>NC_052957.1:7474594-7806022 GCF_013358895.1 Oreochromis aureus | reverse complement strand
TCGTGAAGTGATATCAACTGAAGTTGAAGTAAGGTGTGTAATACCAGTTTGTGCCGCAAGATGGTGTAGCTCTTCATTGTAGTATCCTAAATTGAACACCGGAGGAAGATAAAATATGATGAGGAGGCAGAGAAGGCACCTACACTTGTTAATGGGACAGCAAGCAACAGCTAAAACACCTGATAAGTGACCCTTATCACCACCATCACCAAGAGAATAATGCACCATAAACCAAATAAACCAAGCAAACAAAACAGGAGCAAAACAAGAAACACAGGAGTTCCATACCACTGTTGGAAACAGCTCTTGGAGTGTAAATGAATGAGTGTCAATGCTGAGTATGAAGCTAAACACATCACATTTCTTCCCAAATTAGAAGGACAAAAGCTGTTATTTGGTAATGCTTGCCGTGTTGCGATGCGAGTCATGTATCATGCATCACTAATTCTCTAATTTGACAGAGACTTTTAACATGGTTGCTAAGTTTCAGGCAAAACACTACACTTTTTTGTTCTTACTGCATGATACACTAAGATAGTCTGGTAAAACATTGTCCTCTGGTGGTGAACATTTTATTTAACGTTTGTAGAAGACAATCACAAAAATAGAGACTTAGGAATATTTTGATGGTAAGGAATTTGCAAAAATACTCATAAGAATTGTAACTTTTATGTAAATAATGAATAAATTCTTCTTTTGCCACTTTGCAGGCCAGTTATCCATCCATTCATTAATAGAATTCCTAAGCCAAAAAATTTCAAGCATTTCAGGCTTCCTCTCAATGGAGCATGTGTGGAACATCTGACCTTGGAGGGATCGAAGAGACATCCTTGTCTGATTTCTAAACTATCTCAACTGGCTCAAATTCTTGAAGTGGAGAACCGTCACCCTCAGACTGGCTCCACTACAGGCAGGCATATTGGTGGGCTTGAGGAGATCCTAGAAGTATTTCTTCCAGTAGGAAGCTATGCCATCAGGTCAACTCCCACTATATACAGTATATATACAGTGTGGATGAGGATGGGAAGTATTGTACAGCATTCTGGCACCTCCTTCAGGTAGTAGGTCCACAAGAAGGCTGGCCCTTGTGGCTCATATGGGCTCAGCCTGGCCCCATGGGCTAAGGCCCAACCACCAGCTTGAGCTCCTCCCCTGGGACTGGCTCCATTGTGGGACCACCAATCCTGTACCATACCTGTTCCATAAGGGTCTTCTGAATTACACTTAGTTTGGCTCTTCACTTAGAAACAATTTGCCTTGGAAGACTCTAGCATGGGCAAATTGCCCCCGCCAACATAGCTCACTAGAGTACACAAACCTCTTCACTTAAATAAGGTGGTAATTTGTGGAGGGGGACACAAGTAATAGAATACGTTTTCAGATTCTGGTGCAGTTATACTTTTATGTAATATCACTTGTATGGCAGCACATTAGCCAGAAAATATTTTTTATGCCACTTTTCTACATTGTGTTTATTTTTGATAACGTATTCTGATTTTCTGTGCCCATTCTTCCTTATTCTTGGGTCCCCTGTACCTCTACATTTAAAAAAAAAAAACCATCTCTGAGAAAGAAGAAGCAGTTCATGTGAAAAGTAAGCCTGTGATTTGTGACTATGTTTAGCTTTTTACGATGACAGGATTCCCATCTGACTCCGCTCAGAAGTCCTTAAATATGTATCATGTTGCCTCTAATAGTGAACACAGATTAGAGAAAGGAAGCCATATGGTGAGCCGTCCCTTCTAATTGATACAATATAGGGCTGTGCTTATGATTTCAGGGCTGTTTCATAATCACCAAACAAAGCTCTGCACCTGTTCACTCTGGTGTGTTTATCCTAAAAAGATCTTGACTACTGAGCTCATGGGGATGTAATTTGCTGGAAACTATCACAGTTATTGCTTTACATGCTGTTAAGGAAACGAGTTACAGTTACCCTACTTCTTCAGTGTCAAACAACTGAGTTTCCTGAACTTGGATTGAGCATTTCCAGAAGCTGAACTAGAAGAAGAAATTTGTTTTTCCCAATGTTGTTATTACTCATTAATCGTCATGGGAGAAAATGTTAGAGTGTAGTGGTGATAAGAAATGTCTACTCATGCATACACGGATAATGAAAAACCAAACAAAAGCTCAAAGATGAATCTGAACAAATCGTTATTACAAATCCCAACTTTTGCACATCATTAGAGAGGAATAAAGTTTCTTACCAAAGTTGTTGATTTGTACAGTTCTTCTTTCCCACTTGGGTATTGTCCTGTTTATCAGTACATTTCTTAATTCTCTGTTATTTTCCAGGATCTTGTGCTCTGCTGGGTGACAGCACAAGAAGAATTACTATTAGTTACAAGAAAGCAGCAAATATAACTTCTATTAAAGAAAACTCTGAAAGTGTATTTTATTCCATTGTTGTGTGTGCCTGCTAATTACTAGGAAAAAGAAACTGAACACTTAAAGAGTACCTCATTTAAAATCTTATTGACACTGATAATTATGCCAAGAACAAGAAAATCAGCAATATGTCCTCCAGTTCCCTTCATGTATTTAGATGAAGAATGTTGTTGTTTATATAATCTTACAGTGTTTCTAATTACACTGAAACAAGCACATTTTCTTTCCTGACATCTAATTGTGACCAGTTTGTCAGCTTAGTAAAGAATAATTTTTAATATAATATCAGCAGACATACAATCCTTGAGTCCGTCTGTCAAAATTACTGTTTAAAACATTACAATACCCTATTTCATCTTTATTCCATATTCTGCACTCTTAAGTAACATACAGTTGTTGTCCTCACACATGCAAGTGACCAATCATGTTGTTTTGATGTCTTAGAGCTGTGACGTCTTGGAAAAAGATGATTCTCATTTTTTTGGATTATTGCTTCTTGAATTGATCCTGCCAGTTCCATGTAGAACTTTCTACTGTCAGTATACATTATTGAATATTTCTTAATCTGCCTGTGTTTGCATTTGAGTCAGTAGTTGAAGTTTGCCTTCATGCTATCTGGTAAAAACATAAAGTAAAAAGGCCTTCAGAAGTCACAATGGGTAAAATAAAGAGCAACAAATAGTTCCATTTCATCTGGAAAGACTGCGATTTGTGTCCCTTGCAGAGCGAAAAGTCAGCATTAACTCATTATTTTTTTACTCAATTTTTTTCTACCCGTTTAGTGATCTTTAATGACCAAAACTTCTATGTACGATTTAGCCAAGAAAACTGTTTTGGAAATAGTTAGACTTGCTTATATAAAAATATTAAGGATCTGTGGATACATAACTTCTTTTCACGGCATATCTACATCATTTCATGACACACTCACTTTAGATAAATCTGTTTGACATTATTTTTCTACAGTTTCTAAGATTCTGTTTAGTACTGAGTAATTTCCCAGTCTTTTTCAAAGTCGCAAAGCTATGACATCACAATGACATGACTGGACAGTTGGAATGTGAAATGATAATACCAACTCTCAATCTGGAAGTCTATAGTAGCAGAAGAAGTTGATCATTCCCCAGAGGCTGTTCTGAGTGCCTCTGATTAATACTCAACAAAATTTCAAGCACTTAACTCTTCACCTAATTGCATCTTCATGCCCATTTTACAGGCTTACGTAAACCTGCTGAATGATGATTTAATGACTTAATCTCACAGACTTAATCTACAAACGTGTGCTGACCGATTAATGCACTTTTTAGACAGGCAAGGTGTACTGACAGTGGAAAAAATCAATCTGTGCTCCCATATAAATCTAATGGGTGAAAGTCTAAATAGTAGATTCGTTCAAGTGAATCTGTGCAGGACAACTTACTATTCATATCATGTAGTTTGTGGAGAGTTGTTTGGGGTATTCCAGGTCCTGTAGAAATGTTTAAATATCAGTTAGTTCTTCACTGTGTTTTATTCTCAATGTTGTGTTTTCCTTAGAAGGACATTGAAAGGACATTGGTAAGAAAGAAGAAAGTGAACACTAGAAAGAATGATAGAATAGCAAATGAGATACAGATATAAAAACAGGCCTCAAAGGCATTTATCTTACTCCTATAACTGTCATGGTCCCTGGGTCTTTGACCCAGCACAGTGAACCTAATGAGTTTTGTTATCTCTATTTCTAGTTCTTGGTGTCTGGTTGGATTTTTGCTTGTTCTTTTTGGTGTCTAGTCTGTCCTTGTCTCGTTTCTGTATCTTGTCCTCCTGTGGAAGTCAGTTATGTCTCCATGTTTGTTTACCTTATGTCTTCCCAGTCTTGCCCCCGTGTCTGACTCGTCACTTAGATTCTGTTCAGCTGCACTTCCAGGTGTGTCCACTCTGCCCTAATATCTTTCTGTGTACATATTGGCCGTCTCCCTTTGTTCTTTGTCACATTCTTCCTCGTGTTGTGCGTAGTCTCTGTCAGTCTGCTTTGGCTTGTACTTACTACCCAGCTCCATATTTGTTTTTGCTTTTTTCTTTGCCTTTTTTAACAGTGGAAAAAAAAAGCTGTGATTTTGAGTTTAATCTGTCTGCTGACTCCTGCATCTGGGTCCGCTCTCTGCCCCACAACAGTCCTTGACAATAACTTAATTATCTTAAGGATAATTTCAATATTATTTAGGCTATTACAAGAGATTGTGCACTGAACACTCAATCAAACATAACTTCGGTCAGGACACTGGTTTATTTGACTTCTCCATGGACTCCCTCCAGAAACCAACCAGACAAACCATTCAGTGAGTGCTGAGCAGAAATCTATGGGAAAATTCCAAAGATGCAATGCAACGATGACAGATATCCTGCATCTGCCTTAGAAAATCCAACCAATGGTCCAAAATGGAAAGATATGAGCCAATCATGCTGGTTGTCAGATGCATCCATAGAGCCTCATGACCAGGGATTAAAGTAGGATTTGGCAGGTTGGGGAACCCTAAGATGAGGTGTAGCAGAGCGGCATGGGGAAAATAATTATTTAGATGTATACTTAGTCACATAATAATTTGCGTAACCTCCAGTAGATTTCTTTGTGCACAGGTTGACCTGTGCTTCTACTCCAAAAATTAAAAACAACCAGATATAAGCATTTATAATGTCAAAGACTTGAACATCAGTTCAAGTCTTTGACACTATAAGGCTAGTATAAAAGGTAGAATTTGGTGAATCTAACCAGGATCATTATCTTAAATATAAATTTCTGCTACACTTGACGTACAAAGTAACATTGCCCATAAACATCACAGCCTCCTTCATACATTTCACTAGCAGACACATTTTGTGACAAACTGCATAGCTTGTCTCTGCGCAGATTCTCAGTCATCCAGATCAGTGTTTCCTAAGGAGCTTGAGATACTGGACTTCTTTAAATTTCTTGAAGATATTTCCCCTTTCATTCGAGAAGCCTCTTCGGTTCTTAAACTAGAGAGAGAGTTTCAGGTATTTAAACCTTAGTGGAGGTTAAGACAAAAGCTGCTTCATTCCAAGGACAAAGGTCCCAAACACAAGCTAAGCCACATAGTGTATGCTGTGAAGTACAGTGGGGAGTGCTCAGACCTCTACATGGGAGAAACCAAACATCCACTCCATAAATGCATGGCACAACATAGAAAAGCCACCTTGATAGGATAAGACTCAGCTATTCATCTGCATCTAAAGGATAAAGGTCACTTTTTTCAAAGATCCCAATGTTCAGATTTTGGACTGAGAAGACAGATGGTTTGAAAGAGGAGTTAAAGAACCCATGTCCACTATAAACAATCATCTTTGGATAGAGGGTATGGCTTAAGACACCAACTGTCTGCCACCTACAATGCGTTTCTGAGATCCATTCCCAAGTGCCTCAACCCCCACTCACATCTTGCTTCAGTCGAGTCCAGTCACTTCCTTTCCAAGCTACTTAGACTGCACAGATTATCATGAGTTTTTGCTAGAGAAATGTAAAAATTGGTAGATATTTGCAATACTTGTTGAGCTATTTGGAAAGTTGTATGACTAGCTAGAGGCTGAGCACTGCAACTACAACTTTCATCAGGGATGAGAAGGGAAAAAAGAGACTAGATTTCATTATTTTCTTAATAAAAATCAGGTATCTCCATGCTTTCAGTCTGCAAAATATAAAAAATTAAGTCACTGACCAGTAATATTGTTAACTGAAGGTGCTGGAATGCCGTTGTGAACAGTTCTGGCCAACTTTGACGACCTCTCAATATTTTAGCAAAGTTGAAGTGTAGCTTTTTTTTTCCTGTTCTTGGTTTGTGTGCATAATGTGCAATAATGAGGTGTATGTCCTATGGAATAAGAAATATGCATGAATAGTAGTGCTCATTGTGAAATGAGTAGATATGCTGAACATGACACACTTTGGAACTCTGTAATGTGCTCAAAATGTGCAAATAAAAAGTAAAAGTAAAATTTAGAGATATTTTTTCCTGTATATTGGAACACATGATTATTGTTATTATTTGGAATTTACCACTCATTGTAGAGTTTTTGTTATTCAGTTCAACACAGAACCTAATGGTCTCTTTCACTTAGATAAGAATGACTCTGCAGGCACTGCCAATATGACTTTTGAGTAGCAAAAATTGCTTCCAGAAAAGATTTGGCTCCATTTTTATTTTACTAACTTTTGTTGTCACCATGCTGTTAGTTTAATCAAGACTGTCCAGTCACCTTCACCTTTATTGAAGCCTCTGCCCACATTATTTCATCTTTCATATCATATAATTTTTTGAAAAAACCTTCTTTTCATTAGTCCTTAAAAGCATAAAATTAATTTCAGGAAAGCTAAACTTCATTTTTTCCCCACTTTGGAGCCAAAATGGCAACTAGAAGAACAGTAAAGATACATTGTGAAGTCACACAGATTCAGCTGCTCAGATATTGTAACCTTGATATAAAGCACTTGGTTATGGTGTTACTGCTACATGCACTACCTCTGCAGTTGAGAAGAACATGCTGATAGTTGGGACTGAGCACAGCATCATAGTAGGAGCATGCTGATTTGAAAAGGGAGCAGGTTAGGCATTCTTTATGAAGTGGATCCACACTGGAGACCCTGTTTGAAGAGAACAACATAGCTGAGTGAGAACAAAACAAGTCTAGTATAGATTATTTATATTTTTGAATTATAATCGGTCTTTTTAGCTGCAGATAAAAGATAAAATGGGGAAAAGTAAGACGTGATAATTTAATGAAATGGACTTTCATTCAACTGTTTTAATGTATGACATCAAATTCTTACACACAAAGAGAAATGACATATTTTCATCATGTTTCTTACACTGATATTATTCACTAGCTTATAAATCATTATCTCACTGGTCTGTCCTGCTATACATTAGTTTATGGACCCCCAGAGTGCAGAATAAAATCTGTTCATCACAAAGCTAGATTACTGCTACTGCCATGCTTTCATAACAGTGAATCAACTAGAATTCTGGAGATCTGGGTACAAAAATACAAAAGAAAATGTTGCATCATCTTTGGTTTGATGCGGAGGATGAGAAAGCTACACTTTCCTATCTGTACATTCACCAAGCACTTTATAAGGATCACTATACAGATGCTGCCTGGACTGTTGACATGGATCATGTTTGGTTCATGGATTCATGCTGTTTGAAACTGACATACCATCTGCGGCCCAGCAGAAATCATCAGACCAGGCTAAAGTTTTCACTCTAAAGCTCTCCACTTCAGCTTCACATTTGTTTTTGTAGCTGACAAGAGTGAAAGATAACATGATCTTTTGCTGTTGTAGCCCTTTAACCTCAACTTTGGATGTGTTGTTCAGTTTGAACTGCTTTTTTGCTCACCACAGTAGTAACGGGTAATAATATGACTATGCTTCTGTAGTCTATTGTAGCTTTTCTGTCCGTTCCAACCAGTCTGGCCATTCTCCTTCAACCTCTTATAAACGAGACATTCCTATTTTGGATCTTCTGCTCCCTGTATATTTGTGCCAGCAGGCTCAGTAAACTCTTTTAGGCCTAACTGTTGTGGTAGAAATCCCAGGAAATCAGCTTTTTTCAAAAATACACATGAGTAGCCCAGTTGACACCAACAATAATGCTGCACTCAAAGTACCTGAGATCCATTCTGACTTTGATTTGAAATATAACCAAAACTCATCACCTGTACTGTATCTACAGACCTGTCTCCATTGCATTGCTGATACTTATTGGATGACCAGATATTTGCAGGTGCTTTGGTGTTGTCTAGAGCTATCAGCTCAGCATGCAGACTCTTATTTCTTTAATTCATATGCAAGCCACAGTGAAAAATGCCAGTTTTGGTTTTGCACAGGGTTACACCGGATCACATGGCATCCAAAAGATTCCCACTAGATTTAACCTGCCTGGTGTCCAATGCAATAGTTTTTGGTTAATTGTACAAAGGCCGATCCAACAAAACTGTGCTTCAGTTTTGTTTTTTTCTTTTAATACCACAGGCTCTTTGGAAACACAGAAAAAAAGACAAGTGTTGAAGTGTCAAACACTGCCGTTTTTCTAATGTCCATTTGAGAGTGGCTTCAACAGTTAGTCTCCATACACTCCCATCTTAAACTGAACTTTACAGCAAAAACAGACGAGTTTACAGCCAAGTACAAAAAGGTTTCTATTGATTGCCTCCCTTCATAACAACTTTACAGTGGATGAAAGTCAGACAGCTGTAGATGATTGCTGTGTGAATGGCTTCACGTTTGCTGAATGTTATCATGGAGTCTTATCACAGAGTTCAAAAACCAGTGGGTGATGTCATTGCCTGTGTCTTAATTAATCTGCTATGAATTTTGTAAACTAAGTTTTAGTAAGAAACCAATTAAAGGTATTTCCACAACATCATATAGTTCCTTCATGTGTGATGGTGTCTTCATGAGAAAACTGAGTAATTGATGAGGTACCTGTACAAGTGACGTTGAGTAGCTCCTGTCTCTGTACTCAGGTAATAACTGAAAGACATAAACTTAATCAGCTGCAAAGAATTATCATAGTGTAAATCTTACAGTGTCAGTAACTCATGCTTACACAGAGTTTGTGCCCTCGTCATAGGCCAGAATTTGAGAGACTTCCCAGCTTCCCGAGGTCAGGTGTCGCATGTTTACCTCTTGACCGTCAGACTGAGAAGAGTAAGAAAGAACACAACAGAACAGAGAAACTATGTTAGCATGACCTCAATTGCACTCGGTGTACCTAAAGGTGTTAACTTTTCTACCTAATCCTTATATTCAATCTCAGACTTTTACTTTGCTTATTATCTCTGCAGGAAGATGTATTAATCTGGCACACAGTATCCATTGCTTCCAGTGCATCTACCATATAAAACTGTGCTTAATTTTTTCAAGTAAATGTATTCTTTAGCATCTGGTGTTTCAGGAAATGCAGTTAGGATGTAATTTAAAATGATGAGACTTCAAAATGGAATCATATGACCTGCGTGAATAATTGGAAGCCCTTTCCTGTGGGCATGACAGATAAGGGAACAAAAATAAAAAAGCACACCAACATAAAACTTTTAACTGGAAACATTGAAAACACCTGACTAAATGTATTCATTTCATTAAAAGTTTTACTTGGTTGGAGATCATAGTGATATGGTTGAATGTCCCGCTGCCACCGTGCTTTAAGGGCATGGTGATGAATAATGTTGTGCAATCCTTGGAAAACACTGGCTCCTCCTTCTAGGAAAACAAAAAAAAAAAAAAAAAAAAGGATGATGTCATTACGAAGAAAATAACTGGAGCATCGTTTCACTTTCATTAGTTTCATTTCAAATAGAATGACAGCATTAGATGGAAACCTTGATTTTTTGTTTCTTACATTTTATTGGTCAAAAAACTTTGTAGCTCAGTTTTTGTCATCTTACAAAAAATGATTATAAGAGAATCGGTCAATATAGCAACCTTATCATTTTTTGTGTCCCCATTGATCTGCCATATTTCCATTCACTTTATTTATTTATTTATTTATATAGCGCCAAATCACAACAACAGTTACCTCAAGGAGCTTTATATTGTAAGGTAAACACTCTTCAGTAACACAGAGAAAAGTCCAAGAATCAGATAAATCCCTATGGACAAGTGTTCTGGCAACAGTGGGAAGGAAAAACTCCCTTTCACAGGAAGAAACCTTTGGCAGAACCAGGCCTGGAGAGGAGCAGCCGTCTGCAGTGACCAATTTGGAGGTTCTAAGTAAGATCCGTGCAGTGCAATAAGTTTAGATATTTATTCCTTTCTTTTACTATTTATTCAAATGAGCAATGTATCACTGCTAAAAGGTTAATTTTTATTGTGACAAAAGAGGAGAGCAGAAAATCTAGTTTCTGTACTAGTGGAATGTATCCACTCCTACGGTGATGTCAGCAAAGTCAGCTAGCAAGATAGCAGCCCAACCTTTACATTCTGGAAGTATTTGTCAGGGTGACAAGAAATTATTATACATACAGTGTGTGAATGTGTGTGTGAATGGGTGGATGACTGGATGGCTGGATGTGTAAAGCGCTTTGGGGTCCTTAGGGACTAGTAAAGCGCCATACAAATACAGGGCATTTACCATTTACCATATCTGTCAGCTGCTACTTCATATTTTAAAGAACCACATAGAAGCTAAGCACAACCCTAGCTGCTCTTTCTACAGGTCAGAAAGAGCGACTGTTAGCTCTTTGCTGAGGTCTCAATCCAAGGGAAATGAATGAGGTTATCACTCGTTACTGGGTGGAGAAAATGCCTCTAATCTTTGCAAGCTAAATACAAAGCATTGTTAGCTGATATATGTATAGACTGTATATATAATCAGCTATATATAGCTGATTATTTTTTAAGCACAATTATCTTGTGATGTCAAAACGTTAGTATTAAAATATATGTGTCCCATAACATAAAATTAAGAGTAAGTAGTATCTTAAAAGCATTTCTTACAAACAAAATGAAGAAAAAAAACTATTTAGGATGTCAGTGACTAAAGCTCTCACCTGACGATCCAGCCACTTGTCCGATGTCATCACGTGTTTCTGAATTGAAAAGATAAATCAGGTTATAAAACCTCTATATATTTACTATATTTTTGAAGATTAAGGAATTATCAATGATAATTAGGTTTCTAACCTTTGTACAGATGTCTTGTGTTACATCACACAGTGAAAGAATAGACATGTTTTGAGCTCGATTGACCCAGCGCACACTCAGTCTCTCTTTTGTCACCCACTTCACCATGGTAATGTAGAACTCACTAGGGAAGACAAGCAAATGGTGTCTAAAACAAGCCCGAATCATCAAAATTTTAGTGTTTATGTCCAAAAAATGGGTAAAGTCATACCTTTTCTCAAAACTGTCAGGAGGTTTCAGTTCAGTTGTGAGAGCGCTGCCATCCAGAGTGATGACATAGAGTCTGACAGACGGATTGATTTGGCACATCTGAAGTGAAGACACCATAACTTTATCATTACATTCAGGAGCCTAATCAAATCTGATGTAAAAACCCACAATACACTGCACACAATGAAAGGATCAGAGTCAACACTGAGTGATTGTTTGCTATTTTTATATGCTTTCATTCATGCCAATAGGACTTCACAAGGGAATACAATGAGAATATTAAAAAGGTAGACAACAAGCTCTGCTGCATACTGTGCAGCCCCTTGGGCATGTCAGTTGTTTCCCTTCACTTAAGCATCCTTCAAAAATGGAGCTCATTAGTCTATATGACAAAGGAAATCTCAAAAATACAAAGCAACACATCACAAAGATGACAGTAATTTGTCGTAATTCATGGCTTCTCCAATCCTTCACTTTCTGTTCTTGTGGAGATAAAATTGTTTTTTGGAAAAACTCTATCCTGTTCTGTTGATCACATTTGCCACATAGAGGTAAAACATGATAGAGCAGTAATTTGATGAAATAAGCACATCTGAAAACTAGCAAGAGTAATGTTTTTTTATACTTTATAGTTTATGTAACCAGTGGCAATCAAAATATTTAGACATGCTTACCAACTGTCTTTTATCTTAAGGTCCCTTCAGCCAAAACCCCAAACCCTCAACAACAACTTTAATGTTTTTAGCTGAGGTGGCCTTGTTATAATTTTGTGTTTAGCAATTCTAAGTCATAGTTAACCATTTTAACCATCCATCCATCCATCCATCCATCCATCCATCCATCCATTTTTTAAGCACTTATCCTGTCAGGGGCTGGGTCTGTGACCCAGCGTTTTGAGTTTATTTTGGATTTTTGATTTTCTTATGTTAGATTGCATTAATGCAAACTTCTTGTGTTGTTATTTCGTTAGGGTTTAGTTAAGTGTTATTCTAGTCTATGTTTCATCAATGTCTCAGTCTTCATGAGTCTTTTCCTGTTTGTCATGTGTGAGCTCCTTGTCTATGCAGGTTCCCATTGTGTTTCCTTCTCCCTCTCGTCTCCCTTATCTGTTGCCCATGTTCTTCTCCCTGTGTTCCTTTCCGTTCCCCGAGTCTGCCATGTAATTCATGTCTGTGTGTTCCACGTCCTATTGTCAAGTTTGGTTGTCATGTCTGTGTCTCTCTATGTTTCCTGTTTTCATTTGAAAAGGTCTAGTGTTTCCGTGTTCAGTGTGTTAGTTTTACTTTTAACTGGTGTCATTATCATTTGTGTCAGCTGTGTCTCCCTAGCTGTTTCCGCTTCTCTCATTACCCTTCTGTGTATTTAAGTCCTCTATCTCCCTCTGTTCTTTGTTGGGTTGTCTGTTGTCTCCACGTCAAGTCATGTCACAGAGTTTTATTTCTACTGCTCAGGTTCATGTTTCCTATGTACCTGTTCAGTTTGATTCAGTTCCGTCTCTCCCTATTCTGCTTTCGGTTTCACTGTACAAACACCCCGGCTATTCCGGCCATAAAATATCAAGTTGGAAGGTGGGTGTAGCTTAGCCCTTCCTCTCATAGGGTAAGAGGTAGTATAATGTCTGTTGTAGTTGCCAATTTCTCACAGTAGTGAACTATATCCTATCATATTTGTTACATTAATTTCACTTGTTAATCTGTTTGCAGCTGTTAATGACCAATATATATTACTTTAGATACCTACTTTATTTGTTCCTTTAGCAGTGAAACCATTAGCAAACCATACTTATAGCAAAATTTGCATATGCAACTGTACCAATGCCGGTTTACCTTCAAGCATACAACATCTACCTCTAAACTGTTCAAGCACTCACAAAAATCCCCTCTGTCAAATTCTAATTTTATATCCCATTTAGGAGATTTGCTTTAATACTTTGAGCACCACAACTGCTCAGGTGTTTTCAAAAAAAGTGTGGCTTCAGTTAAAATATGCCTGATCGCAACTTTAACCCTGCACATTAAAAACTTATACTTTGGATTTGTTCAAATGTGATGCTAAGGAGTTCTGACTAATGATTCATTAAATCAGGAATGCAAACATTTTTATTGTGAGCTGCTTAGCTTTCAGCTCAAATGACCTGTTTGTACAGAAACGTACACTCCCAAAATCCAACAGACCACACAGGCTGCGTAATGGCTCGTTTTTCTCTTAAATTATATGCCTATAAACACAAACCATAGCATTATCATCGATTGTGGACTGAGTTACGATACAATTCTTGAGACAGACAACTTTAATACTGCATCTCCAATGTGCATCTCTGGGGCATAGTTTTGGCCTTGTTGTTCACACATTGAGGCTGGTCAGGAAAATCTAGCATAGGCCAGGGTGCAGTGTGGAACAGTTTGTCACTATTAATAATGTGCCCATAAAGGACTCCCACTGGGGTGTGCTTTTTACCATGTATTCACTCACAGAGGAGACACCCACACAAATTTATCCCAGAGTGACTGACCCAGAGGTATAACTGTCAGACTGCTGAGCAGCATCACTGCTCCCAAAGACAAAATGAATGAGAAGCCAATTAAATCTCTGCTTCATTTAGTCCCATAATATTTCACCTCTGACCTCTCTCAAGGATGTAAGCAACAAAATGTCAATGTAGTTTTTTTTTTATTCACTGGATGGGCAATTCTAAGATCAGGAGCAGTGCTTCATTAACAAGACATCTTCCTTCCATTCCTCCCCATCTGTGGTCAGGTCTAAACCAACAAATGAGGTTGCCCTCCACCTTATGACCCTCATTCTGACAGTTTTCCTCAACCAATCTCCCATCTAAAAGGCATTTGATACGCTAAACATCCACATCAAGAGATGGGAGGTGTGTTAACTTGCCTTGCTGAAGCGTATCATGCTCGTTTCCCTCCCAGTGCCACAGATCCCTGCAGCCATCCCTCTTCAAAGGGAGCAAGTCAGCGCAAGCATGAATTAAACAACAAAAGGATTCGCTAACCTTTATGGATCAGCTTAAGGAGAGAGCCAGTAGTTGTATTACTGATCGCACCGGTTTGATACAATATAGCTGCAATAAAGTAACACTATCCTCTTTTCAGGTTATAGTGGAGTCAGCCGGTTATACACTGTAAAATGTAATATTGTGTTTAATTAAAAATATTAAATAGGCTGAACTCAGTTTTTATCAATTTGTTATTAGAACTCAATTTAAATAAGTTACCAGTACTTTTTATGCAAAAACGCTGATAAACTCCATTTATTTGAGTTGTCTTAACTTAGAAAAACTAAGTAAGCTGGAAGTTTTGCTTCTCAGTGCGGAAGGATGAAAGATGTGTTTTGAAAATGCCACGTGACTACAGTCCTCCTCCCTCTCGGATCAGTCTGCATGTTCACGGTGCATTTTTTATGGAATATGTTGAGCAAACCTGGAGAAGCGTCAGCTCAAGCTATTATTGTTGTCATTGCTGTGGATCTTTACCTGATACACTGACTTGGTGAGTAAATGTTTACTCTTATTCAAACTGATTTGTGGCTTCTCTTAGTTTAGCACCAGGTTTAAAATCTTGCTAGCTAGTTAGTGTTAGCCTAGCGTTGCTGCTGCCGCTGGGCTCATGTTACTTAAAAATTAACACCACAGCCTTAAAAACCTACATAAAACTATGTGGTGAAATTTTCTGTTGATTGTTTGAAATAAATAAGTGAGATAAGAGCCCAGACAAAATTCTTCGGGAGGTGCAGCCGTTAGGGGTGGGGTAGGTGTGGGATGTGGGGGTGGATAACAGAGCTCTCCGAAACGTGGAAGCACTTTTGCAAATATGTGATATTTTGATAAATTAAGTAGATATTTGAGCATTACACAGCTACATTCTCGCCTGAAAATATCTTAAAAGGTTATTTTGTGGCCCAGAAAGGGTAGTCTGGGGAAAAGGAGGATCGCATTTGTCGGCCACGGTTGTCGGAGCCTGTGCGTACTTGTAAGCGCGGCAATGGCGGAGGAGCGCCGCTGAAAAACTTATTACTTTTTCTGGGTCACAAAATAAACTTTTAAGATATTTTCAGGCGAGAATGTAGCTGTGTAAAGCTCAAATATCCGCTCGATTTATCAAGACATCACATATTTGCAAAAATGCTCCGACGTTTTCGGAGACGTCTATTTTTTTTTCATGCTTTGTGGCAGCTTTAGAACATCTGTGGCATCTATTAATGTCAAATCTAGCCTTTATTTAACAACATAAGCAAACTCTATGTTACAATGATTGCACAGCCATTAAGGATCAAATCAGTTTCTGAAAAATGTTCTGTTTTTTCTCCCTCTGCTTGCTTCTTACTGTCTTTGAGGCCGATCGGGACCAGCACTCCTGCTGTTGGACAGAAAGACATCAACTCAGTGGTAAGTGTTTTGGTTTTCCAATATATTAGCAACTGTCGGTGACATTTATATTAATCAGGCTGAACTTTAATCATACTTTAGATCAGCCTGTTTTACTTATTGTTTTATTTGTGCTTTGGTTTGGGGAAGTTGTTTCTTTACTGATCTTTTCCTGTCTTCTGTTATTAGACTTGAGATATGACTGCACTGTGCTGTTGCTGGTGACTCCAGTTAATTCTACAAGACATGCTGTGTAAGTAAACAAACAACAACAGTTTAGTCTGCATTTCTTGAAAGATCACATCCCCCAAACTTAGTTTAGAGGGTCTACACTGTATATAGTGAAGTCTGCAAGTTTTCTAACAGCAAAATTTGTTTTGTGCCCAAAATCATTTTGCACATCATTAGAATGAAAGTTATTGGCCATGTTTGCATAGCCCTTTTAAAATGATGCTTTCATGACATTATTGTATGCTGGGTGGTGGTCACTATGCAGACTGACAATTGGGACATTGAATGTCACCTCCGGTGGGAGGGAGCCTGAGATCGTCTAAATTGGAGTCTGTTTTATACCAAATGCAGAAAAAAATGTTTTAAGAAAGCAATTAAGTTCATGTTCCAAAAATATGACTATTTGCTTGCAGGACACCAGGAGAGATGAGTCCTCCGTCACAGATGGTGTGGTCAGTGAAGATGGTCGCCTGCAGGTTCAAGCTCATTGCATCTCCAACCCACATCCACTGCCAGTGTACTTAAGGGAAGTTAAAGACTTTCTTCTGCACCTACATTTGGATCACCTCGATCCATGACAGTCATTCAGGCAGTAATGCCTGGACTGGAAACAAGCCATCCTTAAAATAATACAACATTCCAGCTCATGTGTTGGAATGCAAAACAAATGTGTTGTTTAAATTAGAGACTGCACTTGTGACAGAACAATAAATATTTTATTCTGATTATATAAGTAATGTAAGTACAAAACAAACTGTGGTAGGCCTAAACTTATTTTCAGAATAATTACATCTGAGACTTTGTTTCATTGTAAGATTATAACAGTGATGGCAATATAATTGTTTGTTGTTCAGCAGAACAGTGTCCAGTATGTTGGCTGTTGTACTTTGTGTTTGAAAATAAAAGTTGGGCTCATTTTAACATCATTACAAAAATTGTTGTTAATTATTTTTAATCATATTCATGTTACCACAAATTGTTTTTTTTCATTTAGTTGAGCTTAACATTTTTGTCAGTAGGTAAACAATTAGTATTGTACAGTCAGAAATATCAAGTTATTGTTAATACTGCAGACTTGCAATGTATAAGTTGTCCTAACAGTCATCTTAAGTAAGCTTTACTTAGTTTTTTGAGGCAACGAGTTTCATATAATTTTTGAGTTCTGGGAACTAACAAGGCTGTACAGTGTACTCAAAATGAGTAAGTTGCCCTAACTTGGTCATCTTACGTAAACTTGATCCAATTTTTTTGAGTTCTGGGAACAAATGAGCTTGTACAGAGTACTCAAAGTAAATAAGTTGACCTAACTTAGTCATTTTTAGCTAAGCTTTACTCAATTTTTTTGAGGCAACGAGTTTCCATAATTTTTTTGAGTTCTGGGAACTAATTAGATTTTACAGTGTACAGTACCAACTACTCTAAATGGATGTTATTTTGCGTGGATGTGTCTTTTAAACAGCACATCTGAGCCTAGCATCAGAGCAGTGATGTCATACGTTTTTACTACCTTTAGTGTATACTTCAGTTTGACTTTTATGAGTCCCACCTTTGGATAAGGATACTCTTTCCCTCTAGGGTAAAGGGAGCCTGTGAAACGGGGGAGGAACATTGTAGGGACCAGGGAGTCGTTGATGGTGAGGTAAGCCAGTCTGGAGCCGTCTGGTGACCACCAGTGGGCCACCTGAGTGTGCAGCACCATCTCTGCAAAGACAAACCAAAATAAATCTGAAAGCCCAAGTCAAAAGAAATGGAAGTTTAATGAGTTATTTTTTTTTTTTAAATGTGACGTACACAATACTCAGATTTTTACATCAACTTTTTAAAATTAAATTAAAAGTAGTGAGACTTTAAACAAAGTAGTAGAGTATTACTGCATAAAAATAAAAAAAATATTATTTGCATTTATTTGGATACATTTACAATAAAACAACCTCAAATAATAAAACGCACAGATAATAGTCCTATCAGGTTGGTTTGAACTTAAACTGTAACTGTATCCAAGATCCGCTACAATAAAACACTCATTTTGGTCCTGATCTTTGGGCAGTTGAAGTCTGTATATGAAAAGAAGCTTATTTTTGTAAAAGATTACGTCATGATCCACCAGTGGCTGTCCTGGGGTGTGTTGCCTGCCTCCAGTGGTCACCTGATCTTCACAGACATGCACATGCACCTGTGGCTCATCACGGCTGATAAACACCAACCATACTTAAGGCCTAGTTGGAGTGGTGTGCCTCACTGGAGCATTGTACTTACTAGTGTTAGTGTAGCCCGGCTTAGTCTCTTGTTGATCTCCCTGTATTCCTGAGTGTTTCTCTGATGTCTATCTCACTCTCCCTTGTATAGACCTGAACCTGTCTTCCCTGGACCCTTCCCAGTTGAGCGTTCACTCTTCAGAGTGAGCACAGTGTTGGAGTGGACGGTGTGGAGTGCCTTGAGGCGACTTTTGTTGTGATTTGGCGCTATATAAATAAAATTGAATTGAATTGAATTGTGGAATCTGGATTTGGATTGTACATAGTGGAGTGTGAGCGTGTGTTCCCCCTTTCCCACCCCTGTACCTGCCCTTGGAATCCCTGGATCCCTCTTCTCCCCGGCCCACTGTATATATGTACATATCACTGGTGTTGTACATAAACCCACTTGTTTTATTGCACAGTTCAGAGTCCTGCCTTTTGAGTCCAGCGCCAGCATACGTGACAGATTGCAGAAGACTTAGGTTAGGGACTTCTAAAATCAGTTTGCTTCTGTTGTTACCTCATGTCAATCTCATCAGCAGTGATCTGAAGAACCTTTTGCCCATATAGAGGTTTCTTTTCACAGCTGCATATGTATTGTTACCACATCCATTTCTCCTATAATTTCTCCATGATGACCAATGAGCTTGAAATTCAGCGTCTTTTTACTGTTTTTGTTCTCCACCAGCTCCTGAAGGTAATATCTGTCTGTTCAGCACTTAAAAATAAATGTTTTAACAGACATTTTATGTAAAACATCAGCAAAGAGCTACACAATGAAACTCTGAAAAGTCTAACACTATAAAGCTTAAAAGTGGCAGAAGATCTGGACAGAAGTTCTCTGAAGGTCCTTTGAGTGAGTTGAACTAGTTATCACCAAATCTGTGGGCCTTTTCAAATTCTTTATTCTGTATTTAGTGGTGACTCGAACAAAATTGCATTGCTGATTGCAGGGGGATGATGAATACACAACTCAACAACATCAACAACAGGAAAATGTCTGACAATGTTTGTGGAACGTTTCATTCAGATTGGCCTGCTTGTTGATGAGGAGATATGGTACATACTTCTTATAATAGGATGTTAATATATGTTTAGGATTTAACATTAAGATAATAATAGAAAAAGAAAAGATAGTAGTACATTAAGTATAGTATAGCAGATTAAGATAAGATGGTGCAAATCAAACAAAAACAATGTAGTCCATAAAAAATTATCTTAGTGTTTGTACTTTCATTACAAAGATTTCTTGAAGAGGCATGCAGAATCTTACAGAATAGTAGCTGTGAACTAAAAAGCAGAAACTTTTCTGTGGCAGTTTGTGACCCTGCAGCCTCATACTTACCCTCATAGAGCCAGTCTGAGATGCCATTGAAGACAACCCCCTCCTCCCCAGATGATGTGAGCCTCCACGAGCTGCTCTGAACATCCATTTGGTAGTATATGTTGTTTTCAAATATGTACACCTGTGGAACAGAGGAAATAAAAAAGTTAATGTAGTAAGAAACAAACAAAAGAGAGAAGATACAATAATGTATGAAAGCAAGAGAAAGATAATGCCAGCTTGTATTTACGTCCCCAAGCTTGATTTATTTCATGTATATTAAGATGCATTGCTTTTTAGACATGTACTAGTTTTAAAATTATGGCACAATTTCTTTTTGGGCCAAGGTGATGGAACACCTCCACTGAACAAATAGGTAAAGGATCACTGCGACTGGTCCATTGATAAAAACACACTCAGAGAGTGGCTCATCTAACACAGATAAATATGCTGGGAGAGCTCATAAGTAATGAATACTACTTTGTCATTAGCACCATGACACACTGCTGCAGGGCTTCCTGGTGAACAGGTTCCACTGGGGGCAGGTATAAATACTGAGGAAACGAGATAAATATGCTATCGAATGCTTAATTACCTTCCTTGTCTGCACTGGAGAAAATAATGGACTGATTATTCGGTGCATGATGCACTGCACGTTGGAGGCATTACTCACACAGAGAGCTCCGGTCGCCCAACAAGATGTCTTTCAGCAACAGCTTGATTAGTGAAACTGACTTCTCCTCACAATAATTGTTTGGTTTAAGGGTAGTTTGTCTGTTCTCTCAAGTCACAAACAATCTTTATTCAGGGTTTTGTTTTGTTTTTTGTTTTTTTCCCCTGCTGAGCAAAGAAAATTTGATATGTGGCATAAATTACAGCAACGATAAAGCAAAATTATGTAGATTGCAAATTAAACATTGATTTTCACCTTTGTGCATGCATAAAAGCCTGGGCTCCATCTCATTCTGTTCACAGATCTTTCAGTTCTTTTGCTGATCACTTTCTCCACTGATTACATCATCGTGTGATGTATAAAATATCAAAAACTAGTTTATATTCTGGTCCTGATGGTTTAGGATTTGAATGCCTAATAACTAGATTCGAGTTTGGGGTTTCTGTATTCCAGTATTTGGAGCTTGGGCTATTATTTTTTGAGGGTGAATTCTTGTGTTGATTATATTTTGGACCTTTGCCCTAATCTTATGTCTTAACCCTGTAAAACCTAATTCATGAAATAAGAAGAAAATCTACAGTTAAGCCCATAATTATTCATACCCCTGCCAAATTTTGACTTAAAGTTACTGTCGCGGGGTCCTCTCTTAAACAAACAAATGCAGGCGTAGTCGGGAAGCATTCAGTGTGGATAGTTTATTCTGCCGGCCTCCCAGGTGCACAAAAGGTTATTTACAAGGAAAATAGAAAACTAACTTAATTCAACACAAAACAAACATCTATATACAAAACACAGTCTGCATGTTACCCTCTCTGTAACATCTCACCACTCCTCAGGTAGGCCCTGACAGCCTCTTTTATACCCCATTGCCCCTCCCACTAAGCATAATAGTCATCTCTTTATTATTTCTTTTCCCAAACATTCCTTTTCCCACAGCTTATTTCCTGCTGTATTCCTACAATACATTTATATGTATATACAGACATTTATGGCCAATTCCAGGCAACCTACAGTGTTACACAATAAAAAAAACAAAAAACAAAAATAATGCAGTTCACGTGACCTTTCAAGCGCGCGCGAACCCACTATTTGAACCCCGGAACACCATACCATCGGCTTGCATAACCACCCGTATAATCGGCGATCACAGCGAGTCTACGCGACCGGCTTTATTAAAGGTAAGCAGGGAAAATATGTTGGCCACACTCTGCGCCGCTCGAAATATACCTCTCACCCCTTTTGTTTATCTGCCCGGTCGACGAAACGACGCGCAGCCACGGTAATGGTAGAAACTAATGGTGGTGGTGCGTGTATGCGCCCAGATCAGCTGTCTGCGGCCCGGGACGGTGTAACTCCGTCACAGTTACTTTTATTCAACTAGCAAGTTATTTTGTGACTGGAAATGACACAGGCGTCTCCCAAAAGATAATAAGATGATGTACAAGACGCATCATTGTGGAAAAAAAAAATATTTCACAGCTTTTATTTACATTTGAGCAAAAAGTATCATGTCCAGAATTATTCATACCCTTCACAAACTGTCACAGTCTCTGGGAAAATCCAAAGTTCCATACCATTCCAAATAGTCAAAGCTGTTCTAAAGCATCCTAATTACCCTGATTAATTGGGAATAGCTGTTTTAATCAACTCAACAGGTGAAAAACAGCAGCTCTCTGCAGGTGCTCTGTGGACATTCATGGCTAAGACAAAGGAACTCAGTGAGGACCTGCGGCTGCGCATTGTGGCTGCTCACAAGTGAGGAAAGGGCTACAAGGCCATATCCAAATGTTTTCAAGTTCCAGTGGCTACAGTGCAAAGTATTATTAAAAAATACAAGATGTTCCGCACTGTGGAAAATCTCAGAGGACGTTGTCGGAAGCCAAAAGTGAAACCTGTGCTGGCCAGGAGAATAGTGAGAGAGGTGAAAAAGAATCCAAGGATCACCACCAAGGCCATTCTGGTGAATCTGGGCTCTGCTGGTGGCAATGTCTCAAGGCAGACAGTCCATCGGACACTGTTGGGTTCCACGGATGCAGACCAAGGAAAACGCCACTTCTCCAGGCACTTCTAAGGCATGCAAAAGCTCATTTGGCCTTTGCAAATGCTCATCTGGACAAAGAAGAAGATTTCTGGTCTTCAGTGTTATGGTCAGATGAAACAAAAATTTAATTGTTTGGTCACAATGATGTTGCCTTCATTTGGCGTAAAAAGAGGAGAAGCCTTCAACCCACAGAACACCATCCCCACTGTCAAACATGGTGGTGGGAACCTAATGCTTTGGGGGTGTTTTTCAGCCAATGGACCAGGGAACCTAATCACAGTAAACAGCACCATGAAAAAAGAGCAATACATGAAGATTCTCAACAACAACATCAGGCAGTCTGCAGAAAAACTTGGCCTTGGGAACCAGTGGACATTTCAGCACGACAATGACCCAAAACATACAGCAAACGTGGTGAAGAAATGGTTAGCAGACAACAACATTAACGTTTTGCAGTGGCCTAGCCAGAGTCCTGACTTGAATCCAATTGAGAATCTGTGGAGGGAGCTAAAGATCAGGGTGATGGCAAGAAAACCCTCCAACCTGAAAGATTTGGAGCTCATTGCTAAAGATGAATGGGCAAAAATGCCTGTGGAGACATGCAAAAAGCTGGTCTGCAATTATAGGAAGCGTTTGATTGCTGTAATAGCCAATAAAGGCTTTTCTATTGATTATTGAGAAGGGTATGAATAATTCTGGACATGATACTTTTTGCTAAAATATAAATAAAACCTGAGAAATATTTTTTCCACAATGATGCCTCTTTTACATCGTCTTATTATCTTTTGGGAGACACCTGTGTCATTTCTGGTCAAAAAAGAACTTGCTGGTTGAACAAAAGTAACTTTAAGTCAAAATTTGTCAGGGGTATGAATAATTATGGGCTTAACTGTACATCACTCTTGCCTCTCCAGTGTTCTTCTATATTATATTTTGTGTGAGTTTCCTTCTCTTTGTGTCCACTTCCTGCTTTGCTTTGATAGTTTGCTGCTGTCTCTCGTGTTTGACTTTTACTTTTCCCTGCTATTGTCTTATCTTCAACCATGCCTGCTTTCCTTCCAGATTCTCACTCAGTCCTCCTGAGTGTGTGTGTATAATGCTAACCTTCCCTTTAGTCCATGTCTTCATTTGTGTCCATCTGTGAAGCATCTGTGTCCTTCCCCTGGTGCTCGATGCTTTGCATCATTCACTGTGTGGGTTTGGATTTCTAGGTTTTTTTTTGTTTTGGTTTTTTTTAGTTCTGGACTGAATAGCTTTTATTGCATCTTTGAATCCACAAATATTAACAGTTTGACCCTCTGAGATCTATCTCATCATTAGTAATAATCATAACTATATACATTTGAAGGAGCTAAAATGGACTTTTTGGGAATAAATGTTAGTTTTTGATATAAATGAATAAATACAAAAATAAACACCAAAATACAAAATATTTTGATTGCACTGGGGCTAGACTTCACAGAGAAAAACGAGAAAAACAAGCCAATTACAGTGTTTTTTTTCCCTATAATAACTTATCAAAACTTTGACTTCATAATGATCTAAAAGCAACAATTCTAAATGGAGATGCTAAAAAAATCTTTTTCATTTCTGACTGAAAATGAATGACATTATGTTTGCGTTTCCTTTTTTAGCTTGACAATTGATTTGTGTCTCAATTATTTCTAAGTGCCTAAAGCCTAAAGCAATGTTAAGAAATTCATGATGGGATGGAATATAGCTCATTTTCATTCCTGGTGGTCACGGGAAAAGCTTAAACTTGTATATCAAATTACATTTCATATAGTTTGTGATTTCTGACTCTTCAAGGATGATTTATTAGGGCCCGAGCACAAAAGTGCGAAGGCCCTATTGTATCTGCTCTGTTTCTTCTTATTATTATTATTATTATTATTATTATTAGGGCCCGAGCACAAAAGTGCGAAGGCCCTATTGTATCTGCTCTGTTTCTTATTATTATTATTATTATTATTATTATTATTATTATTATTATTATTATTATTATTATTATTATTATTTCGGCAAATGAATCGGCCTTTTGAGGGCCTAAACATGCTCGAAAACTCATGAAATTTTGCACACGCGTCAGGTCTGGTGAAAATTTACGTATTTTAATGTCTGTAGACATGTCCAGGGAAAATTGGCTCAGTAGCGCCACCTAGAAAAATGAGAAACGCGAGCCCCGAGATGGGTATGACCTACATGTATAAAACTCGAACACATATCTAACGTTCGAGACGCACGTAAAAGTCTATTATGGCCATGTCCTAAACCCAACAGGAAGTCCGCCATTTGGAAGTGAAGGTGACATTTTGGCTCTAATTTTGCCATTTCCATGCCTCGAACTTTTGCGAACTCCTCATTGGAATTTCATCGTACAAGCTTCATATTTGGTCAGTGTCAACTACACCCCTGGGCCATGTTAAATTGCGGAGCTTTTGAGTTTTCGGGTTACTGTGAGGCCGTGGCGCCACGGCGAATTTCGATGACTCGCCATGAAAATCTTATTGCCTCTCGTTCTGTCATACATTGTCCGACCTTGACCAAAGTGGACACATATGATAAGGCTCCACCCCTGAACATATTTCAACTGCCATATTTGACACCAGGGACAGCGCCACCTAGTGGGAACAGGAAATGTCATGTTTTACACTTTGGGGTACAGTATTGTAATGGGTGACATCTGCAGCCTCAAATTTCTCCAGGAAAGCCTTAAGGAGTTGGTCTTGGGTTACAGAGAAAACTGTGAGTTTTCGCTGAAGGGTGTGACTTCAGCAGCATGGCGAACATTGAGGTCTCGCCATGAAGAAACAAATTAGTGTAACTCAATGAAATCCAATGTGATCAGTACCAGATTTTACAGGGATGATGTCAGACCCGCCCTGAACAGATTGATATGCCCATTGTCAGGAATACGTAGAGCGCCACCTAGTGGCACCAGGAAATGTCATGTCTTTCATTTTGTTGTACTGATTTTCACAGGTTCATCGTGGCCACCTCAAAAGCGGTGAATATCACCATCAGTCCCTCTTGATGCTTCAGTGAGAAAATTGTGACTATAAACTGAACGGCGCACCCTGGTGGCAACACAGTTCACCATGAAAGATGAAGTGGCTTTTGAGGGGCTTGAAAAGTTTAAAAGTCTTGAAATTTGGCGCACACCTCTAATGTGATGAGGATTTCTTTTATATGTTCATTTTCCTTGAACAGCGCAAAATGGCTCCACAGCGCCCCCTACAAAATTTCAAAACAACAGCCCCTGCTCTGTGTTTTATGTATGAGTTTGAAACCTGGCAAGCTTATTGGAGATATCAAGATGTACAAAAAGTCTCTTGGAGCAATATCCCAAATCCAACAGGAAGTCAGCCATTTTAAAATTAATGTGTAAATTTGGCGACATTTTCCCTCTTTTCAGGCCTCATACTTTGACGAACTCCTCCAAGGGATTTCATTAGATTTACGCGATCTCCTGTGTGTGGAATCTAAAGACCTTTGTGATGTTAAATTGCGAAGCTTTTACGTTCAGGGAAACGGGTGGTCATGGCGGCACGTGGAGTTTCAATCACTCGCCAAAAAGCAGTAACCTGCTGTCGCTCAAAAACACAATGTCCAATCTCTCCCAAAGGTCGCAGGCGTGATGAGACTCGAGCTCGGAAATGTTTGTTATGCCATTTGTCAGTAATGGTTAGAGCGCCACCTAGTGGGACGACTATAATAATGGTTGAATGAGATGAAATTTTAGCTGGTGGTTAAATGCATGAATTCCATCAATGTGACATCAGATCGGAAGCGCTGGTTTTAGGTGTTGGGCTTGGCTCGACGCGCCGGGGGTGCGAGGGCCCTCATATCGCTGCTTGCAGCTTTAATTATTATTATTATTATTAGGGCCCGAGCACAAAAGTGCGAAGGCCCTATTGTATCTGCTCTGTTTCTTATTATTATTATTATTATTATTATTATTATTATTATTATTATTATTATTATTATTATTATTATTTCGGCAAATGAATCGGCCTTTTGAGGGCCTAAACATGCTCGAAAACTCATGAAATTTTGCAGACGCGTCAGGTCTGGTGAAAATTTACGTATTTTAATGTCCGTAGACATGTCCAGGGAAAATTGGCTCAGTAGCGCCACCTAGAAAAATGAGAAACGCGAGCCCCGAGATGGGTATGACCTACATGTATAAAACTCGAACACATATCTAACTTTCGGAGACGCACATAAAAGTCTATTATGGCCATGTCCTAAACCCAACAGGAAGTCCGCCATTTGGAAGTGAAGGTGACATTTTGGCTCTAATTTTGCCATTTCCATGCCTCGAACTTTTGCGAACTCCTCATTGGAATTTCATCGTACAAGCTTCATATTTGGTCAGTGTCAACTACACACCTGGGCCATGTTAAATTGCGGAGCTTTTGAGTTTTCGGGTTACTGTGAGGCCGTGGCGCCACGGCGAATTTCGATGACTCGCCATGAAAATCTTATTGCCTCTCGTTCTGTCATACATTGTCCGACCTTGACCAAAGTGGACACATATGATAAGGCTCCACCCCTGAACATATTTCAACTGCCATATTTGACACCAGGGACAGCGCCACCTAGTGGGAACAGGAAATGTCATGTTTTACACTTTGGGGTACAGTATTGTAATGGGTGACATCTGCAGCCTCAAATTTCTCCAGGAAAGCCTTAAGGAGTTGGTCTTGGGTTACAGAGAAAACTGTGAGTTTTCGCTGAAGGGTGTGACCCCAGCAGCATGGCGAACATTGAGGTCTCGCCATGAAGAAACAAATTAGTGTAACTCAATGAAATCCAATGTGATCAGTACCAGATTTTACAGGGATGATGTCAGACCCGCCCTGAACAGATTGATATGCCCATTGTCAGGAATACGTAGAGCGCCACCTAGTGGCACCAGGAAATGTCATGTCTTTCATTTTGTTGTACTGATTTTCACAGGTTCATCGTGGCCACCTCAAAAGCGGTGAATATCACCATCAGTCCCTCTTGATGCTTCAGTGAGAAAATTGTGACTATAAACTGAACGGCGCACCCTGGTGGCAGCGCAGTTCACCATGAAAGATGAAGTGGCTTTTGAGGGGCTTGAAAAGTTTAAAAGTCTTGAAATTTGGCGCACACCTCTAATGTGATGAGGATTTCTTTTTATATGTTCATTTTCCTTGAACAGCGCAAAATGGCTCCACAGCGCCCCTACAAAATTTCAAAACAACAGCCCCTGCTCTGTGTTTTATGTATGAGTTTGAAACCTGGCAAGCTTATTGGAGATATCAAGATGTACAAAAAGTCTCTTGGAGCAATATCCCAAATCCAACAGGAAGTCAGCCATTTTAAAATCAATGTGTAAATTTGGCGACATTTTCCCTCTTTTCAGGCCTCATACTTTGACGAACTCCTCCAAGGGATTTCATTAGATTTACGCGATCTCCTGTGTGTGGAATCTAAAGACCTTTGTGATGTTAAATTGCGAAGCTTTTTACGTTCAGGGAAACGGGGGTGGTCATGGCGGCACGTGGAGTTTCAATCCCTCGCCAAAAGCAGTAACCTGCTGTCGCTCAAAAACACAATGTCCAATCTCTCCCAAAGGTCGCAGGCGTGATGAGACTCGAGCTCGGAAATGTTTGTTATGCCATTTGTCAGTAATGGTTAGAGCGCCACCTAGTGGGACGACTATAATAATGGTTGAATGAGATGAAATTTTAGCTGGTGGTTAAATGCATGAATTCCATCAATGTGACATCAGATCGGAAGCGCTGGTTTTAGGTGTTGGGCTTGGCTCGACGCCGCCCGGGGTCGCGAGGGCCCTCATATCGCTGCTTGCAGCTTTAATTAGGGCCCGAGCACGAAAGTGCGAAGGCCCTATTGTATCTGCTCTGTTTCTTATTATTATTATTATTATTATTATTATTATTATTATTATTATTATTATTATTTCGGCAAATGAATCGGCCTTTTGAGGGCCTAAACATGCTCAAAACTCATGAAATTTTGCACACGCGTCAGGTCTGGTGAAAATTTACGTATTTTAATGTCCGTGAGACATGTCCAGGGAAAATTGGCTCAGTAGCGCCACCTAGAAAAATGAGAAACGCGAGCCCCGAGATGGGTATGACCTACATGTATAAAACTCGAAACACATATCTAACGTTCAGAGACGCACAAAAAGTCTATTATGGCCATGTCCTAAACCCAACAGGAAGTCCGCCATTTGGAAGTGAAGGTGACATTTTGGCTCTAATTTTGCCATTTCCATGCCTCGAACTTTTTCGAACTCCTCATTGGAATTTCATTGTACAAGCTTCATATTTGGTCAGTGTCAACTACACACCTGGGCCATGTTAAATTGCGGAGCTTTTGAGTTTTCGGATACGGTGAGGCCGTGGCGCCACGGCGAATTTCGATGACTCGCCAAGAAAATCTTATTGCCTCTCGTTCTGTCATACATTGTCCGACCTTGACCAAAGTGGACACATATGATAAGGCTCCACCCCTGAACATATTTCAACTGCCATATTTGACATCAGGGACAGCGCCACCTAGTGGGAACAGGAAATGTCATGTTTTACACTTTGGGGTACAGTATTGTAATGGGTGACATCTGCAGCCTCAAATTTCTCCAGGAAAGCCTTAAGGAGTTGGTCTTGGGTTACAGAGAAAACTGTGAGTTTTCGCTGAAGGGTGTGACCCCAGCAGCATGGCGAACATTGAGGTCTCGCCATGAAGAAACAAATTAGTGTAACTCAATGAAATCCAATGTGATCAGTACCAGATTTTACAGGGATGATGTCAGACCCGCCCTGAACAGATTGATATGCCCATTGTCAGGAATACGTAGAGCGCCACCTAGTGGCACCAGGAAATGTCATGTCTTTCATTTTGTTGTACTGATTTTCACAGGTTCATCGTGGCCACCTCAAAAGCGGTGAGTATCACCATCAGTCCCTCTTGATGCTTCAGTGAGAAAATTGTGACTATAAACTGAACGGCGCACCCTGGTGGCAACGCAGTTCACCATGAAAGATGAAGTGGCTTTTGAGGGGCTTGAAAAGTTTAAAAGTCTTGAAATTTGGCGCACACCTCTAATGTGATGAGGATTTCTTTTTATATGTTCATTTTCCTTGAATAGCGCAAAATGGCTCCACAGCGCCCCCTACAAAATTTCAAAACAACAGCCCCTGCTCTGTGTTTTATGTATGAGTTTGAAACCTGGCAAGCTTATTGGAGATATCAAGATGTACAAAAAGTCTCTTGGAGCAATATCCCAAATCCAACAGGAAGTCAGCCATTTTAAAATTAAGGTGTAAATTTGGCGACATTTTCCCTCTTTTCAGGCCTCATACTTTGACGAACTCCTCCAAGGGATTTCATTAGATTTACGCGATCTCCTGTGTGTGGAATCTAAAGACCTTTGTGATGTTAAATTGCGAAGCTTTTACGTTCAGGGAAACGGGGTGGTCATGGCGGCACGTGGAGTTTCAATCACTTGCCAAAAGCAGTAACCTGCTGTCGCTCAAAACACAATGTCCAATCTCTCCCAAAGGTCGCAGGCGTGATAAGACTCGAGCTCGGAAATGTTTGTTATGCCATTTGTCAGTAATGGTTAGAGCGCCACCTAGTGGGACGACTATAATAATGGTTGAATGAGATGAAATTTTAGCTGGTGGTTAAATGCATGAATTCCATCAATGTGACATCAGATCAGATCGGAGCGCTGGTTTTAGGTGTTGGGCTTGGCTCGACGCGCCGGGGTGCGAGGGCCCTCATATCGCTGCTTGCAGCTTTAATTAGGGCCCGAGCACAAAAGTGCGAAGGCCCTATTGTATCTGCTCTGTTTCTTATTATTATTATTATTATTATTATTATTATTATTATTATTATTATTATTATTATTATTATTATTATTTTTCGGCAAATGAATCGGCCTTTTGAGGGCCTAAACATGCTCGAAAACTCATGAAATTTTGCAGACTCGTCAGGTCTGGTGAAAATTTACGTATTTTAATGTCCGTAGACATGTCCAGGGAAAATTGGCTCAGTAGCGCCACCTAGAAAAATGAGAAACGCGAGCCCCCGAGATGGGTATGACCTACATGTATAAAACTCGAACACATATCTAACGTTCGGAGACGCACATAAAAGTCTATTATGGCCATGTCCTAAACCCAACAGGAAGTCCGCCATTTGGAAGTGAAGGTGACATTTTGGCTCTAATTTTGCCATTTCCATGCCTCGAACTTTTGCGAACTCCTCATTGGAATTTCATCGTACAAGCTTCATATTTGGTCAGTGTCAACTACACACCTGGGCCATGTTAAATTGCGGAGCTTTTGAGTTTTCGGGTTACTGTGAGGTCGTGGCGCCACGGCGAATTTCGATGACTCGCCATGAAAATCTTATTGCCTCTCGTTCTGTCATACATTGTCCGACCTTGACCAAAGTGGACACATATGATAAGGCTCCACCCCTGAACATATTTCAACTGCCATATTTGACATCAGGGACAGCGCCACCTAGTGGGAACAGGAAATGTCATGTTTTACACTTTGGGGTACAGTATTGTAATGGGTGACATCTGCAGCCTCAAATTTCTCCAGGAAAGCCTTAAGGAGTTGGTCTTGGGTTACAGAGAAAACTGTGAGTTTTCGCTGAAGGGTGTGACCCCAGCAGCATGGCGAACATTGAGGTCTCGCCATGAAGAAACAAATTAGTGTAACTCAATGAAATCCAATCTGATCAGTACCACATTTTACAGGGATGATGTCAGACCCGCCCTGAACAGATTGATATGCCCATTGTCAGGAATACGTAGAGCGCCACCTAGTGGCACCAGGAAATGTCATGTCTTTCATTTTGTTGTACTGATTTTCACAGGTTCATCGTGGCCACCTCAAAAGCGGTGAATATCACCATCAGTCCCTCTTGATGCTTCAGTGAGAAAATTGTGACTATAAACTGAACGGCGCACCCTGGTGGCAACGCAGTTCACCATGAAAGATGAAGTGGCTTTTGAGGGCTTGAAAAGTTTAAAAAGTCTTGAAATTTGGCGCACACCTCTAATGTGATGAGGGATTTGTTTTTATATGTTCATTTTCCTTGAACAGCGCAAAATGGCTCCACAGCGCCCCTACAAAATTTCAAAACAACAGCCCCTGCTCTGTGTTTTATGTATGAGTTTGAAACCTGGCAAGCTTATTGGAGATATCAAGATGTACAAAAAGTCTCTTGGAGCAGTATCCCAAATCCAACAGGAAGTCAGCCATTTTAAAATTAATGTGTAAATTTGGCGACATTTTCCCTCTTTTCAGGCCTCATACTTTGACGAACTCCTCCAAGGGATTTCATTAGATTTACGCGATCTCCTGTGTGTGGAATCTAAAGACCTTTGTGATGTTAAATTGCGAAGCTTTTACGTTCAGGGAAACGGGTGGTCATGGCGGCACGTGGAGTTTCAATCACTCGCCAAAAGCAGTAACCTGCTGTCGCTCAAAAACACAATGTCCAATCTCTCCCAAAGGTCGCAGGCGTGATGAGACTCGAGCTCGGAAATGTTTGTTATGCCATTTGTCAGCAATGGTTAGAGCGCCACCTAGTGGGACGACTATAATAATGGTTGAATGAGATGAAATTTTAGCTGGTGGTTAAATGCATGAATTCCATCAATGTGACATCAGATCGGAAGCGCTGGTTTTAGGTGTTGGGCTTGGCTCGACGCCGCGGGTGCGAGGGGCCTCATATATCGCTGCTTGCAGCTTTAATTAGGGCCCGAGCACAAAAGTGCGCGAAGGCCCTATTGTATCTGCTCTGTTTCTTATTATTATTATTATTATTATTATTATTATTATTATTATTATTATTATTATTATTATTATTATTATTTCGGCAAATGAATCGGCCTTTTGAGGGCCTAAACATGCTCGAAAAACTCATGAAATTTTGCAGACGCGTCAGGTCTGGTGAAAATTTACGTATTTTAATGTCCCTAGACATGTCCAGGGAAAATTGGCTCAGTAGCGCCACCTAGAAAAATGAGAAACGCGAGCCCCGAGATGGGTATGACCTACATGTATAAAACTCGAACACTTATCTAACGTTCGGAGACGCACATAAAAGTCTATTATGGCCATGTCCTAAACCCAACAGGAAGTCCGCCATTTGGAAGTGAAGGTGACATTTTGGCTCTAATTTTGCCATTTCCATGCCTCGAACTTTTGCGAACTCCTCATTGGAATTTCATCGTACAAGCTTCATATTTGGTCAGTGTCAACTACACACCTGGGCCATGTTAAATTGCGGAGCTTTTGAGTTTTCGGGTTACTGTGAGGCCGTGGCGCCACGGCGAATTTCGATGACTCGCCATGAAAATCTTATTGCCTCTCGTTCTGTCATACATTGTCCGACCTTGACCAAAGTGGACACATATGATAAGGCTCCACCCCTGAACATATTTCAACTGCCATATTTGACACCAGGGACAGCGCCACCTAGTGGGAACAGGAAATGTCATGTTTTACACTTTGGGGTACAGTATTGTAATGGGTGACATCTGCAGCCTCAAATTTCTCCAGGAAAGCCTTAAGGAGTTGGTCTTGGGTTACAGAGAAAACTGTGAGTTTTCGCTGAAGGGTGTGACCCCAGCAGCATGGCGAACATTGAGGTCTCGCCATGAAGAAACAAATTAGTGTAACTCAATGAAATCCAATCTGATCAGTACCAGATTTTACAGGGATGATGTCAGACCCGCCCTGAACAGATTGATATGCCCATTGTCAGGAATACGTAGAGCGCCACCTAGTGGCACCAGGAAATGTCATGTCTTTCATTTTGTTGTACTGATTTTCACAGGTTCATCATGGCCACCTCAAAAGCGGTGAATATCACCATCAGTCCCTCTTGATGCTTCAGTGAGAAAATTGTGACTATAAACTGAACGGCGCACCCTGGTGGCAGCGCAGTTCACCATGAAAGATGAAGTGGCTTTTGAGGGCTTGAAAAGTTTAAAAGTCTTGAAATTTGGCGCACACCTCTAATGTGATGAGGGATTTCTTTTATATGTTCATTTTCCTTGAAGAGCGCAAAATGGCTCCACAGCGCCCCCTACAAAATTTCAAAACAACAGCCCCTGCTCTGTGTTTTATGTATGAGTTTGAAACCTGGCAAGCTTATTGGAGATATCAAGATGTACAAAAAAGTCTCTTGGAGCAATATCCCAAATCCAACAGGAAGTCAGCCATTTTAAAATTAATGTGTAAATTTGGCGACATTTTCCCCTCTTTTCAGGCCTCATACTTTGACGAACTCCTCCAAGGGATTTCATTAGATTTACGCGATCTCCTGTGTGTGGAATCTAAAGACCTTTGTGATGTTAAATTGCGAAGCTTTTACGTTCTGGGAAACGGGGGTGGTCATGGCGGCACGTGGAGTTTCAATCACTCGCCAAAAGCAGTAACCTGCTGTCGCTCAAAAACACAATGTCCAATCTCTCCCAAAGGTCGCAGGCGTGATGAGACTCGAGCTCGGAAATGTTTGTTATGCCATTTGTCAGTAATGGTTAGAGCGCCACCTAGTGGGACGACTATAATAATGGTTGAATGAGATGAAATTTTAGCTGGTGGTTAAATGCATGAATTCCATCAATGTGACATCAGATCGGAAGCGCTGGTTTTAGGTGTTGGGCTTGGCTCGACGCCGCCGGGGTGCGAGGGCCCTCATATCGCTGCTTGCAGCTTTAATTATTATTATTATTATTATTTCGGCAAATGAATCGGCCTTTTGAGGGCCTAAACATGCTCGAAAACTCATGAAATTTTGCAGACGCGTCAGGTCTGGTGAAAATTTACGTATTTTAATGTCCCTAGACATGTCCAGGGAAAATTGGCTCAGTAGCGCCACCTAGAAAAATGAAAACGCGAGCCCCGAGATGGGTATGACCTACATGTATAAAACTCGAACACTTATCTAACGTTCGGAGACGCACATAAAAGTCTATTATGGCCATGTCCTAAACCCAACAGGAAGTCCGCCATTTGGAAGTGAAGGTGACATTTTGGCTCTAATTTTGCCATTTCCATGCCTCGAACTTTGCGAACTCCTCATTGGAATTTCATCGTACAAGCTTCATATTTGGTCAGTGTCAACTACACACCTGGGCCATGTTAAATTGCGGAGCTTTTGAGTTTTCGGGTTACTGTGAGGCCGTGGCGCCACGGCGAATTTCGATGACTCGCCATGAAAATCTTATTGCCTCTCGTTCTGTCATACATTGTCCGACCTTGACCAAAGTGGACACATATGATAAGGCTCCACCCCTGAACATATTTCAACTGCCATATTTGACACCAGGGACAGCGCCACCTAGTGGGAACAGGAAATGTCATGTTTTACACTTTGGGGTACAGTATTGTAATGGGTGACATCTGCAGCCTCAAATTTCTCCAGGAAAGCCTTAAGGAGTTGGTCTTGGGTTACAGAGAAAACTGTGAGTTTTCGCTGAAGGGTGTGACCCCAGCAGCATGGCGAACATTGAGGTCTCGCCATGAAGAAACAAATTAGTGTAACTCAATGAAATCCAATCTGATCAGTACCAGATTTTACAGGGATGATGTCAGACCCGCCCTGAACAGATTGATATGCCCATTGTCAGGAATACGTAGAGCGCCACCTAGTGGCACCAGGAAATGTCATGTCTTTCATTTTGTTGTACTGATTTTCACAGGTTCATCATGGCCACCTCAAAAGCGGTGAATATCACCATCAGTCCCTCTTGATGCTTCAGTGAGAAAATTGTGACTATAAACTGAACGGCGCACCCTGGTGGCAGCGCAGTTCACCATGAAAGATGAAGTGGCTTTTGAGGGGCTTGAAAAGTTTAAAAGTCTTGAAATTTGGCGCACACCTCTAATGTGATGAGGGATTTCTTTTATATGTTCATTTTCCTTGAAGAGCGCAAAATGGCTCCACAGCGCCCCCTACAAAATTTCAAAACAACAGCCCCTGCTCTGTGTTTTATGTATGAGTTTGAAACCTGGCAAGCTTATTGGAGATATCAAGATGTACAAAAAGTCTCTTGGAGCAATATCCCAAATCCAACAGGAAGTCAGCCATTTTAAAATTAATGTGTAAATTTGGCGACATTTTCCCCTCTTTTCAGGCCTCATACTTTGACGAACTCCTCCAAGGGATTTCATTAGATTTACGTGATCTCCTGTGTGTGGAATCTAAAGACCTTTGTGATGTTAAATTGCGAAGCTTTTACGTTCTGGGAAACGGGTGGTCATGGCGGCACGTGGAGTTTCAATCACTCGCCAAAAGCAGTAACCTGCTGTCGCTCAAAAACACAATGTCCAATCTCTCCCAAAGGTCGCAGGCGTGATGAGACTCGAGCTCGGAAATGTTTGTTATGCCATTTGTCAGTAATGGTTAGAGCGCCACCTAGTGGGACGACTATAATAATGGTTGAATGAGATGAAATTTTAGCTGGTGGTTAAATGCATGAATTCCATCAATGTGACATCAGATCGGAAGCGCTGGTTTTAGGTGTTGGGCTTGGCTCGACGCGCCGGGGGTGCGAGGGCCCTCATATCGCTGCTTGCAGCTTTAATTTATGTATTGTTTTTCCAGAGGCAGGATTTTATTGTGAATATTTTGCATGCATTTGTTTAACTGTAATATTTATGAGATGAAAAGAATTATGGGCTGGAATGATCTGTGCTGTGCTGCAGTCGCTGAGGAAGAGATGCATACTGAATAAATGCAGACCTTAGAAGATGAAGCGTGATAAGTTACATTTAACGAGTTGCAATCAGTGGTTAAATAGATAACGAATAATGGATTGGTTTTGAATGTGTCCAGTTTGAAGCCTTTGCTTTGCTTTGTTTATCTTTCCATATCCATACTTTTCTCTTGCTATCATTCTGATACAAGTTCATCTTGGTTTCATCTCTCCAAATATTGTTTTCTCTTTCTGAACTCTGCAGGCTCTTTTAGATTTTCTCTGGCACACTCTAATCTTGCCTTCTTGTTTCTGAGTGTATCCAGTGTTTTGGAGCCTTTTGTATTTCCATTCATAAAAGTATCTCTGGACTGTAGACGCTGCACTTCCCTCCTCAAGAATGTTCTTCACTCGGTTAGATGTTGTGAAGGGGTCCTTGTCGTGTCCAGTGTTGGTCAAGTTACTTGAAAAAAGTAATCAGTAACTAATTACTGATTACTTCCCCAAAAAAGTAATCCCATTACTTTACTGATTACTTATTTTCAAAAGTAATTAATTACCTAGTTACTTAGTTACTTTTTAAAAACACGATTTACAACCTGAATAGGTAATAAAGCGATAGATCTTTCAGCCCAATTCTACTTTTTCTGCATAATCCATCATACAAAATGTAATCAAATGGAAAAGTCTCTTAAAACTTGGTTTTATTAGTTTTAATCTTTTAACTTTATGCATCAAGCAAAAATTAAATTATATGCAACATTCTCTGACTGGAAGAAATTTGTTTAACATTTAAACCTATTTTCTGCACATTCCAGCACATAAAATAATTTTTTTTGTGTGTTTACACTCACTCTTTCAAATAGATGCAAGTAAAACACAGCAGAAAATAAATAAAGTCAAAGGCTAGTTGCTCTATTTTCACCTGTAAAGCAGGACTGGGGTAGGTGGAGGTTTACCCTGGTGCAGGTGTGCCGCAGCGGTCAGTTGAAGACTCCACGAGTTTCTCTGTCAATTTCCCATTACAGTCGTAGCGCACTCGGTGCTTGCTTGGAAGTTTAGGGGGTGTTTTTCGCTGTAAAAAGAAGTTTTCTTCCCACGCACAACGGACGCTAATGTTTTTGTCACTTTTTATGGAATCAAACTCAAAGTAAGGTCAGTACTTCCACGCTTTAAACACTGCATGCTCATACTCTCTCCCGTACTTGATATATTATCCATTGTTGATCTGCAGACAGCTGTTGTCACGAAAGTCGCACTCGCTTACGTCACTGTCATGAGACATTCTGGCAAAAAACTCACGGTTTTAGTAACGCAGTAACGCAGCGTTCCTACGTGAAAGTAACGGTAATCTAATTACTGTTTTTGCAATGGTAATCCCTTACATTACTCGTTACTTGAAAAAAGTAATCGGATTACAGTAACGCGTTACAAGTAACGCGTTACTGCCCATCTCTGGTCGTGTCCATTTCTTGTTTTAAATAATGAACCAGATTCTTGATTTTATCACTTTTTAATTTTTGCTATCTCTGTGACAGATTTATTTAAGGTTTCTTTGGCCCAGTGATTGCAACTCTAACTTGCATTGACATTCCTGTGGACCTCATATTGAGAGTTTCAGTGAATAACGAAACTGTTTATCAGTCAGTTAGTCAGTCTTTTTTTAGCCTCTGAAAGTGTGGGGCTGTGTATAAAACCCTTTAACAACAGTTTTACATCAACATTACATTTTTGGTGGACTTCAGGAAGAACAGCTAGTGCATGGCTTTAATTAATGTGACAACCAATAAACCAAACATCCGGGAAAGCCTATGAAAACTAAGGGAATAAATCCTGAGTTAAATCAACCACTGAATCAATAAGAGATTAAGAATATAATTCAGGCATGGTTGTTTTAAGATTTAGTCACCTTTATAAAACTCTATAGTCACTTACCAGCTGTTGACCCCGAACACCCCATGAAGCAAACTGGAGCACTGAGTCAGACACCTCCGGAGGATTGAGCTCCCGCACCTCCCTGATGTAATGGTAATGATAAAAGTATCACAAAATCAGTCTAGCAATCACTGACACACTGTCAATGAAATCTCAGTGAAGTGAACATTAGCTCTGCCCCATCAGTTTAAATTTTAACCTATATTATATAACAGTATATTCATCTGTTAAAGATAGCATGTTGACATTTTTGTCCTAATATGTGTGACACTGGTGCTCTTAAAGGATGTACAAATGAAAAAGAAATCATCCCATTATATTATTTAGGATTTATTTCTATGTTACCTTGTGTATAGATTGTAGAGGAGGTATGATGCCAGGAAAGAGTGCTGGTAGACCTAAAAATCAAACACACAAACAAAAAATGTGATTTTTCTCATGAATAAAAGCAGCCAAGAAGTCAGCAAATGCACATTCTGAGACTAATGTAGAAAACACACCACAAAATACTTTTCATGGTATTTTAGTCGTCTTTATTCTCTTGGAGACTGCCAATAACAGTGTGATATATGCTGTTTATGTGCAAATAAGACAACAATGCAAACAGTTCAATTTGGTAAGGAAACTATAGTCTCCAATGGGATATGGCAGCTGAACTGTTGATTGCAGGGTAGTGCTTTAGTTCTTTAATTGGTAATTCTGCTTTCATTCACAAAGGAGAACAAAAGTTAATGAAACCTTTTGGCTTTCTATTGAAGCAACAGAGAAGTCTGAATTTACTAGAAATTTTGATTTTCACTTAAAATGCTGATAATTTTGTTTTCCAAGGGTTGACAACTAGTTATTGTTTATACCAAGGATATAGCTGCAGTTTAAAAAAAATGATTTGCTTTTCATCAGTGTGCTTCTACTTCATCTGTAGACCTGTGATACTTGTGCAGCCTCAAATTCTCTGTATTTAATTGGACAGTGACAGCAATAACACGGGATGGTTTTCAGTTTTAGATAAATTACAGTGAAATGGGAACAATGCTTTACTGTTCTGTCATAGAACCTATGATGAGAGTACTTTATCACACAATGCAGCTGACACTCTGGGGCAACACGAGCTGTGATTGGATTGCATTAGTGGCACTTAAGCCTGACAGTTACCATTTAAAAAAATATGAAAACAACAAATTGGTCTCAGGAATAGATTTGTATTGCACAAATCTGATATGTGTAATAAATGAAAACTTAAAAACTGACAAAAACTAAGAGAGGATGGAAAACTGAGGAAATATTTGAGAGCAGCGAGAGTAAACCGAAACAACGAGGTTACAGACTGAATAACTGAAGAATGAACTTTGATGTTTCTTTGATGATTTTGGGGACCGAATTTTACAGTTTATAAATAAGTAGACATGTTCCACACATGATTTATCCACAAAGATAAAGATTAGGTTACAGTGGATGTATTGGTCAAATACAGGACATTCCCTCAGCAGAATCATCAACTAATCCCAGTGAACAGAAGCACAAATCTCATGTTGTTAGCATGATAAACAACACAAAAAGCTGTATATATTATATTATATTATATTATATTATATTATATTATATTATATTTGAGTACCTTTTCCTGTCTAATATGCACTTTATAGTTTTGGGTGCCTGTTATAGTGAAAATGTTGTATTTTGAGTGTTTATTTAGCTTCAGCTTCTATTTTGAGTTTATTTCCCTTGTATTTAGTTTCCTCACAGTCTCCGTGTTTAGTGTAAATCTTCTTGTATGCATGTTTAGCTTTATGTCTTTTAGGATTTTTCTAGTTTTACTTTGATCGAGACTTTATCTAGTATGGTTTCTTTCCTGTCTTCAGTACTCTAAGCGCCCATTGTCATTGTGTTTGTTATATAACCTTGAGTGTTTGGTGGCATGTTCTTGTGAATTGCTTTTCCTGGTATCTTTTATGTCTCTCTTTGGACTTTTTGGATCATGTTTGAAAGTTTAATCAGCCCGCCTTTCCTTTTGTTTTATATTATACCTGCAATATTCTGCAATTGGGTCCTTTGTCTACAGTCTACACACAAACTGATACCTTGTCCTCTCAAAGCAATATCTTTGTCCTACGATGATAGCACATGACAGAAGTTGTTAGTAGATGTTTTGAAGCTGCTTTTCTACTTTGTGCTACTGTAGTAATGGTGCTAGAGTATCCTAGCCCTCCCTGGACTAATGACTAATGTCACACAAAGTTTAACTAAAATGCTGTAAGCAAAAAAATAGTCCGCTCCCCCACAATGTGTACTATAAATACTAATTTAATGTTACATTTGATTTCCCATTTAAAGGTTTCAGATATCTAGCTGTGCAAGAAAATTCTGCCATTACAAATATAAATGTGTCAGAATGTAATGTGTGAATAATCTTTAATTGATCATTTATAATCGAAGATAACAAAAGGATAAAGCACAGCCCTCTCAGGAATAATACTGAATTGATAATAATAATATATGCATTTGAAAATCAGAAATATTTTTCACTTTTCAGTACTGCACAATTCAGCATTTTAGAAATGACCAGAGAAAATCCACTCACTGAGCGTTTTATTTAGGATTCACTGAGATAATGGTCCAATACCGCAGTGTCTCGGCATGCTAATCAGTTGCAGCATTAGCATAACAATATTAGAGTAAGCACACCCAAGGGCTATATGATAAATGCTGTAGAGCTCCTCCATTCCCTGCAGTAAAAGCTCAGTTATATGGAGCCACCAGCCTTCACTCTTAATTTGGACTTTCCTCTTCTCTTTACCAAAGAGAATTCCCCAAGAAGGAAAAAAGAAATTTCCCCTTCTTCAAAAAAGACGTCAGCATCATTCAGGAGACGCCCCTCATAGGTGACAGCTCTGTGATGACTCCCTGATAAGGCTGTCAGCCAGGGGTGACACATGAGTTGGGAGGATGTTTGGAGAGACTGTTTCAGACAGCAGGGAGGTGTTTGAATGTGCTGTGTGGTAGTGTCTTCTCAGCAGACTGGGGTTACTTGCCACTTGTGAATAATTCCCTTTAGCTGTCTTAGAATATCGCAGTAGTAGAGTTTACTGCTCAATCAAGACTCTAACAAAAAAGCATAAAAAATGAAATGATGCTTTTCTCATACCTGACTAATCCTGATGTTGTCACAACTTGTGTATATGATAATGGTACATTAATATGTTTGCAGAGACATGAGGAAATTTAAAAAGAAAATGTCTGGGAAATTAAAAAGATGTATAAAATGTTCAAAATATCAGTTCGTAAACGCTGTGGAAAGCCCACAAATGTATTTTAGAGGAATTGAGTGCGCAAGTCGAACAATCTGTGCAGTTTTTTCTTTTTTTATCCAGTATGACTGGTGTATTTTAGCCTTGTGATGGATTTTTTGGGAGTTGATCCATCTATTGGTGAGGTCTAACTATTTTGAAAGGCCTGAAAGGGTCAGGCAGGGTGGAGGCTTTTGGAGCACAGTGACCTGACCACCTTTTCTTTGGTGCCTTCTGTTTTTGCCTCTATGAAACGCCTCAAGGACGATCTAGCTGCTTGTTAAAAGCAGAGAAACACTAGGCTCCCTTATCTGAAAGGTAGATGTAGGAGAGACGGGAAAATCTAACATTTCAGCAATAATGTCAGCCATAACTGAAGTCTAAAGTTGGCTTGATTAAGGCAGCAGTTATTTTGAACAAATTACATTTTCACTCCAATTTGTGCAAACTATTTTTTTCTTTTCTTCTCCTTTTTGGTAGCTTTGTTAGATGGTAAATAACAAAGTAGCACAGTGCCCTCCAACTGCCGCAGGCATTTGCAGTGTAACTATTAAAATGCTTTTTAAAAACTCTCAAGGCAAGGGTTAAACAAATATATTAAAAAAATCTAGACTGTCAATTCTCATTTGCAGTATAGTTCACACAGTTGCTTCTGAACAGCTGTGCTACTAAAAACACCATCAAAACAGAGTCACTAATCAGAGGAGCTTGTAGGTCTTCATAAACGGAGCTTACCAACTGCTAACAGAGACCATGCGACAAGAAAGACAGTTTGGTTTTTCTCCATGATGATAGACGTTCATTTGTAGTTCTGAGATGTACTGAGCCATTTTTACTATTGATTTGAAAGTAACAAGTGCGGAAAAGACGAATGAGGCTCATTAAATGCATTTCTTCGTAGTTTCAGAGATCAGCTTTCCTGAATGCTTTTGCTAATGGATGGCTGCGGTAATTAGCACTCTTTGCTCACTACACTTCATTAACATGCACGTCCTAATGAAAAGCAATCGATACTCAGCAAAAATATCCAGCTCAAAAAGTAAATGTACCAGTACAAGTTCTGACAAATGTCCTTTTTAATGTCAGAAGGATGCTGACCGTTAAAAAAAACAAAAAAATGGACAGAGATCTATGGAAACCTTTGACGCAGCAGTATAGTACAGCAGAGAGAGAGAGAGAGTATGATTATGATAAATTCACGAGACAACTGGAGACAGTGGTGCGGGGGCATGCCATTACTCTCCATAGATTCAGGCTGTCACTTTCATGATGAACACATCTACTCCGTCCATCTCAGGAGGAGATAGCACCTCTAAATCTCTGTGTCACTCCCATCAAGCACACAGAGCTCATTATGAAGCCTGCTTAGTTCACCAACACCGAGATGTTCCTGCAGCCTACAGAATGGAAGAGTGGGGAAAGACACGTAAGGTGATTTGCAACAAGCAATTTCACTGCTTTTGAATGCAGGCACAGCATTAGTTTTCCGGTGCGATAAATGAACAGTGTTCCATTTTCTATTATAACTTCTTGCAAGCACCATAAAAGATTCACATAGTTTCTTCTGCATAACAAAGTCACAGCTGCCCTTCTTTTCTAAAAGAAGAAACTAACAGGAACTGTGGAGAAAATACTATTTGATGGGCTCAGGTGCACTCTGCTGCTAACGGTGAGCACTATTTTAATCACAAAATGTTCCCTGTTTATTGTGTTATGCACTTGTTTTTGCCAGTTTGCTGTCAGAGTGAAACTGCAGTCCTCCAGAGATGAAGTGAGATCAGGCAGATGGAACTTTGAATTATAGATTTGTTTGTGGAAAAAAATGAAAATTTCCACATTAATGCTTGTTTTTACCCAGATAATTGCTTTATAAGCATATTATTATATTAATCTGAACTAATTTAAAGATTCATGAATAGGATTATCATACAGTGTTCCTCAGAGTGTATTATTTACACCACGAATGACTTCAAATATGATCTCTGCTTTAATGTTAATGTTAAAAGATTTGCAAAAAACATTATTTAAAGGTGATTAGGAGCTCCACCTGCTGCTGCATTAAGTACTTTCATTGTCATGGTTTCACCGACTGAGTTAACAGGAACGTAGGTAACAAGATTACACATATAGGGAGGCATTCTTCTTTATACAGCACACTAATTACTAAGGAGTTACCTAGTAAATATGAGGTACAATATTGTGTACTATTGGGGAGCTACCTCAAAACCTCACTACCGTTATCATCATAGCGGCTAGTAACCAAACTCAGGAAAGAGTATATAATGTATATAAGATGTTTGTAACAGGGAAATAATTAAATAAGAGTTACCTGGTCACAAGTACACAGTACTTGTATTTCCATTAGTTTATCTAGATTTACCTATACTGCCTTCTTAATACAGTACTAATTGAGTGACAAGATGCTATTTTTTACATATATTTATGAAGCAAATAGTTATTCAGAGGCTGTGAAAGGAAGGGTTACCATCATTTTTTTGGTATCAGCAGAGCGAAATGTGCATTGGAGATAAACTGCTGAGCAGAAACAAAAAAATCTAAGCATTCAAAAGAATACAGCACATAATCAGTCAATAAGTCAATAATAACATGCTTGCAGTCACTATACTAAACAGCAGAGTCAAACATACACTGGCATGTTTGTTTGCTGCAGTTATGGACTGAGTGTTGAGGGGGGGTTTACATCTGTATTCACAGTGAAGGACATGTAGAAGTTGGACATTATTTCTCTCACCTCAAATGATAATGTTTTCCTTATATATCGGGTGTTGCTTGACTCTTCGTGTGAGGCGGCAGACCTGCACCTTTAACTGAGCTGAGAGGTTGCCAGAACATGCTGTTGAATTTTTTCCTTTTCTCCCCTTTCTATTTTTACTTTCACTTGCTGGTTAGTTTTAGGCACTAAAATGATTTGGAAAGGGTAGGAAATGATTGCTCTTTGGGTTAACTGTGCCGGCCCCAATGTGCTATTACACTATGTTTAGTGGTGTGTCAAGCACCACTGTAAGAGGTCACGAGACTTTCTTATGAGATGAACTATTTAAATCAATCAGCCCTTTAGATCTCTGTGTTATCTTTAAGCAAAGTGGAAAAGATTTGTGGGGCTTACTGTTGAAATTTAGCCACGTTAGTTTTAAAATCATTAATTTCCTCTAGCAGGGAAGAAATCTGTTGTATTATATCATAGCTATTATTTTTTATTATTATTTCACCTTTGCTTTTCTAGTTATCTTTTCTGTAATATTGTACAATAAGCTTTCACTGCTACAGAGAAGAAGCTGTTGTAAAAATGAAAAATATATCTCCTTTTTGTGCATGTGCAGAAAAAAGATTCAACTGTAACACACCTTTTCTTCTTTGTATCAGTGACACTGACACCCACACACACTCACACATTTTGACCCAATCTGCACACATGGGTGTGGTTAAACAGCAGCACAAACCAGAATCAAACTCAATCAGAGGGCAGATGGTTCAGTTGAATTTATCTCAGCTGTAAGTCATGTTACATTTTCAATTTCATAACCACACAAGTTCATGTGGGTTTAATCAGATTCTGTAGCACTTTAAAGAACAGTAATTAAAATCCATAGTTGTAACTTCAGCTGCACAGTGTGGGAACTCTGAGAGTTTTACAGTTTACTTCTTTGTATCTGTACACAGATTTTCACCCAAGGTCAACTCTTACAATTTTTTCACAGATTTTATTTAAGAGTCTGATTTATGTTATCATTTTTTTTTATAAACTTCAATGTTTACAACATGTACACAGACTCCAACCTCTTATTCACATATGATATATAATAAATAAAAATTACAAATGACGAACAAATAACAATAACAATAATCAGAATTGGCTATGAACATCATTTTAATATTTAGTCCATTCTTACAGGATCGTGATTTTTTTTTTTTTGTATGTTAGACTATAATCATCCTGCTGCAATTAGCAATCTAAATATCAAAGATAATAAAATGTGCTTGAGGCAAGATATTTTGAAATTTTCCAGCTTAAATGTCAAAAGGCAGATTCCCGTTGCATTTCTTACTTGGTTGTTTGCTTTCCATTCTGTTTTTAGTTTAGTTTAAATGCCACAAATCAACTAAATTGAGATAATAATGGTGTTACAAAGTGTGATGTCTTTATACCTGGAGTCCTAATTGGCACTACACATTCCTAGTTGAGACTTTGAGAATAATTGTAAAGTCCATTAAAACAAAGAAACTTTTTCTAACAGACAAAAAAAAGGGAAAAAAAAACTTCAACATGAGAGAATGACGAAGGTGGTTCATTGCTATGTTCACATTTTATTACTTGAAGATCACCGGTCTGAATGAATGGTAGAGGAAGAAGTAGACTGATTGTCCACAAAAATCATCCCCAAGTTCACGGTGTGAATGATCATTTATTCAAAATGTTACAAAAAATGAAAATACAGGAAAATTATCAGGAAAATATACCTAGAATATGAATATAAAAGCAATGTTCTGTTTCATATTGTCCATTGTGACTCATAAAAAAATGAATCATTATATCCTTTGACTCCCTTCATGAGTTTATTATTGTTTTTGTGACTTTTGTATTATAAAGACTGTTTAAGTTCTACAGTTTTGCTTTGAGTTAAGTTATTTCAATGTTTTGAGTTTTTCTTGTCTTTGCAGCTCATGGTTTATTGTCTTTTAGGTTCCCTTTGCGTCTTTGTGTTTGTGTTCCTCGTTCTCCAGGTCCATTGTGCCTCGTCTCCCTTTTCTCTTCTCTTCCCATGTTCCCCTTCATGTGTTTCATTCCATGTCTCCCCTGTCAGTCATGTGCATGTTCTCCCCAGGTAGTCATGTCTCTCTCTCTCTCTCTGCCTCGTCTCCCTTAACTGTTTCCATGTTTCCCTCTTTGTGTTTCCTCCCCTCACTCTGTCATGTTCCCAGTTGCACTCTTTCCTCCCAGCCCTGTGTCAAGCCGCATTTAAGTTAGTGTTTCCTGTTTTATTTTGACAGTCTCTCATCCCGCATTCAGCGTGTTCTGTCTTACTTCCTCTGTGTCATTATGTCTATTCGTCCCAGCTGTGTTCCCTGTGTCTTTCCACTTCTCTCATCACCAACATGTGTACACATTGTGTGAGTTTCCCTGTGTTCGCCTCCAAGAGTCTGCACCTTCAGACTCTGATACTTGATTAATTAATGAATAAATAAATAAAACTGGTAGTTCTCCCCTTCAAGGTCATCTTCTTGTGTGACTCTGGACAGTGGTGGTGTTGCTACTTTAATCATTCCATGGACATCCAGTTCTGTCCCCTTGCACTTGTGTCATTCAATGAGGATCAAGTTGCAGAGAGCCAAACCCAGCAAGTTAGGCTGCTTGCTATTGCTAAACAACTTGCCTCAGAGCAAGTGTTTCTTGTCATATTTCCTCTATCACAATCCTGGAGGACAGTGCACAGTGCTGTGAAAACAACATTTTTCTGATCTGACGTGTCTTCTTTGAGCTCAGAAACTATGGATTACAGACAACTGGATTATTTAACTGCAAACACTTTAGTTACTGGTTCGTTGCAGGAGGCCCAGCTTTCTTCATGATGATGTGTCTCAAGTTGGGACAGTTTGAAACAGAAGTTGAAAAGTTAGTGATCTGGATTCGAAGTCTTGAATTAAAATAGCAAATTCAAAAATTGAGTTATCATAACAGGACTTTGAGGAAGTAAAGTAGCAGACACAGAAATGGTATCTGGAGGTGCATGAGAAGAAAGTGGTAAATTTTTTTATACATCCTGGAACTTTTTTAATGACACCTTTGCCTTTGTTTGTATTGGCAACATTTAGTAATGATACCAGTATAAGGGGATTCTAAATATCAGATTATAGTTTTAATCCAAATATGTCACATTTCACTTCTGACATCATGGTCCCCAAAGTCCCATATCCATGGCATCTAATCATAAAAAAATTATACTGAAGTCACCCAAATTAAAAACATTCACGGCTCAAATAATTACTCTGGTGCTGTTGCTGCACCACACAATATTTGCTTTCAATGCCTGGCAAAAGGTCATTTGGCACATATTTAGATAGACTATACTAATATTATAAGTGGCATGTCCAGAATTTGGTCAGGAAATATAAGGAGCATGAGGAGGGTGATGAAGAGCCTCACAAATGTGCAGATTCTGTATGGAAATCATTTATGGCTAAATAAAGTATTTGCTTTTGTGGGCACTCTGCCTTGTTTGCAGAGAGCCAAGAATGGTGGCAACCCCTTCCAAGGCCCTCAAGTGCAGGGATGCATATTTAGTTCGTTGCCAGCTAGTCATATACTGTAAGCTAGCCGGGTCTCACTCTTGAGACCTGTCAGGCTTAAGGAGCCTGCTCAAGAGCTTGGAGTCTGGCTAGCAGTCCTGGACTGAAGAACTAAGGAGTCCAGCTGTGTGTCACAGGAACAAGGGTAAAGAAGCTAAGGAGAGGACTAATGTGAGGAGCAGTTCTACGGTAAACCCAGATGGCTACAATTAGTAATGCAGTTATGTTCACCAGTACATTTACTGGTGACTGACTTTTTCCCTTTGTTTGACTTTTTCTTTGTAAAAACAAGAAAAGAAAAGCCAAAAAAGCCAAAATCCCCATAATAGTTGCTGTTTTGGACTTGATAATCATGTGTTATTGTGTCCGTTCCTTTCAACATCTCTCATTGTGCTAATAAATCTGTAACTCACTGTTAGTCATTCATTGTCCTCCACGGACTGAGACATTTTCAAGGACTGAGCTTCAGGTTTCCACTCTAACAAGTGTTTGATGATAGTGAAATCATATGGGGTGCCCAATAACCATGACCCTTAATTTTCTCTTTTTTAGATATATGTTTATAGTTTATTATTAATTAAATACTGTTTACGCTTGAGAACAGCCTTGGCTCTTTCTTTATGTTTAATTCTATGACAGTGTGTTTGAATGAACGCACCGGGCAGATTCTGTTTCTTGATTAAATGAAAGGAATCTAAAGAAAATAGAAACTGCAGTCACAGTACATTGTATCTGACAGTTTCTATACATTACAGGTCCTTGGTGATAATGGCTGTGATACTAACTTGTTGTTGAATGTGTAAATGATCTATCACATATGACACAAATAGCCTCGTTGCTTTCAAAAGATGGTGAGGAGGTCTTTGTGCTGCATGGTCTGAATAATGATTTTCTTACTACAGTTAGGGTCAACGATGACTAAAATTATCTGTACACGCACACAAATAAGTAGCCTATTGGTTGAAATCAGGTCAACGACAGTGGCGAATATGTCTTTGTAGTGCAGATGTACATATATAGCACATAATATGCTCAAAATAAGCTTTTCTCCTTTCATACAGCCTTGTTCCGGGGGTACTACTATGGACTACCCCCACTGGCCCACTACATATAACAAAGCTATTACTCAGAGAAACTGTATATAACTAAAAGCAAGCCTACAAAAGCAGGAAGCCACGCTAGAGCTGTGTTAGAGAAAAAGCGCAGCACCAATAGTACCAGAGTTGAGCCTAAAACTTTAGTAAGAACCTCTCCAATTGCTAAGGTGGATTTAGATGATTAGACAGCTCAAAAAACTTAAAATAAAACCTTGTTTACTTTTAGAGTCCAGGTCAGTTCTGAGTGTTAGTAAGCCATGCCAAACTGAAACATGGTTTCTCACAAACATGAACATAATATAAAGCTGTGGATAAATTCTGCTTAAAATGATTAATTTAATAACATACATTTATTACAGCTGCACCCAATCATAGCTGGTAGTAAATAAGATCCATTCAGAGCAAGCCATGTAGTTCAATGAGACTGTACTGCAGTCCATTAAAACAAATTTGTTTTGGGTTAGATGTTACTTGGGTTAGCTACAGTGGGGTGAAAAAGTAAAGGTATGTTGTTTGGATGTCGGTAGTATAATTCAATAATTCATATGCCTGGTTTTTAAATTTAAGTTTAGCATGAGCATTTTTACTCAGAAGTTCTCCAACAAGACGGGATGTTCTCGAACACACCCAGGTGAGCAGAACACGCTGCACAGCCACAGCAACAAAATTGAGGAATGCTAGAATATTGTGGATTTGGAGCATTTATCTTTTATAGGTGATATTCAGACACAGGTTTTTGAGCAGACACTATATGCCATGGATGCATGGAATTTGTGGCTGACTCATGAACTCATTACCCTTGCAAAGAAACTGATGTGACTGATCTGTCTGTTTTGGGTTTTGTTTTTTTCGTCTGACTTTTAAAGTTATTATGTAAAAGGAGAGGTGGTGGAGATGGAGCTTACACCAGCTTAGAAGCGATCATTTTGGAATTTGGAATCTAGTCTACATGGCATACTGAAACTGGGAAATTTTGGAGAAATATTTTGGTTTTCAATTTTCAAAAGGATATCACAAATTAATCTGCATTCAGATATGTTTCTTGGTCCAAGGACTCAATTCATGAATAACGTGAATTTTCAGCCTTGGTAAAAGTATATAGTCTTAACCTGTTTTTATTTGAGAACATTCAGTTGACAGATCTAATCTTTTCTTAATTTTGTATATCCTGTGCAGTCAGACTTCTATTCAATTCAATTCAATTCAATTTTATTTATATAGCACCAAATCACAACAAAAGTCACCTCAAGGCGCTTTATATTGTACAGTAGATAGCACAATATTGTGCTATCTACTGTAACACAATAACACAATAATCTGTGGACCTTAAATCAAATTAGTTATATACTGTATTTATTGAGTGTTTCTGCTGCACTTTGTTGGATTTACTTTCATCTGTAAAGATAAAAACAGTTTGTAAAATCGGTGCACGGCTCTATTCAGATCTTTTTTTTACCCCAAAACACAAGATACAAAACATTCAAACTTTATGGAAACCAGGAACTACTTAGCCCAGGCAACACAGACACTCTGTTCTTTGTCGTGCCATCCATCTAACTGTATGCTCAGAGGGAAAATCAAACAATACACACATACACACACAATATAACAGGGGAACAAACCACAGGTAGGAACATGGGTAACAAAAATCCAGGTTAATGAGATAAAGGAAGCAAAACTTAACATCATACACACCGGGCAGGAGACTATCAAAGTAAAACAAAAAGTAACACACACTGTGACTAAGACACATGGGCTTGACACAGAGAACGGAGAGAAACACATGAACAAGACAGACTAAACATGTGACATGGAACACAGGGTAGGCATGAAAACAGTAACCTAAAGCCTAGATAACAAAACTAAGCCCAGAATGGACAAATACTGAGCATAACAGAATGATAACCAAAACCTGGAGCACAAACTTAACCACATAATAAAAAAGCCAGCATGACAACAAATACAAAATTCAGAACTATGAAATAAAGATAACAAAACTCCCAAACATTCCCAAAATGCAAAACCCTGGGTCACAGACCGAGGAACTCCACACCTTGTCATTTTGTATATCATTCCTTGTGCTATTGACCAATAGTTTGGCCTCATAAAGCCAAGATTCTATTCTATATTATGTGTATCCAATGCCTGAGCCCCACTGTTGTCCAAAAGCTATTGAAAACATATCAGACACACAGTCAAATGAGCTCACTCACATATATATTGTTGCTGTAAATACTTGGGAGCACATCAAATGTTAATTAGTCAGCAACAGGAAAAATCTTCTAAATAGAAAGACAATTATCTACTTCAATTTGAGCAATGGTTGCTAAAAACGTAGTGCCCAGCGGATCATAGAAATGAATCAGCTTTTGTGGTGTCCCAATGCAACCTGTAATGTGCTGATATTAAAATGGGAACGTTAATACTAAAACTGCAGGGCACTGATCAGTCATTGTGACGTTATGTTAGAAATTCAGGACACTGAATTTTATGGTGCCATGTCATGTCTCAGAATGGAGATTGTTAACGTTAATAAAAATGAATATAAGGCCTGATTTCCATGATTCACATCATTCACAATTCAAAGTAATCCTTATTTGTCTTATATAGTGTGGTCCAGACTTTAATTTCAACTAATTTTCACATATAAGGTCTTGAATAATAAGTCCCTATCATATCTTAAAGACCTCATACTATCATATTGTCACAATAGAGTTTTTCACTGTGGTTGTTAGAATTTCTAATCCAAAGCTCCCAGTTTGGATTTGAGAGACAGACACCCTCTCTATTTTTAAGACTGTGTATAAAACTTTAGATAAAGCTTATAGTTAAGGTTGGAACAGATGACCCCTGAACCCTCTGAGCATTTTCTTCTTCAATCACCTCTTTTTTATGTGTTTACACATCACTTTTGCATTGCGTCATTAGTAGTTTTCATGGCTGAACATGTTATATTCTCACAAATCAAACATGCAAATTTATTGACTATATGCCTTAAAGTTATACCATCATGCCAGCTCTGTGTTGACTTACTGAGCAAAAAGATATCTCCCTATAAGCAGCCCCAAGCCAAACACCACTGAATGTATGCAACGGGAATATTAAGAGCTTCTCACCTGCTTGACATCATATCCCAAAAGGACAAAATTCAGATCTGGAGAAACTGCGAACTTTGACGCTTTAAAAGTCGCCTGTGGGAAGAACAAGAATATGAGATGAGTGAGTTTTTAGGTGCTGCTGTTGTTTTTACAATGAGCCTTTTTTCAGGTTGCTGAACACATACACTTTTCAAACTAGTCATGTCTTGATGCAGCAACATACACACTCTGATAGATCAGTGTATGGAGTTACAGCAAAACTTGAGTGGCCTGAGCTGGGTCAAACGGCTGCTCTTTCCAAAATGTTGCAACCAACAAAAAAGTCTCGCATCAGAATACTGACAAAATATGTCATTGAGATATTTAATTTTTTTTCTTACTTACAAATGTTGTATTTTTCAACAGAAGGTCTGTCTCGTTGGTACGTGTGTTGACTTTGAAAACGTCTCCATCCCAGCTTCGAAAGATGATTTCATCCTCTGTAGGACACATACAGGCATTAAAGTGATATGCAACGTTTGTATTTAAACAGGTTTGAGTTTTTCAACCTGTTTTTCACTACATATAGATTACATAAGTAAAACAAAACAAAAAAATCCACATTAGAGCCATCCTAAGTCCAGGGTATTCATCGTGGGGATCTCCTTACATTAATTCACACCAATTACAGTCACAAATGCATGAAAAGGCAATCAAGTTCTTCTCCTATCAGTAACAATGATATTTATTTAAAAAAAAAAAACATAAAACCATCACCTATTAGTGATATAATAATAATAATAATAATATAATATAATATAATATAATAATAAAAATCAAGATTCAAAATATATTCTGTCCATTACAGTTTAAATTGGATTTCCAAGAAATTTAACAATTCCCAATGAACACAACCCCTAATGAACAAAATATTATTTAATTGGAAGTGGGTTTTTTTTTTTTGTTTGTTTGTTTTTTCCCCCCTCTGGACACAACAGGTCTGTTTAACACATGCAGTTTCACTGCAGCTGCCTGTGTTTATTTTTAATGTTGCCATGGCAACCTCAGCCACATGAATTTGTGATGTGGTCCTGAAAGTTTGCATTATTTATATCATTTAAGATTGCATACTTCAGAAACCCTCTCATCTGCACCTCCGTGTCAGATTGGTATTGGAACCGGCTATTTGTTTGTGGATTATGGTCTCTGTGGTTTCTATTACGTCTTTTATCTTCTTATTTCTTTGTGGTATTTTCTTCCTTTGCCTTCTGTGTTCTCCCATCTTTATTCTCATGTCTAGTGTTAGCCTTTCTGTCTTCTTGTTATACTTTATAAAGATTTCTGATGAGCTAGGTTTTGGTTTTACTTACTGTGTTTCTCAGTAAGTGTCTCTGTCTTTATTGTATTTGCTTGTATTTGACTGTTTCCACCTGTGCTTTGTTCTGCTACTAGCCAATTATGTATACATTGCCCCCTTTGCCTCTACTGGATTGTCTGTTTCTGTTCCTCATCTTTGTCCTGTTTTTTCTGGATGCAGGAACTTTTAGTAGGAATTGTTACCATTCCAAGGTTGCTTATGTTGACCCATATCTTTACAAATAAAATAAAAACTGGAAATGTCGTCTTGATGTCTCCCATGAAATTTCTTGGCAGTCTTGCCAGATGTACTACTCATATTATGTGTGGATTTTAAAACACATATTTGAATTTTTCTGAAGCTGTAGTCTCATTTGTTGAAAGTATTTTTATAAAGTCCAGAGGGAGGAAAGGTTAAAATTCATTTTTCAAGGTGCCCAAGGTAAAATTAGTTTCATCAAAGTAAAACTGGTCAGCAGATGATAATCTTGTTCCTGATGACCTGCAACAGTTGAACTTCTCACCTTTTGACTCCAGAAAATATTACAGGACTACATTTTCGTGCAGCAAAATACAGTTCCAACCCCCACACATCCACTCACCCAAGTCGGAAAAAAAGTTTTTTCAAAGTTGCAAACTAAGCTAACAGTAAAAATTAGAGCAAGTAGCTAAAACACTGGGACTGAGAAGTGCTGGATTCTACAATAGAATACACATTTGTCCCACAACCTAAGTGATTATTAAGGGTTGTGTAAGTAAAACTCCGTATACTCGTTTGAGAAAGGGTAGCGCACTCTCATCTGAGGCCTGTACTATAAAGTGAGTGACGAATGTATGTTTGTGTTATCAGGATTCACCTACTTAACACTGCCAGTCAGGGTTACTGGTCACTTGAAGCTAGATATCATCTCACTAAGTTAACACTGGATTTCCCCTGCATGTTCTTATGAAAGGGGTGACATTGGCAGCATCTGATCAATCACAATTCTGAATAAGTGTCCTGGCAGCAAAAAGGCTCATGATATAAAGAGAGATAAATTATATTATGAGAAAAATATAAAGAGGCTGAAAGCAACACATCTGCTGCAGACAAAGCAATAGTATGAGTGTGTGTGAGGGAGGAAAAGCACTGTAGAGTAATTTAGTATTAAAAGCGGTGTATGAATGCATAAGCACTTTATGCGCTTCAGTGAGACTGAAAAAGATCTTTTGATATTTGAAGCCAGGAAGGAAAGCCAGCAAAAATGTGTTACTGTGTAAGCTAACTAACTTATCAATATCACAGCTCTGTCATTAATTTACCGGAGAATGAGATGAATTGTGGATTTAATTTATTATTTTATTAAAACAGTCTTTAACAGACAGTTTTAGTTTTCTTTCTTTTCTGTTGAAAACTCTGTGGTGTTTGACAGTCAGACCAAAAATAAATGTAAAAATGGATTCTAAATGCAGGATAACCTGCATGTAAATTTGGTTTAAGATCCACAAGTACAAACAGGTGCACTGTTTTAGGGTCATAATGTCTGTCTGACGCTATTTTCTTGACAGCCGATTGGTCAGTGACTGGTGATGATTTCATATTTGTTGACAGCCTGCTCTGGAACAGGACTTAAAGCTACTCAAGAACAGAAAATTAATACAATCATCGACATAAAAAGAAGCAAGAAATGCAAGTGAGCAACAATAAATCTGTCTGGCTACATGGGAGGAAACACTCGTGTCATTTTCAGGAAGCCTCTGTAATCAATCTTTTCCTTTCCTTTCAGATTGCTGTAAAACGTCTACTGTTAATGTTATTTATAAGGGCTTTTGGCATGAAAATAACACTTCAGTCCAAGGATAACCAATTCAACCAACCTGTCATGTGTAAAGACCATGAGTTTGGAATTCCTGGTAGACATTAAACAGATAAGTCCAGTCAAGGCAGTTTTATTTATACAGAACATTTAACATTTATACAGTAGGTGACCCAGTGCGCTTCCAGGCAAATTTTCCGTACTCCAAAAACCCAAATTCAAAAAACGCAAAAGTCACATAAGCAAAAATTACGAAAAAACTTTCCTTAAGTTTCTCAAGTAAACAAAATAACAGAGCAAAGAAACAAGTGTGTTTAAGATGGATAGGTGCAAGTGTTTCCCCTGAAGAGAGGAGGAGTGAGAAACAACAAGAAACACTTATTTAGTACGGCCTGTCTAAAAAAACTCAGTTTTCAACAGCAGAAACAATAACAGGAGTTCCTGCAATAACTCTCATCTAATCCCAAACCAGCATTACAGTCCACGGAGGCTGGAATTCCATTAATGCATTTGACAGGTCTGAATCATTCCAAGGCCCCTGTCTCATGTAAATGTCAACGAATAAGCTCGGAGGCATCAATCTCAGCCAAGAAAGCCGTTGACTTGCAAACACTCAAAACACTTTAGAGTATAATGACAGGGAAATAAATATGAAATACAGATGGATTGCTTGTTTTCAACAGACAAGCAAATCCTCAAAAGGGCTCATGTCATTTAGAAACTCCTACCCACAGTGAAACAAACCACAATCCAGGTTTTTTTTTTCATATTTTGTATGCAGCACGTGTAGCAAATTACTGGTTATACAAAACATGTTAAAGCAGAGGTAACTGGAAAATAGGCCTAGTGTCCTCCTGAGTTGAGGACAATTCCTTGAGAAATTACTTCGAGGATAACGGCAACATGTAATCTCAGATGTGATTAAAGTGTCTCAACTATTCAATGACTTGCCACTTTTAGGCAGAGAACAAGAATTAAGGAAGTACCCGCTGCTGATACTGTTTCAAAACTGACAAAAAGTCATTTTTAGCTCCCAAAGTAAATATAACAGGGTGAAGAAAATATTAATGTTTCACATTGCAGTGCTTTCACTAAACACTGATGTCCTGGTTGATCACAAGTGATCAATTGAGGAACAAGATTTATTTTGAATGCACTTCAGGGCTGCAACCAATGATTATTTTCATTGTCACTTAATTTAACCTTTCTCAAATTAGCCAACTAATCATGTGATCTATAACTTTGCATAAACTGTTTTTTTTTTTTTTTGTGGTTGTTGTCAAAAAATCAAAGATATTTACAAGCAGCAAATCCTCGTGTTTGAGAAGCATGAAACCAGAAAATGGGACTTCAGAGATTAATTAAAATAGTTGCCAATTAAACAAATAATCCATTACTCAAATGCTTCTTTCTGCTTAGTTGCTCTTCAGTTAAACTGGAGGCACAGAGTTTGAGAAATGTGAGTATTTGCCACACAGGGACTAGTGCGTCTAATCAAACAAGATTCTGGGATTTCAGAGCTTTGTTCATACTCCAAATAAAAGTCTGAACTTTTTTTGGTATTTCTTTTAAAATGTGACATTTCTTTTAAAATGTGTCAACATCTGGGAAGAACTCAGTTTGTGCTCTGTCACTTTTCTTTATTAGACTGAGATGTTGTCAGTTGTTTGCAAGTAATAGCAAGGTAGGGGACGTGTGCTTCAGACTGCTTAAAGTGCCAATTTTGAAGATTTATTGTTTAAATAATGTCACTATCTGTAAGCAAATGAGGTAACGCAATGGTGCACCTATCATACCCTGACACAGCACAGTATTTATCTATTTCCAGTATTATGATCTGGATGTTAGTGGCTGTTAGTCCTTATAATCCTCTCTGATTATTGTTGTAAAGTTTTCTCTTCCCATGGTTTCCTGTTTTATGAGTCATTTGTGTTTTCCCTGTCTTCATTTTATTGTGTGTGGCTTGATTCTTGGTCCCTTGCTTCTTGATTCATTTTACTTCTTGCTTAATTTTCAAAGATTAGTCCCTGTTTGGTCTTTCTGTTTTTTTTTTGTTTTTTTTTACCTCCTTCCTTTGTTCACTCTGTTCTCCATCTGATTTGTTTCTTGTTCATTATGAGGTTGAAAACAAAAGTTTATAATTTTAGTAACTGTTGCTCCATTCCATGTGGTGTCTGAAAACAGGTTTTCACTTGATCATTAACTCAAACCATGACACTGGCAACATTATTGTGAAAAAAAATTGTATTAAGTTTCTTCTAATGCATAATCCTTGCTGCAGTTTCACATTATAACTATATAACTGGTCAGTTATGAGCTGACTTTCAGTATGATCTGATTTGTGTCCATGCACAGAAAATAAATATTTTCCACTTTTAAAAGACAAAAAATTTGGAGGTTGGAGGTTTGGGCTTGGTGGTGAAACAAATCGCACCAGAGGCCCATACTTGTGTCATACACATCACAGAAAATACACATAAAAATGTGTTGCTTTACTAAGTATAGGCATTGACTTTCATTGACTTTCTTAAGTTTAAATATTCTAAATATCTGGTTGAAATTTTAAAAAAATGTCATGATTTGGGTTGAAATGCAACCTTTGCCACATATTTTAAAGCTTTTCTTGGTTGCCATGGTGACATCTCCCTGCTTTCTCTGCATAAAACAGTGCTTTTGACGAATACACTTCCTTTTGAGATGCACTGAAAACGTCTGTCTTCATGAAGAAAAAAAATGATTTCTGTTTTGTTGACTTTTCCACATTCGGTTAAAAGGTTGCACTGGAAAAAACACAACAGTGTCATCTTTAGCATTATTCCACAGCAGGTCACTTTGAAATATCACGGGGAGTAATGGGAAAAAAGAAGGAGCAGCCACTGCAAGTGGTTAAATGAAGAGCAGCAGGTGACAGGCTGTACACCTCTTAACTTCCCAGACGGTTACCAGCTTTGATTTTGATCTTTCTACACTGCACAGAGCGTCAGTCTGTGAACAGCAAGGCACAGTGAAAGACACGCTGGCTCACTGAATGAGCGAAAAAAGGCCAATTATTCTGACATCTTCCACAAAATGACATGGCTGTTTCCCGAATTCTGTTACCTATAGTATTAAACTGCATTTACTTTGACCATCTTTAATTCTAGGCACTGCCAAGTTGACAAGGACTGGTATTGTCAAATAAATAGGTAAGCTAACATTACACAGCATATTTGTGTAGGTTCTCAGTCAGCTTTACACACCTTTTAAAGTTGATGGTAAAGATGTTAGAAGAATGCAAAATGTTTTCTTCTTTTAGCTTTAGTTTGTTTTCCATTAACCCCTGAGTGCAGAAGCAGATAATTCCACAAGAACCTGTGGAAGCAACATTTCTGCCAGTGATTGATTATCATGATCCACTTTATACACCTCTTCGGTTTTATGGACTGTTGATTCAGTGCATCACGTTCTGAATGTTCTTGAGGTCCTTGTAGCAGCTGCCAATATTCACAATTGGAAACACTCGCTGTTACGGTTTACTGCAGATAAGCTTTGAAAAATTTGAATCAGTTGGTTAAAGTAAGTTGGCGGCCAAAAAGTCTCAGCACTGGCAGAGCACTGCAGAGCCATTCGTATTAAACAATAACCCTGTCAGAACCCTGCAGATACAATATGAACATTTGGTGCTTTGGAGCAATAAAAGTTTGTCTTGTTGTACCTTTCTGATCGAAGCAGACCTAGCAATGAATGAGTAAAGACTTAAAGAGCCCTTGGCAGAGTGTTTATTATGCATTTCAAGAAGCAGTGAGGCAACTGTGAGAGAGACCAGAGACTTGTTTTTCTCTCTATGTCTGGCAGAGTTTTAAGAAAGGGAAACAACGTTCAAAGGATTTTGGTGTCTTTAAGAATATACTTTATCCCTCTTTTTACCTGCATTTGATATGCTTCATTTAATATTCTTCTAAACATGCTTTTGTTTTAGCCTTTACTAGTGTATATATAATCTTTATCCCTGATTTGATGCCAATAAGTCAATAATTGGATGTTCTTTTTGAGCCTGGACAAAAGGTTGACATCCATTTCATTGTAGAGAAACTGTCATGTCTTGTGGCGATAATGTAAATGCATGAGGTGTTTATGATGAAATCAGCAGTTAATTAACAGAATATATTCATTCCCCAACCACTTTATTATTTATGCCTAGCTAGCACCATGGCTACACATCCATACTCTGACTCTCATATTACACCACATGACACAGGTACTGCATTGGATTGAGATCTGGAGACTACAGGGGCAATCTGAGATGATTTGACCTTCGTCACATAAAATGTTACCCTGCTGAAAACAGCCATCAGAAGATGGGTCATATTGTGGTCATAAAGGGATGGATAGGGTGAACAACAATCCTCTGGTACACTGCACTGTTTAAACAATCCATCCATCCGTGCTTTTAAGTTGAGTACACCAACTTCTAACACTACCACCAGAATGTTGTTGTCCAATTTTGATGAGCCTACCCAAATTGTGGCCTCATTTTCCTGCTCTTAGCTAACAGTTGGCATGCAATGCTGCTGTAGCCCCTCTATTTCAAGGTTTCATGGATTACGCACTCAGAGGTGCTTTTTTTTTTGCATACTTCGGCTATAATAAGTGGTTATTTGAGTTATCCTGGCCTTCCTGTCAGCAGTCTGGCCATTCTCCATTTTCTGATTATTTCTGTAAACACTGTTGATAGTTGTGTGGGAAAATCCCAGCAGATAAACACTTTTTTGAAATACTGAAGTCCTTTTAGCACCAACAACCAATTCACATTCAAAGCCACTTAAATCACCTTTCTTCCCCATTCCGATGGTTGGTTTAAACTTTAGCAGTCCTGATCATGTATGCTAGCCTAAATGTACTGCATTTTTGCTGCTCTGATTGGCTGATTACATCTTTGCATTGACAAGCAGTTAAAAAAGGTGTGATTGGTGAATGTGTAATGTTGCACATTACAAACACATTGTAGACACATATTATATATGTAATAATATGATATGCCTGCATCAAACAAAAGGTAACAATTCATTTCAGTTTCAGTTGTAAATCTACTTTCAGAAACTAGTTTTAAAAAAAGTTCTCATTGAGTTTTTTCTCCTTTTTTCAAGAACTTTTACAAAGAAACCCATGTTTTGATAAAAGCCAATTTTGAAGTGAAACTTGGCTTCCTCAAAGATTACTCTGGGACTTTTATTCTGAAGAATGTAAGACAGGCAGTATTTGAGAGGACCATATAGATTTGTGCGGTCCGACTTTCAGGAGCAGAAAACTAAGCATGACTGAGAGGAGCCAACCGCAGTGGTCCTGTCAGACAAAGGATAGCTCAGACAGCTTGAAAGCACCACTACTGACATACGGTGTAAAACCATTCACCAGAGAGCCTCTAAAGAATAAAGTCCTTCCATTATGATGATTGGTACTTGTGTTGATGTGTTTTTCATGGTGAGTCTGCAGGGAGAGTGCATCTTGGCCTCTTTATAGAAACAAACAAAACTATTAGATTTCTCCCAGTGTCACTTAAGAGTTTCATTTCCATTAGTTGACTATAAACTAGTCAAAACTCATTGATGGTAACTCTTTGTGTTGGAGCAGTAAAGTTTATTTTTAAATTATTGTTTTATTTGTTAAATCTGTGAGAATATTTCAAGAGCATGTTTTCAGTATCTCTAATTTTCTTATTTCAGTCATTCAAAGCAGACCACATAGTAATTATATTGCAGGTTGTTTGAGCACCTGTAAAGTGGGTAATGGAAGAAAACAGAACAGAATGAAGATAATGTAATCTGTATTTAATTTTAAGATGTTCTTCTCTTTTCCTGAGGAAAACAGCCATGGAAAATATGCAAAGGTTACATATTTTTTCATTTTTTTAATGCAAAATCAAAATTTGCAAGCTCATATTAATTCTTTTGTTTTATTAAGAAGACTTTAAGAAACCCTTGTGAGTAACGCAAAACAGCATCAGGTTTCAATGGGAAAAAAGTCATGGAGCCTGTCTATGCTGATATGGATAGAGCAATGAGTTAGGAAGGAAAAGATTCCACAAAGTTTGACGGAAATTAAAATGATCAACCTACACAATTCAAAGATCACTGAGCTTCTGGACACTCTGGTGTGCAACTTGGCGGAGCTGGATTGACTGAAGCAATAATGTCCCAGAAGGTTTTCTGGTGGATTAGGTCAGGTTGGTGTGGTATGTAGGCAATGTTATCAATTCCTTTATCCGTCAGGAACTACCTACATACTCTGAGCACATGAGGCTGGGCATTGTCATGCACCAGAAGGAACTAAATACCCACTGCACCAGTATACGATCTGACAATTGATCCAACGATTTCATCTCGATACAAAATGACAGTCAGGGTGCCGTTGCCTAGCTTGTGGAATTCTATGCATCCTCCACCGATATGCCTCCCCAGACCATCATTGACTCACTGTCAAACCGGTCATGCTGAACATTCCATGCTCATTAGACTTTCCTGGGAGAAACAGCAAACCTTCTTGAAATTACATGTGCAATATTAGGAGAGCTGAACTTCCTGTGCAACCTCTGTAGGGTCCAGGTATCACCTTGTACTACCAGTAGTGACACTGACCCAAGCCAAATCTAAAATCAGTAAAAAAAAAAAAAAAACTTCCGAAAAGAAAAAGAAGGAAACAATGTCAGTGTAAAACCATTCCTGTTTCGGGAATTGTCTCGTTGTTGCCCCTCTAATGCACCTGTTGTTAATTTCAATAACAGCAAAGTATCTGAAACTAATTAACAGCCACCTCTGGGCTTAACTGACCAGATCTATATACCTAAAGTTGAACTGAATTGATGCTATACTTGATGAAAAAGTGTTCTTTTTTAGCAGTGTATATAATTTATGTAAAAACAGTATAACTGTGTGGAGAAAAAACAAACTGTAACATCAGGTCAAGTTTGGTTATCAAAATTCGTAGAGCTCTGGTGGATTATAAGGATTTTGCTGTGAAATTTTTATTTTATTCTCTCTTTAAAGTCTTCAACTATCCAGAGGGAAATTATTTGCTTAGCTGTGCCATAAGGTTTTGAGCTAAGGTTTTAAAGCAGTCTGTAGTCCTTAGAGGCAGTAATAAACTCTGATTACCTTGTTTCACCACTGTGCTGGTATAACTCAATGGAATGAACAGGTGACTTAGATGGAAGATATTTACTCCGTGTCTTCCTCCTGCTCTCTGCTCCAGTTTTCCTGTCGTCTCTTAGCTAAAAAGCTTTACATATGATGTATGTCTTTCCAGCTTTAACACAATACTAACTCAATAGAGTGCAGTCAGGTCTACTACATTACACGTACTATATGCTCATAAAGTTACTGGAACCCTGCAAGAGGCAATACAGCAGTCACATTCACAACACTATATTCTTATTGGAATGTACATGCACAAATGAAAAGTGAAACTTTCTTAAATATACTTGAGGTGCTGAAAAGGAGGTGCTGCTAAAGCTATTTTCACTCATGCACTGCAGCCTGAAATTATGTCGACATTACCCAGTGGGGGGTGGATGAGAGAATGCAAATGTCCATCATAGTTAAATGGTGTTTTACTGCCAGCTTCCTAATGTAAAGTCTGTGTGATGTCTGAGCTCAGGTAATGGTCCAATGTATTCACACCTGGTGTGAATACTGTGTGATGCCTGATTCTCTTGAAATTTGTATGAGTACATGCATGAAAACAGCTTAAGAGACAAGCTGGCTCACAGTTACTTACAATCATAAAAAGTGAAAGTAATGGTCAAAGAGACTAGTGGGCAAATAAATTTGTCGATGCTGTATATATATATATCTCACAGTGACTGCATTTCTCAGTGACTTTTTTATATGTTAGACATATAAAAATGGCTGAAATACAGTCTCAGTGAATATAAATACCATAATTAAAAAACTAGCTCATCCTATATGATGTCCCATTTTGCCATAATATACTTATTAAGGGATTACTTGAAACATAGTTGTACTCCCTGTCATCCTTACTTTACTGGACTTTAGAAATGATATTGTAACAAATGGGAAATATAGCACTTTTGTGTTGTTCTAATGTAATTTAGTTTAAGCAGCTACAAAGCAAATAACTGCAGCACAGAGATTCAAGCTTGACTAAAGACTCCTTATAAAGATAAAGACTCTCTTTGTAGCATCCCAGTGAGGCCACATTTTACCTGAGGAATTCATCCCTGGATCATTTTCAAATATCCAGAATACCGCTGTGATTCTTCTCATCAGGTCCCCTAAAAGATCCTGTATGAAAACAATGCTGTCTTCCCTGCACTGTTTCCCCATAAAGTTTAGGGTTTAATTTAAAATTTGGCGGTCACTTTCAGAGCCTTCCATGGTCAGATCAGTGAGCTACTAAAACCGTACGTAACATCTGGATGTATGAGGTCTGCTGATTGATGCTTGAATATCCTGGTTAAAGACAAAAGGACAATGTGCTTTTGAGGATGTGACCCCAAGTCCTGGAACTCACTTCCATTGAACCTAAAATCTGTGGACACTATTGCTACCTTTAAGAACTTAAGCTCCACCTGTTCACGGTTGCCTTTATTTAGTTTATACCATTTTAATTGTTGTGTTTTTTTCTGTATTGTAAAGCACTTTGTGACTTTTGCTTTGAAAGGTACTTTAAAAAACTTACTTATTCAATCTGGATCTGTTTTGCTAAAAGAAACACCAGACTGATGAATGCAAGTTTATTTGATTGTCTTCTACCTGAACAACAATTAAAATTGAAGAGAATGAAAAAAGAAACACTAAAATTAAATAAGCCTTTTAAAAATACCTGACACTTTGTCAGGAGTTATAGCAATCCATTTTGCAATAAAAGGCCTCGTCTACTCAAGAAAAACAAGAATGTAAACCCTAATCATGCTGAATGCAGGGCGCTTTTATGGCTCACTCTGTTGAGAAGGTAATCTGTGTGCTGTAAGGCTGTTTCAGAGGCCCTGCATCACTGCTGTGTGTCTACCTGCCTGCTCTCTTCCTGCCTCTCTGTCTGCCCCTTAATTGTACTATTGTAATAACATGTTAACTTTCATAAACAGTATTACAGAGTGAACTTTTCAGATAACTTCAGGTCTTTACAGTTTTGACTTGGGGTCTGATTTCTGGTGTTTTAACATACTCACCACTGATCCACTTCGCATCAGGATCATGTATTCGGAATGTTTTTTCAAAAAGGTCATCCAATGTCAGTGGTGTACCAAAGGGTTTACCACCATCATCTAAGAAGAAAGTCAGAAAGAACAACAACAAAACAGTTGTTAAGTATTTTTTGGTAATTTGATGTTTAAGTAAAAAAAAAAACAAATCTATAATTAAATTTCTTCAGTGCAGTGAGGAAATGTAAGATGACGTAAAGATAATTAAATAATGTTTAGTCATACTTCCACAAACGGCATTTTTCATAACTGATTGGGAAGCAAAAAATTCTGGTGAGTGACAACTCAGGCAGTAAATCCCTTCCAGATGTTGTCTTACACAATCCTTTCTCAATTTTTTCATAACCTTTTTCTCACACTTTCCCAGATAAACAAATAAAACCTGGAGTGATTTACCTCAGTCATTGTCTCCTGTGCTGTGTACATTCACTGCAGTCAATTAATAAATATGCTAATGAAGGCAGAAAAACAGGAGTTTGCAGACAGTATGCAAATTAGGAAAGACACTATTGTAATGTAGCCAAGACTGATCCTTAAATACAAATTTATCCACTTTTTTGCAGTGTTAATGCTAATTCTCCTGGCACAACATACAAGTGTTGTTAATTTGTCATTGTTCACTTATTTTTAAGGTGCCAGTCAAATGTTTGCCCCAGTAGCTCTACACTCATGTTAGGCAGTGATAAGGGTACATTACACGTGTTTGTAAATGTGCATGCAGATCTGATAAGAAAAGGAGAATTTTTATTTATCTGATTGTTTTACAAAATTTTTAAAGCCCATAAACCTTCTAAAGAAGTGATAGCCACATCAAGGTTATCTACTTTTCACCACGTCAGCTGAATCAAAGCTTCAATTCTGAGCAATTGGCTCAATAAATGTTATTTACTGTATATATATATATGTGCATGTGGGAGGGAGAAGTCCTTGAGATTAGCATTTGTTTTTTTAAGAACAAGTATGCCTACACAAAACTACAAAATGAAATATAAAATTAAATATAGCATGAACCTATATGTGACAAAATAAAACAAGTTATTGCTGACAAAGGCAACGATAATTTATTAACTAGATGTGACTTTGCTATATTTCTGTGAGCTCATCTACATGGGGTCTCACCTTTTGACAGCAGAACAATGGACAGTCCAATGAGTGACAGCACCACTGCAATAACCAGCAGAGAGATGCCAATGCCTTTCCAGTTTCGGTCTGTTCCAATAGGTCCTACGTTCTACACAACAAGAAAAGAAATCAGAGAAATAGAATATCAATCATAATGACATATTAATACAGTTATGATCATGAAAATAATGATGATGATACTATAAAATAGTAACACATAGGAGATAAATATAGTAGACCTTCCTCATCTGGAGTTTGCTGAATATTTAGCCACACATGCTTAAGTGGAAGTTGTGGTTCATGCAAAGTATTAATGGTAGAACACACTGAGCTCAGGTCAGATAAAGGCCAATGTTTGTCCCTAGCCTTCTTAAAAGCACAATTCATATTGAAGTGGAAATGTTTTTAGGAAAAACATGTTACAACTGAACAATTTCTGCTTAAATTCTTTTTATTTAGCTCTTTCTAAACCGTTGCTTTCAATATGAAATTACTCAGTGCTCATGGTTGCAACAACTGAAGGTCTGTAAATCCTTTTATTTTTAATATGCACATTACTGCTTCCTTTTCAGCCACTTGGTGTAGTTTTAAGGAACCTGATGGGGATGAAAATAAAGTACTTGATATACAATGCTTGGTAAAAAGTAAGTGAAAAGAACCACAGAGGATCCCAGTCATATTCAGCAGCTTCTGATGGCCATTAATTTGTCACATGCTCATAGAAGGCTAGACTACCTAAAAATTACACATTCACAATGACAAACATCATACTTGCTGTGTTATGTTTTCAGAGATAGATTTTTTTAATGTATACAATATGTTTATGAATGTATGGTTGTTTATTAATGTAATGTGTTTATGCTGATTTCCCCCTTTATTTTAACTTTCTTGGATCAAATAAAGCTTTTCTCGTTAGTCACTCTCAGTGGTTTTTTCTTTTCTTCTGCACAGCAATTTGATAGGGAAGGCATGTGATTCACACAGTCGCTTTGCAACACTTCATCTAGAGATGTGATTTCTGCAAGGCACTAATGTGAGCTTTAATCTTGAAGGACCATTAATTAATGATTTTTGAGGCTGATAAACTGACAGGTCTTCCTTTCCTGGGGCGGTCCTCATGAGAGCTGGTTTCATCACAGGTTTTTGAGAAGCTTTCAAGTTCTTCAAATTTTTTACAGACTGAATGACTTTCATGTTTTAAAATAATGATGAACTGTGTTTCTCCTTTATTTCTTTGAGTAGTTCCTGCTAGAATACAGACTACAGTAGAATCTGAATTGGGTTAAGCATAACAGAAGTCAAATTCCACCCATTAACTTTGACAAGATAGTTAAGAAATAATTTCGGCTAACCGCTCAACCCGATATATCGGCAAAGTGTGCATGCGTAGACACGCCAGTCCACCAAGCCTCTCCAAAGCGTGAAATGGACATATATGCAGAAGTTGCGGTACCAGCAACACATTAAAAGCCAAGATGTTGCTAGTGACCAACAAAGGTATGAAGTACATTCCAGGGTCGTTCTGCCACAAACAATTAAGCTTGGTGGCTAATATGTATTTACATCTTAATGTGTTAATAATGTCTGTTTAAAGGCTTTCCCTTTATTATTTTTATATTGGCTTGACGTAAAATATCTCCCTCTGCTGCTACAGCAGCTTGCAAGTCCATTGGAATGGCAAAGCGTGAAATGGACACAGTGGAACGGCAGAACCAGTATCACGCTTTGCTGTGATACTGGTTTGAAACACTTTATGAAGCTCCATCTTAAGGCAAATACTGACTGCTTACAAGTACGTAAAACTATGTAATTTTAAATATGTTATTTAAAAGTTAAGATGTCTCTAGTAGGGCTGAGTATAGTCACTGATTTCTATAATCGATTTGATTTTGATTCACAAGGTCCCGATTCGATTCATCTCCGATTCTCTTGTGAGACTTCATCAGAGGTGTAAGCATCAGAGCAGGTGCCTTTGTGTCAAAGGAACTGAGGATAAAACACAGAAAAGCATGAAGGAGATTTTCCTGGCCTGGCTTTTTATAGCAGATAACCTTAAAAATATTCTGCAGTAGAGTAGTTTCATGAACTGAAAAAAAAAACATGAATCAACATATGAACATTAGATTAGATTAGATGAATACTTTATTAATCCCTCGGGTGGGTTCCTCCGGGAAATTCAGTACCTGATGCATTACCTGATGCTGCTGAAGTGAAGCAAAGCAAAGTTACAGAGGTTTATTGAAGACATAACTCAATGTTTTTCAATTTGGCATGATTTGTAAAAGTTCAAATTTCTTTGGTATTGAACAGCAGAAATTAGACTTTCTTGTCAGAGGTCATTTTAAAAAATGATGGTGAGTAGTAAGCAAGTGAATAATGCAGAAAACTGAGATTTATGATGGTGAACTGATCTTGGAGAGCTGTGCAGCAAGTGTGATTTTATCATGGTAGGAGCAAAACAGCAAAAGTAAGAGGGAATTAATGACAATGTTTTTAAAACATGAAGCATAGTTTTGATCTGCTTTTGCTGCTGGTTCAGTGAATTTTGGTCATTTTTTTGAAACCCACCCCTACTCTCCAGTACTTTTTCTACAATAATAAATACAAACCTTAATCTTTTAAACTCAGTTTGATATTGTATTTTCCTATTTGTTTGTTTCATTTGTCCTTTCCAATTTCTACTGTTTTTACAGTTTGATATTTTGGAAATCCAAATATTCATGAATTTCAGGCACACTGTTGCTTGTGTTGTCAAGTATTTTTTTGTTACTTGAAAAGGTAGGGGCTGCATTATTATTCATGCTATGCAATTACACAAAGTAAAAAAATGTGTAGTAGTAACAAGTAAAATGACTTTGCATGATATTCATATAACATTTCACCATACCAGGCTGTTTTTTTACTGTGCTGAGTTTGATGAAGGCTTGGATGTAAACGGGTCAAAACCGCTCTCTGTAGACCAGACCCATTTTTGGACATGTCTCAAACTCTATCTTCCTGTCATCAATTATACAGCCTTACTTCATTTGCTGTGACAGAGTGGTGTTATAAATAAATCTGTCTCGCCTACAGAGCCGCAAGCTACTAAAATCTCTTCTGTGTGTTTCTATTTGCTTTCGAAACCCTTTAATTAGGAATATGATTCCAAGATAAACATCCTGGAGCTTCACCAGTGCAACATCCCCTGCATTTCTACTCTACAACTTTAACCATACACCCAGTCCCTGTGGCATGTAATTATTAAAATTCTGGATCAGTCACAGCATAAAAGTAATTTTTCCACAGTGAACACTTCTCCTCTGGTGTTGGTTGAGCATGATTTTATTTGTGGCGTCTTTGTTCTCGTTGTTTTGTTTGGCGTCATTAACTAGAGAAATCCTCATTACACATCAGGGAACATTATATGTCATTACGATTTCCCCCATCACATCATTATACAGTATTCCAGTCATACACTGAGGCTTTTATGTTCCTCATATCCTGCAATTCTGGGAATCCCGTTCTCCCCTGCTGTGAAAATGTTGCTTGGAATACAATGTGTCCATATTGAAAAACTCATTGAAAATGCCATTAAATAGCTCCAAAAGGACAAACTGTATTAGATTAGATGATTCCAGTTTGATTTAGGTCACTGTGAGAATTCCAGAGCACTTGCAGCCAAGAAAACACAGAAACAAAAACAACTGCACCCCTCTGAGAACACACCTTGAGATGTTTATATTTAAAGCTGCAATTTTATTGGACCATTGGTTGCCCATTTCCTTTGTATAATTTGTTACACAATGTACTTCCACTTTCTGAATGAAATTTAAAGAAAACATTAATATAAAAACCCATGAATTAAATGCTCTCCACACATTAGGATTAAAGCTTTTTTGTAGGAAATATCCCATCCAACCATTTTCTTAACCATTTATCCAGCTCAGGGTCAATGGTGGGGACTACAGACTACCCCAGCTGTCACAGGCTGAGAGCGACAGTACACCTCCTACATTCACTCCTACTGACGATTTAGAACTACCATTTATCCTAACATAGTCACCTAACATGCAGAAGATCACTGGTTCAAGACCAGAAAAAGACACAAATCTCTGGTAGGCTAATGTCAGGAAGGGCATCCATCCTGTGAAGGAGACATGCTTCATATAAGAAATCTTTGCAGACACAGGGAGAAAATACAAACTCCACTCAGAAAATCCCTAGCCAGGAACTTTCTTTCTGTGAGTGTTTCTTTATATTTATAAAATATCTGCAGTAACACACAGCATTTAAAATTATATCATTACAAAATTCTCTCCAATCAAAAGACAGCATCCATCAGGATTTTAGGGTAGTTACAAAACCATTTCCTACACCTCAGGCACTGAGCTGTCACAAGCAGAAGCTCAACGGGACTTAATTAACTTCATATCTAATATCGGCTGTGGTATCCAGCCATCAGACTGTATACAGGAACTGAAATAAGCAACTGAGATATTACCCATTGGTTTATGAAGTACCATTTTGAAGCCTCAAGTTTAGTGAAACATACACTATATTAGAGGTTTACATAGGCAACACGAACCGGGAATTTCCACTAGCAACTTGTCAGGCACATAGTGATGCCTAACTATTGTGGCCTCTGGTGTGGATGCCCCCTTAACTGCATTTGGACAAGAGGTCAATGATCCTGTCCAGATTATAGTCCTCATAGAAGTTGTTTTTAAATGGGAGTACACTGGATCCAGAGATTGTTTTTTTTCCAGACAGGACTTTGTACCTCAAGACACATATGACTTCATTTTTCCAAACCACTGGCTATGTCCATCATTTATATACAGTTTATGATTTTAACTTGTAAGTACTGCTCTTGCACTCAGTGGGTGGTGGTTGCAATGTAATAGATGTCAATTCTTGTCAGATGCTTTAACACTGATTCTGTATAGCAGCTCACAATGACTAGTGTGAATATGATTGACTATCATATCAAATATGGATGTAAAGTCAGAAGCAACGCTCCAAAAGTAATCACTATATCATGTCCAGACATTATAAACTACTTTGCCTGTTGCCTTTAAAGGAAAAGTTGAAATTGTTTTCTAACTCTTTTGAGTCAGAAAAAATGTGAGTGTATATCTCCCATATGAGACACTGGAGATAGCTTCTCCTCATCTTTAAGATGCCAAGGCTTTCTGTTTCTCCGCACCATGCCAGAGGGCTTCCTGGTTACAAAGCAACACCATAAATCCAAACAGATACTCAATACTGCATAACCTGTCAAGAAAGGCAAAGCATTTCCTCTCTGACTTCCAACAAACTAAAGTGCACATACTGTTTCTCTTTTTTTCTTTGTGACAGCACCATGTGATTTTTACCTCAAGTGAAATGCACTCCACTATCTGTAGTATTGTGCCAGGTGCTGTTTTGAAGATACACAGCTGAAGAAATTGAACAGCACAGGAAAAGAAGACATAGACGGGAAAGCTGTATTATGTTACAGAGCAGCTAATCTGTGTCATGATCTTCATCTGAAACGAAGGCCTTTAGTTCCCACTGTGTGCCTCTGGATTCTTTAAGGGAGAAATGAATGTAAAGCATCCTTGCTGCCAGACACATAAGACAAACAGCAGTCACCTTTGTGTAGCTCAGTGACACAAAAGCAACAAAGTTCAGTAGCAACTGCAGATACCTGGTGTTTATCACAGTGTGACTTCCTGTTCTATGTTCTTCAGGTCAACAAGAAACCAGGGCTCCGTTATCAGCCACTGAAACCTAGCTCTGTAACTGTATGCACACTATTTTGTCAGTCTGTGTGGTCAATGAAAAAAGAAAAATATCTTTCAGGTGCGAGTATGTTTGTATTCCTCAGATTATATATAAATAAATCCAAAAATATTACTCATGGATAATTAACAGAAAATGCTTATGTGTCCGTCATGGGGTCAGTAGTGTAAGCAGAGATACCTAGACCTCCCTTCTCCTACAACCACTTCTAGTACCTCTGGAGGGACACATAGGCATTCCAGCATGCCCTGGGTCTTCCCCAGAGTCTCTTTTTAGTTAGAGATGCTTCATATACCTCACCTAAGGGGTGTCTAGGAGGCATTCTAGTCAGTTGTTTGAGCTACCTCAACCAGATCATTGGATCAATGCAGATTGATCTGGATCTGGATCAATGTAGAGGAGAAGCAGATCTACTCTGAGCCTCTCCCAGATATCTCTAAGGCTAAGCCTAGATACCCTTCAGAGAAAATGAAGAAAACTTGCTTCTGCAAGCTAAATCCTACAGTATATCTTATTCTCTCAATCACCACACACAGCGCAAATAAGCTAATGGCTGAAACGTTTCTGTGGCAACTCATATTGACAGCTTAAAAAAATCCTACTGTTTAGGTTATTTCAGCCTACATACATTTGCTTTGTAACCGATCTCCATTACAGCTGTTCCATTTTAAGCTGCTTTGGACAGGGCTGTGATCATTGCTGTACTGTGTTGTGATCCTGGTCTGTTTTTTGCTGGGGTCTTGCTTCAGCTCCCCAAACTTTAGTTTGAATGAAACTGATTGAAAAGTAGACTCATCATTCAGTCCATATTAATCCTCAGACAGAGGCTGTTTTCCAGAAATATTATATTTCTCTTATGAAATATTGTGTCCTAGAATAGAAGCATAACACTAATTATGAATTACTGAATTAATGCACATAACCATTTTTTTCTAGTAAAGTGATCCAGACGGAAATTTATTTGAGAAATACAATAATAAAAAGCACACCGCCTGAAAAAGATCTTTCACTCATTAATAATCTTATATTTGTGCTACTGTGGCAGCTTGCCATTTTGAGAGTATTTATATCTGTCAAATGTTATCAAGAGCAAAGTGCAGAAAAAAGGGGCAGACTTTTCAAATGGCTTTTCAAGCTATATTCAGAAAAGCAAGGGAAAGAATCTGCAGTGAACTGCTGTTTCTAAGATTTTCAAAGCAACAGAACAATACTTTGCAAAACTCCTTGACACGTAAAACCTTGGTGAACTCATGATGTTCAGCATAACAAAGCATTCAATGCTAAAGGAGAGCAAGAGCTTTCAAGTACTTTGACAGACTGGATCTCAGTTCAGGCCATGAAGTAAGCCTCTTTCTAATTCCATTGTTGTAAGAGTTATTATATCCCATCTATTCTTCTCTAAGTCAGTCAGAGATTTTTTACAGCATGGTTCACTCATTCATTTTCGGCAAGACCAAATCAACAGATCTATACAATGTTGATCTACAAGTCTTGACCTATAAGAGGGGGTTTTTTTTTTTCAGTTTTTTCCACTATGACACGCTGTTTCACTTTTCCATTAACTCAGTTGTTTAGACAACAATCTCTGGATCACTGTGAAAGTAAAAAAGAAAAATCCTGATTGTCTGGATTTTTTTTTTTACTGTACTTTAAAAGCAGATTTAAAGTATGCTTTTTTAAAAATCAGAGGTAATCATAGTGAAAGCAATATTGTCAGCAATTTAGCTGAAGTATGACACTCCGTTATGACACCATTTTTTCCTAAATTTACCTGCTTTCATATTCTCCAGACGGCACTTTATTCAGGTGTAAGCAGACAAAATATTCAAAAGAGCACAGCTCATATAAACACAGTTTCAAGGATTTCTTTTCTAACAAAAGACCCCCACCAATCCCTGCTGACCTTCACTCATTCCAAGTTTCAGAACTGATTTTAAGATTTTCCTACTAATTCTGCATTGGCCTTATTGCTGCTGGATATTCTCCAACAGGGCCTTATTAGTGGAACTTATTATAGAACTTACCTTGTCACGCTGACCTTATACTGGGGTTTAAAAATACAAAGGTATACAACTGAGCTGCTAGGAAGTTTGAGAGTATGTGATTTCTGTGATCTGTATGTACATTTTCAGACACTTGGAGGGCAGAAATTGCTGCTGTGGTCTGAATCTTTTCCCTTTGTGCTTTGCCTTTCAGCCTCTTTCCCTGGGTCTGTTTGCTTTCCATAACCTGCCCTCTCTCTCTTATCTCCTCCAGCCTTTGGTGCCCATGCCCGACAGCAATAAGCTCCTCTCATTCCCAAATCCGTCATCTCATGATGCAAACGCAACCCCAACAGCACCAAGAAAAAAACTGCTAGACGTACGATTACTTTCTTTTAGTTTAACAAAAATGTAATTTAGATTTTGATGCAGGAAAGTAAAAACATAAAAAAGAAACATTTTGCAGGTATGAGGGATACAGGGCACATAAACTGTTGATAGGTATCATACTCTAGGCATATCAGCTTGTTATTTGAAGTAAAGAACAAAGAGCAAATGAATTAAAGATGAGAAAGGTTTTCTTCATGCACAGTGCATCTTTTGCCTTTCCTTTTCCCTCCAGGTTGAAGGACATTCTCCATTTACAACTCACCTGATGTGGACTAACTCACTGCAGTGGTTTTAACCTCACAAATATTAAACTTATTTAACCCCCCTCACTTTAACTTGCTCATCTGTTGACAATGACAAGCTAAAGAAATTGAGTGCATGCTGTGCCCCAATCCAATATTTTACTGAGCAGTTTGGCAGACAGGAACAACATTTACATGATGAATTGGCAGACTGAAATATTCTAATAAATATCCCAAAGGCTGAATTTGAGAGATAATATATCACCTAGCTTTGAGTGTGGAGCCGGGACCACTTGACATTTTTGTCATATAAAAGCAGGGAGGAATGCTGTGCTTCAGCGGTTATTCAGGACACTGAATATTAAGAGAAAGCAGGAGCAGGAGATGTCCTTTGGTTGCATAAAAAGGCCTGCAAGGTTCATCTTTGAACATTGTAATCGTTGCAAACAAACCTGGAGAGATAAAGCAGTCTGGTACAGATGGAGCAACAATGGATTCATTACTCATCTTAGACAGACATGGGGTCATCTCATGCATACAGGTATAGGTGCAGGAATCAGGGGATATTTGTTACATATTAAAATGTCCTCAGGGGGTAAGAAAAGAGCCTCCCAGCGTGTATCAGTGCAATGTGGTCACTTGAGTCTTTTGTGTCCCTGTTCTTGCTGTTGATTGTGCTATTGTGTTTCACGTGATTCTGCTGAATTTTCTTCCCACTCTTCCATTGTTCGAATACAATCACTCATTATGAGCAGATGTGGTTAGACTGCAAGTGCTGTTATGATTACAGTTTTCAAAGATGTGCCTTTTGCATGCTGGGAGTGTGTCTCCTGTTGCCAAAAGGGCCACTATTTAAAGTGAAATCTGCTTCCTGCTGAGTTACTTCCTACTAGCAAACCCGGTTTGACACATTATTATCACAAATGACCAGATGAAATAATGGCCCAGTGATTTTAGAGTCTCCCAGCTCAAATTTATTTGTGTCGTAAAAATAAAAGTAAGTTTATTTATGCAGCACATTTTAGGAATATGACAAAGTGTCTTAAATAAGACATAAAACATGAAGGATGAAGACAAATGTAATGAATCACACAGCAACGTAATTCAAAAAGGACAATAAAGTGGAAAATATACGAATCAAAAAGAATAACAAAATTTGTACCGCAAATATATGCAGAATATTAAAAACAGTAATTTCTTCTCTTTTTTTTTTAATGCATGCACTAATGGAAATTTTGGAATAAATGAGAACTGAAGTAGATCAATTTGGACTGAAGTCTGAAATTAACATTACTGATAATTAATTCATAGGCAGTTCAGTCCAAATCCTTGTGCTTATGTATCCATGCAAGCCACTGAATTGCTTTCTGTGATTCCAAAATACTCCAAGAACAGTTATTAAATCTTTGTATAACTGGAGGATATTTATGCACTCACAGTTATTAAAACTCAGAGCCCAACTGCAAACGCTTTCATCAGAAGATATCATAATGTAGATCAGTGTTTCATCAGCATATAGCGTAGGAATATAGTTTGTTGTTTTCAACAAGATGTCACGGTCCTGGGTCGGTTCGACCCAGCATTTTGAGTTTCTTATGTTTTAGTTTATTTTCTGCATTATGGATTGTTCTTTATCCTCTGGTGCTTTGATTGTAATTGTGTTCTGTTCCTTTGCCGATCATGATGAGTATTCTGGTTTGGGTTTTTGTTAGCTTGCCCTCATGTTTAGTTTAGGTGGCCTGTGTTTGGTCTTCTCTGTCTGTCCGTGATGTTACTGTGCTTGCTTATGAGTCTGCGTCTGTGTCTCTGTCTGTCGTGTGCTTCCTGTTTTATTCTGAAGGTCCCCGTCTCATGTGAGTATGTTCAGTTTACGTTTTCCCTGTCCCGTCAGCTCTGATTTCTCCCAGGTGTGTTCCCCTCCTGTCTCTCATCCCTTGATTACTGCCATGTGTATATAAGCCCTGTGTTTCCTTTGTTCTCTGTCGCGTCGTTAACGTCTGTTCACCCTCACGTTATCTGTGTGTTCCGTCTGCCTGCCTGTCTGCTTGCTTAGTTTATTTCTGTATCCTCAGTTTAGTTTAGTTTCGGCTTCTCCAGCAATAAAGCTGTGTATTCTGAGTTCACGTCTGCCTCTGAGTCTCGCATTTGGATCCTCCTCTCCATCCGCCTGCACACTGACCCGTGACACAAGATGTAAAGAAATGTTGAAAACAAGATGGATGACAAGAGATCTTAAGAGAAATCCACATGCAATTTTTTTGAAGTATGCATTCGAAGAGCAGAAACACAAAGCAGTCCCTGTCCTTCAAATGAGATTGAAACCAGCTTAACACAGTGGCACAGCATTCCCAGTTTTTCACTGTATCTAGTAACATAACATCATTCATGATAATATCATCACAACAGACATTTTGCCCTTTTGTGCTTGAGTGGATGGCATTTATATACCTTTTAGGGGCACTAATGGTTCTGTGGTGTGGTCATGACTGAAAATATCAAAACAACCATTAGGTGGTGTTGTGATGTGAATAATTAGAGTTTCAAAATCACACATAGTGACTCATTGTCTAGGCAGTACTAAGGCAGTTGTTCTTAGAAGTGGCTCAACAATTGTGGTTTTCAAAGCCTGTGGAGAAAAAAATTGGATGTAGCAATGTTGAAAGTGTTGACAATTTCCAAAAGATCTGATTCCAGGCAACTTTTTTTAGTGAAACAAATAAGAAGAATATAAAGGCAACAATCACGACAAATGACAATTGTGGTTTTTGTTTTATTAAGAAAAAAACACTTAATGATGGTGGTGTCACCATTATTAAAATCTGTGTTCTTAGCTTTGAAACCAACTAAACAATTAGCCAAGTGAGGAAACCTAAATGGAAAACTGGTGTTTTCAGTCATTGTGCTTTGTGGTTAAAACGTTGCTCTCTGATACAGAAGACCATCCATTCTATAACCACAGCATCCGATAGTAAAGCGTGTCCTGTGTCAACTGTGGGTTTTTACCATGTACTTCATCCAAAGATCTCTATAGAGCTGTCATTAATGTTAGAACAAACAATGCAAAAGACAGACAACTGCACTTTTTAAAATGGTACATTATGTTACTTTATCACTCTCTGAAGAAAGTAAACCCTTAGACTGCTACTTTTGTATTACTCCATGACATGTCCTTAAATGTATTGTTACATAATTACCACATAACATAGTGTATACCTTAGACTATCATGCCACAGACTTGTATTCCTATCTTCTTGAGGGTGCGTGAGCCATTTTGGAATTGCAAAGCATGCTCTGTCCCACCCATGAATTTGAAATTAATGTTAATCGTATTTTACAAAAACTAAAATATAAAATTGTGTAAATTACACTCGTCCTGAGAATAAAATATACAATTTACTGTTAAAGTGGTGCCAAAATATTATTTAAAATACAAAATGACTTTTGAGAACCCTCAAAAATGGCATTTCTATCTTGTCCCAAATTCTTGAGCTTCTTTGTGAGGTAAGAAAACAATCTTCTTAGCTCATAAGTGTTTAGTTTGAATTACTACTTGAATTATTACTTTGAGTGAAGATTTGCAAATAAACACTTAAATGAATAAAATACATATGAAACTATTCAATGCAATCCCAATTCAATTTTATTTATATAGCACCAAAACACAACAACAGTTATCTCAAGGTGCTTTATATTGTAAGGTAAAGATCCTAGAGGAAAAAAGAAAACCCCAACAATCAGGTCACCCTCTATAAGCCCGCCCTTTGGTGACATTGGGAAGGGAAAACTCCCTTATAACCCGAACCACAAGAACCAATCTCAGGGACGGGCAGTCAACTGCAGTGACCGGTTGGGTGTGAGGGAAGGAAAGTTCAGCAAAATAGAATTTGAAAGTTGCCTAAAATAGTAGGAGGATGGCTATCTGTAAAAGATTTTATTAAGCAGTATTTTTAAAATCTACTTTTTCATGTCACTTTTTTTTGTTCCAAAAATACCACATAACAACCAAAATATCTAATGTGCTTTTGGTGCCTGAGGTACACAAATGTAATTTTTTCAAGGTTTATTATTTATTTTTATTATTATTTTTATTAAACACGTGCATTTATTTATTTATACAAATTTTGACGCCTAAATTATCAGCTGCATGTTGTACATCCCTTACAGCTCATCAATGTTTTTGTTATCTGCTGGAGATCAGGCTCTGGCTGTGACTGTGCTCAGCTCAGCTATGATTTACCCAGCTATTCTGGGTTCTCTGCTATACTTTGTAGCACATTACACCCAGGTTTGAATACAAACAATCCTGCCTTACCTTAGGACGCTCCTATTGGGCTCTAATAACAACTCTAATTAATAAATGAAGCTATGTTTTTATAAACAATGATTTTATTGTTCCTCTTTTGTCGTGGTTTCTGGACTGGACCATAACACAGACAATAACGTTATTACAGAAACTGATGAAGCGGACCTTTGGTGAAGTTTCTCATCTCATTAATCTCATTGGCTCAATCAGGAAAAAGCTGGTCTCTCTTTGCTAACTTTGTTACTGCATGTGCTATATGGAGGATTGAAACAACTGTTGGAGTAGTAACTAAGAGAGGAAGTTGGTTACCTTCAGGAATGTGTGTTGCATGTCTCATAAGATTTGATCATTCACCCATCTTACATGTAATTTGCAGTCACATTAAAACAAAATAATAATTAGCACAGCTAAAATCTTTTTAAAACCATCTAATCCAAGTCCATGTCAAATACATTATATCATAAATCTGAAATATCCGAGTTATTTCAGTCCAGAGTGGCGCCCTAGAAGCAGGAGATATAGAGGCTGGAGGGTGTGTTATATTAGCACTAGAGGCTCTCAGTATGGTAGAAGTGCTGCTGCTCTGTTTTTCTGAATATGTTATCGAGCAGGCACAGTTTGCCTGGTTTGTGAAGCAGTGGGTGTTTGTGGTGGAATGTATATACTTTTTTGTGCTTGTGCGTGGAGGGCCATATGGAAAATAAGGCAAGGAGTTAAAGTGCCTCCGTAATGTAACAACATGAGAAAGTGTTCTTTCTCCCACTCTTCATTCTCACTGCCAGCTTTCTTTCCTGCTTTGGTGGGCGGTATTCAGGTCTTCTTAGTGTCAGTAAACATGAAGACATATAAGTGTATGATTTACATGGCCGACGTTCATTTCAGTGTCACAGAGCTAAAAAAACCATTTTTTTTTTCATACCTTCAAAGTGATTCTACTCAGTTTTCTGTCAGCAGACATTTGATTCAAATGGAAAACTGGTGACATTACGTATTATAGCTTACTGTCACATCCAGACATTAAGACATTTTTAACATTTCAATATTTCAATTCTACAAGTCCTAAAACGGCTCAGTCACACAAGAAAAAAAAAATCTGCCCGATGAGTTCACCCAGGGATTGAGTGTATGCGAAATGCTCAGGTTCCCTGGTGGAAGGCAACTGATCTGCAAACTGTTGTGGTCTGTCTCAGACTGATCACTGTCAGTCTAAGGTTTGCAAATAAGTGTCATCTAAAAGCCATTCTAAGCACAGACTGGCTGACACATTTGAAACACTTTGAGTCAGTTTGCACCAGATTAGTGCCAGTCATGTAGTATGCCACTCTTTGTAATAAGAGATTTAGCTGGTTGCCAGCTGGCTGTATTTTGGTTATTTTCCTAAATAAAGGCCCCACCAAGTGCCTTTTGCAGGTAAATTGCTGCCCTTTAGTTTCTGAATTCCTTTAGTACATTTGCTGGTTCTTGCAAGACTTTAAATGTAAGAAGTTAATGTAAATATATTTTCCCCACTTGTTGTTGAATTTCTTTGAAAGAGATAGCAACAGACGTCCCAATTTGACCTCAATCAACTGCAAACCGATAGCACACTATTTCCATCTTATTGCTGTTGCTGTGTCGATGCTGAATGCAAAACTATAAGACTTTCATTATCACTGTTTCAATAACAAACGTGCACAGGGAAGCTGGTGTAAATGGATGGTTAACCCAAACTCTAATCTTTAAAGAATAAATAATAAAGCTTAATTCATTGTTGTCCCTTAACCCAAACACAGACAACAATTATCTGGTGTACACTGGAATGCTAACTGAGGAAACACTTGAATTTTATTCAGTGACTTTGCTTTCAGTCAGTGTATCATTTAAACTGTGTTATTAAATGATTCGTATGACATTAGGAACTCTTCACAGCATTTCTTAAATGAATTAGTAAATCAAATTAAACAGATGTGCAGAATATCAACAGATTTTTCCATTTTTCCATTTTAAACCCAATATTCTAAATGATGTTATATCATGGGTAAGTAGAAACGATTTCTAAGTGTTGTTGTCATCTATGTCTCTCCCTTTCTGTGTGACATTTAAAATGAGCCTTCATTACTTGTCCCTCTCTCCGAAGTCTATGCCCATTAGTCAACACGGCAGATTCCAAGCTCCACCATGAACAATTGCGAACATTAAGGAAAGAAAACTCTCAGCCAGATTTAATGAATTAATCTGACGGGTTATAACAAAGTGAGTTTTCATGCGCAGACAGATTCTCTAGACTCATTTGCAGAGGTGAGCAGAGCCAAATTGAGGTCAAGAAAAAGGTAGTGATGTTATCAGCCAATCCATCTCTTTTCAATGAGCTTTTTAATTAAAAGAAAGAAAAGTCCGTTAAAGGTATTCGACTCATCCTGAAGGCTTGCCTAAACAGGGAAGGACTTCCATTTTCACGAGAGGCAATCAATTGATTTATCTGCAGTATTACAGGTAAAATGATTTGCTTTATGAAAATAAAGTCAATCTGGTATTTTATCAGTACTGAGGATTTTGACAGGCAGAGGGATTAATGTATTGCTACCTGATTCCTTTGTGGTGATTTTTTTAATGCTCTGTGTGACAGATGAATGTCAATTATTCAGCTTCTATTATAAAGATTTTCACAAATACTGTCTGTCAAAGTTTCAAGTTGCTATCATACTTTTACTAAAAGTGTGTTAAGAACAAGAATTGATGAATCATGGATGCTGACAGACTTTTTTGCCATATTTTCTTTTTTTTAATATTCTAATGCTACATCGCCAGGATTCACACTTGCCAGTTAGCAGTTTTACCTTTGGTGAAATGCAACATTTCAAACATTAGATCAGCATGAATTGTAAAAATATGTGCATGTGCATACAAACAGCAAGTGAAATCACCTTTTTAGAAAAAAATGCTCTTTGGATTAAGAATTATTGACGTAGTTACTTTTTCATCTTTGTTAATCATTTTCTCCAACAAGGTTAATGTGTTTTCATTTTTGTTTGGCAGTCTGTCTGTCTGTCAGAAGGATGCCAGAGCTAAAGAATAATTCCTTAATTTTGGTACCGATAAAAGGAATTTTTGTTTCACCCCATCAAAAGAAACCTGTGTTGTAAAATTGTTTCCTGACTGAGCTTTATTTTTGTTTTCAGCACCTTGATGTCAGGATGTTAGTGCCTACCATCACCAGAATAAAACTTATCCAACAACCAACCCACAGAATAAAATACTGAGAAAACTATACAATCTTGGGTTTGCTGTGGAGACCAGACACTGAGTCCCTGGCCTGACTCAGTGCTGGTGGTTCCCAGTGAAAAAAGAGGTCATAGACACTGTTCAAGAAGAATAAATACAGCAAGAGGTTCTAGGCTAAAAACAAACTCTAGCCCATTGGCTCTCCCCTTTCCCCACTACTTGCATAGTCATTGGCAAGTAACAATTGCGTTTCAATAAGAAGAGATCAAATGTAAGAATTTGTACATCATTTACTGAGACAGAGAAATTAATGTATTTGGCGATTAGACTCCAATAACCCATCATGGCAGAACAGAATCCCAGCAGTGATAGGATTTAGGACAGACTCCACAGAATCTAGACGCTGGTGGTGGTGGAGATGTAGACTGAGGCTTGGATGGAGCTCTGACTGAGGTGTCTGTGAGGTGGAGATAGGAAGGAGGTGGGTTGCACAAATGAGAGTCTGAAAGGGAGAATGACGGAGAGCAGAGATTTAAACTAAGCAAAGTAGAGGTTTACTGGCCCAAAGATGGAGAGCATGAAGATGATTGGACTAATGACTGGAGTAATGATGACAGTACTGAGATTGACAACACAGGAAAGAGGTAGTAATGTAAAAAACAGAAAAGCAGCCAAACACCCATGAAAACAGGCAGATAACTGATTACACATAAGCTTTATTACTATTTCAATCACTGACCTCCTGTCCATGGTTGACAAGAAGGCAGAATCACATAATTTTTGAAAGTATGAGGAGTACTTTTTATTCTCATGTTCTCGCTGCCCCACTATAAAATCTAAGGGTAGAAAATTATAATGCTCAAGGGTTCTGGCTTTCTGGTTAGAATGCTAATCTCAGTAAAGATCTTTACAACACAATGCACAGATACTTTTGACAAGTAGTCATTACCCTTAATTATTATTCGCATTCTGTTGAGTCTGCATGTTTGAAACCTTTTTAAACTAACAGTCTTACATGATGATCTAATGATATCATTATGTTATCATTAGTCTTGGCAGAATCACTGTTGTGTATAATAGCTTCATATCTTTGCATAAAGTGAAGAAACAAACATTCAGATATCTTCTAAAAACGCCAGAGGACCAAAGTTTTTTAAAATATTTTTTACTACACAGCTATGGCAAGTACCTACAGATGAGCAAACCTCAGTCCCAGAAGCAATAATGAAACAAAATTATCATTTAATATTGCAGTTGAAAAATAAAAAGATTATACAGCTTCTTTGTCTTACAGCATGCTTTAGTATGCTCACTAAGATATATAATATACATTTTTTAACAGTCTACACCAAAGCAAATGGTTCTTGATATTTTAAAAAAGGAAATATCCCATATTTTAAAGGGCATCCTTCAGTTAAATTTATAATGCTAATGTGTGTCTGATGATAACCTCTGCCAAATAATCTTAACCTGCAGTTTAATTGTGGTGTAACATGTTAATCTGTGTCTGTTCTATGTGGCAACTGAAGATGCCAAGAAGCAGTTAATTACATGTAAACAAAGCTGAATGATCCATCCATCCATCCATCCATCCATCCATCCATCCATCCATCCATCCATCCATCCATCCATCCATCCATCCATCCATCCATCCATCCATCCATCCATCCATCCATCCATCCATCCATCCATCCATCCATCCATCCATCCATCCATCCATCCATCCATCCATCCATCCATCCATCCATCCTTATAGAAAAAGGTTTCTGTGTTTAACTGACCTCTGCAAGTTCAAATGATTGCAGTGTGTAGTCTTAGCTAACTGTTGCACAATAAATTTCATGAGCACTTAAGCAAGATAGACACAGGCCACGTTCTCTACATAAAAGAGAATAAGTAGACTCCCACAACTCCAGCAACAACCTTTCTGTGGTTCTTGTTCAATAAGACAGCACACACTAGGTGCGGAATAAGGTGTCAATTTAATGTTGTCGCTGCTGATGTTGTCAAGAATCACCAATACCACAGAAACATTCAGGTCTTTGACTTTGAAAATGTCACCAAGGGCAAACACACAATTTAGAAAGCTTGTCAACAACTAAAGAGTAATTTTAACCTTGAGCTGTGAGAAGATCAACCAGCATACAAAATCAAGTTCTACTTTTTCAGACATGTTGAAGAAAAAGCCCTTTTTCCAGTTGAAGAAAAGAAGTCCTACTCTATCACTACTATCACACAAAGCACTGGATTTTTTTTAATCAAACATCATTATAGTTTAGGTTGAGGCAAGGACTGTAGGTCACTGCAAGGCAATGAGATGCTACTTATTTTGGTGTTTAGAGGATACATATTTCAAATACATATTCAAGGTCTTTAAATACTTATTTCATAAACAAACACAGTTTGTACATGTACATCTGATGTAGATGAGAAAAGTAGAGTACCAATTATAATACAAACAAGACCTTTGTTTCATAATATGTTCTCTGAGAGTTAACGTACTGACTGAAAGATTACCTCAAAAGTCCTGTCTGGATGGAAAAGCAAAAAGAAGTGTCGGTTGTGTCTAAAAGATGTGAGAAAAGTAGAAAAAATTATTTTGCAGTACCTTGTTTAAACTATCTGACTGGTTAGAAACAAAGCATTTCTCAGAAACAGTTTATAAAAGGGCATTTACTTTCAAAAAATATTGAAGCCCTAAAATAATTTTTGGCTCATCCAAATATTGTCTTTGTCTGCTGAACAAGTTGTCTATAACATTTTTGAACATAGTAAGGATCTCTCATGGTCAACAGTTTTGAGCCTTTCTATCATCTGTCCTTGTCTTAAATATCTACACCTGTGTCTCATTCACTCAGCTACTCCCATTATTACCCACTTCACAGTGTGCCTTGTGTTTTCCTTGTGCACTCCTGTGATTATGTAGAGTTTCTGATAGCCCATTTGTTCTGTCTTCTGCATCAGCCCAATAAAACAGCTTACCTTTTGTTTGAAGTCTGCCTTCGTGTGTTTGAGTACTAATCCTGCAAACGTTGAAAGAAACACTACAATTTCCTGCATTACATCTGGGTTCATACGATCAATGGATTAATATTAAACCAGCAATTACAGAGCCATGCAAATTTTAAGGGAAAAAGACAACACTGTATGCGAAACAGTAAGTGGGAAATGAGGAATTGGTTATTTCGGGCTATGAGCTCACAATTTTTCAAGCTTCCAAAATATAGCTGAAGTAAAAGTAACACTGTTGCCTTTTATCTTCTTACCAAATAAAACTAAGTGTAACTGTCAGTCTCCTTCTGTGTCTAGCTTTATTTGTGCCTTTCAGCACAGTGACAGTCCTCACAACCATAAGGTACTTGCCTTCTACAACATAATAATGAGGTGGCTACTTTTTGTCCACTGGCATGTTTTTTGGCAGCCACATATCTTGTCTCTCCTCGCCATCTGCTGTCATGAGAGGCATTATGCGAGGGTGGACCTTTCACAGAGTGGCACGGAGAAGAGAAAGGATACTGTATCTGACAGGGAGGGGAAACGATGCACCGCCACCTCTTCATGCAGCACATCTTATTAACCTAACCACCCTGTCGACAACGGGATCATAATTAATCTTCATTGAGTCACTGGGCTGTCTGGCTGACAGGCTAAATGATTGGGGTGGAAGAGGGGGTGGATAACAGTGTCCTCCAAGGTGGCGTCAAAGTGGGATTCAATGGCATTTAATAGGAGGTTGAGGAAACACAGCAAGTGGTGGTTTATGGCAACTGTTGACTCTCAAAGGAAGTGCAGAGCAAAAGAACAACAATGGTCTAAGTCCCATGGTTATTACATAAGTATGAAAGTATTAAGCAAGCTGCAATTGCAGTCAGTAGATCAACCGTATGGTGCTGCAATTCAATTTAATGTAATGCAAGTTTAATTTGTCTCCAGTGGCTTACCATTGCTTCAGTATGGCAACCCACTCATTTATTATAATTTATACCAACCCCAGATTCCTCAGACAAAAAGATACAGGGATTTGTTTACATCCTGGCAGTAGCTGGAGGGTGATCAATTCACCAAATCGATTGTAACTCCTTTTGAGCTCATCAGTTTATTGCATTGCAAAACAGCCTGGAGAAAAACAATTTATTCCACCAGTAATAGCAGGCATGCATGCGTATAATGTGATTTCTGCTCAACTCATATCCACTGATGCTTTCAGACTGTTTTTGAAGGTTCGACAGGCCTTCAAAAAGAGATGCTGAATAAAAGATTTGAAATATAATCGCTTTTAGAAAGTTATCTGCTAGAGTATATCTATCTACATCTAGGAAGGGAACAATCAGCAATACGTGGGATGTAAAGGCCGCTTTTACACATTGTTCTGTGTCACAAATTTAAGTGATTGTACAAAGAGACTGTTTCTAAAAGATGAACCTAGCCACCATGACCTCACTCACTGGTTCATATTTTGATGATGTGGTTTAAAAGTACGTTCACTGAGTTTGGTTAGTAAGCAGCCACCATAAGGAGCAAAAAGTAATAGTAATCTACTAAAATACTGCAAGCACAAAGCACTTAAGAACAAACTGAAGCACAGAGAACTTGGATGTTCTGTAAGATATAGAAAGCCATTGTATTTGTAAGTTATTTACTTTACGGTGCTCTAAAGGCACCAACACCACAAATACAGTCGACAGATGAAAAGTATTAACTGAGATGAGGACTAGCAAACAGCTAGCAGATACAATAGCCCACATATACATACTTGTTCAATCATATCAAAATTTAAGTGTTAACTAAATCTAAATTCACAAATTATATAGAGACCAAAACCATATTTTTGACACTCTGGAAACTTGAGTTTGGGGCATTTATGTTTAAACCCAAGAGTGATTGTATAGGTGGCTGTCACACAAGGTCACCTAACCAATTACATAACCATTATCAGGGGACTTTCTGCCACTTTTTATGTGCACTACTGATGTTTTGCAGTCATGTCATAACTAACCATGTGGGTCACGTGAGTGAGGGTCCAGCCACTTAGTCTAGAGACTAAGTCCCTCTGTAAACCAGCAGTCACTCGGTAAATATGGGAATTTTTGGTGAAAAATCTTCTTGCCATTTGTTTTGGTGGCTTAAGATTACCACATGCAGCCACAGTGTGCATGGGCTTATGTGCCAACATGTACCATTAGCCAAGGAGTAATACAATTTGAGATAGTGGGATGGAATTAGAAACTGCTTGGCTTTAAAGTAAAAACTGCACTTTTTGTAGCATGTAGGCTGCAGTGCTAAGGCACAACTTTTACTTAAGAATACATTATTTCAATTGTAGCGCTATATACGATGCTTAAACTAATATCTATAGTAGATATCAGCATGATTGATGAACTATCCTGGGTCTATTCTGCCTCTTGCTCCATGACAGCGTGATAAATGATTCCAGCCCAGGTTGACCCTGAATAAGTGTCAACAATTTGATGGATATCAAAGGTTTAAAGAAAATTTTGATAAAAAAAACACCTGATAACAACACTGTGCTCTTCTTTTTGCACAAAATCAGTGTAAAGCTTGCTCAGAGATAACATAATCACATTTGCTTGTACCAATTTCTAGACTCAATATAGTGTGTGCATTACTAACTAGTTTTGCACTACTACCCTCAGAACATAGGATAGTCCATGATTTCAGTGTGTCAATAATGGTTTGTTAGCTTCTGGAAAAACTCGGCTGGATGCTAATATTATCTCTTAACATAAGGAAATGGCAGGACTGTCCCAGCCTCTTCCACTTTAATGGATGATAATTTCAGTTAACATCTTCTTAGTAGCGCTTGAAATCCTTAACCCTCCTGGTGACTTTATTTCGAAGTCTTTGACATGATGCTGTTTTGTTATCCAGGAAAATAAACAAACAGCAGGCCTTAATATGCTTAAAAGAGGACTTTGCACAAGCAAGATAAAACAATCAACACTAATTTCAAGAAGCGGAAAAAATGATATTGACTGCATATGCACGCCTCGTTAAATCTAAAAAAAAACTGTTGTTTGCTCCCAGTTTTCCCAGACCTTTTTGTTACGTTTCCTGTCTTCACCCGATCTGTAAAACACCCCTATTAAAATGCATTCTGCATTCCTAAAATGTCATTGGATAACTCTATAGCTTTCTAATAAATTGGCAGTAAGTTGGCCTCAAGTAAGACCCACAACACAAAGAGCATGTCACTTCTTTAAAAAAAAGACTGTCTCTGTTTAGCAATTATGTGGACAAATGTTTGCAGGTAATATTAATGACATTAAGATACAATCTTTAGTGATAAGGGGTTGTTTCCATACTGTGAACACCTGCATATTTGTAATCATTTTCACAGGTTGAGCTGCGTAGTCAGCCAAGTCACATTAAGCTCAATAACCTTGTCAATTTATCCAGTGAATGGAAGATATGGCTCATTGGATCTGTAATACAGTCGGGCATCATCAAGCTAAAATATCCATCTCACCTGTCAGGAATTAGTTGCATGCTTATCATAAAATCTGTCACCTGTACAGTGACAAACATACCTTTACCACTGCTTTTGAAATTTTAATTAACGTTTACTCATGCAGCTCCACTAACAGCACATCTATGACACACTCAGGTTGTTTATGTAAAGCAAACAGGAAAATGCACACGCTGCATTTCATCTAAGGGAAATGCAGCAGTGTGTGAGCCATAAATGGAAATAAAATATATTCTTTTAAAACTCTAAATTCAAGGAGGGCTGTAGATAAATGATCGCTACCACCTGGTTGCTGTCAAAATCTCATCACATTATAAAAGGACCTTTCAAAACAGTTCTGCACAGACCTAACCCCGGCCCATAGAGATGCTTTTCAGACACAATCTGACAGAACCTGCATGGTACTACTTACTCTGAGATCTGAACACAAACGTTATATGACACAGAAAAGATTTCCTTGTACAATAAACTCACTGATGTAGTGCAGTTGCTTCAACTGGCTGATAATTGATTTTGTGGCAAAACACAACACTGACCATGGCACAGCCTGTCCATCCATCTTCGCAAACTATTTTCTTTCATTTATATTCACATTAATTTGTTTTGTTGTTGAAGTAATACTACATCATTGATATTTTTATTTAATTATCTCCATGGAAACACAAGTTATACAAGTCTTGATTCATATGCCTCAGCCAGCTAAATAATAAATCCTCTGGTAAATCAGCTGCTTTACCAGTTTTTCTGTTTTAGCACCAAACATTAGCTCGGCTCTCTTACACTTGTCTGCAGAGAAAACAGTGTGTACCTGCAGGTTCACTTTTACATTTGAAACTCCAACTACACCTTGACCCAAAGATTTGTGTAGCCATAATTACCACCATGTTTTATACCTACAACAGTGAAGTTTCAGTTTACTTCCATGTCTTACCAACCTCATACACTGTAAAGCTTTAGATGAAATTTAATAGGGCGCCAAAGATCAGAGTCACCAAATTACTATCTGACCAAATGTGAGATGTGGTCGCGATCTCTGCCTCTTTTCCTCAGTTACAGTCTTGAAGAATGTTTTGCAGAACATTTTGACAGAGTTCATGGTCAAGTTCTTCTTTTGAATTTGGAAGATTAAATGTTATAACACCAGTGTATGAATTCTTTAATTGCTAAAGACAAGTTTTTGAGGTCACTTGAACACAAACTAAAAAAAGAAAACAGTTCTGCTTTTTGTCCATGTGAGTATTTGTGCTGAATTAGAAGAAATTCTCTCAAGATAAGATATGTACATGTTTTTTGTGTTTTTTTTCCTTTTTCTGCATTTGTAGGCATGTCTTAATGGCTGAGGATACTCAAAAAAGGAAGCAATAAAAGAGTGAAGCAGGAAAAGTCTAGACACAAACCCTGAGTGGGCTTTTTAACTTAACCTCCAGAACGGCATTAACCTGGTTTGGTGAACGCTCCCAGGCATTTTATCTCTGTCTAAGGTCTGAAATAAGAAACAGGGATGTAAACACTTTTGCTTAGGTGTCTTTTGCTTCAACTAAACTACACATATCCCCCCTTCAAATAAAAGTATTTGTAAATATAAATGTTGGGGAAAAAAAACATGTGCTACAGCAATACAGATTTTTCTGCTGTGATTGGAAAATGATTATTTGCATGATGCACATCATGAACCCGCAAACGCCGTTATTTAGTTGTTCAGCCAGTGACCACTGCTGCTGTTGTGAGCAATCTTTCTCTGAGTCACCTCAAAGGATTCTCAGTCAACACTGGTGCTTTTCCTGTTTATTCCTTGATTCAAAGCTCCCCAATTATTATTCCCCAAATGTTAACAGACTGGAGGAGCCAGTGGAACCACTTCCCTTTTTGCCAAGGCCATTTACATGTTTATCTTGCACAGACTATTTTTTCCCATGTGATGCAAATCATGTAATGGCTGTTGGCTCTCTTTTTTTCTTTCATTTTATTTTTACTATTTCCATAATTTCCACAGTGATTAGCCTTGATAATTTACTGATTTCATAAAACAAAATAATGGGATAAATGCAAAATTCAGAGACAACTGCAAAAGAAACAGTAATAAATTGTGCCAAAATCATTTCAATAATGCCCATATATTGGACTTTCTGGAAGTGGAATTGATACTAAGTGAATTAATGTGATGAAAGTAAATCAAGGCAGAGAGAAAATGATTATTATCTATACACTGGAAGGTTGTAATAAATGTGCTGCATCTCCATAATTAAACCACTTACTCTAAATTACATTTTAGCTATTCATAAGTGATGGGTTGGTTCTTATATACTGACGTTATATGGAAAAATCATGTGATCTTCATCACCAGCAAGAGTTTGAGCATCTATAGAGTCACTGTTTTGTTTATACATATGATTGCAGTACAGGTTTGTTTCTGTCTCGGTGCTGTCAACAACAGCAGGCAGCAGTTATCAGGCTTGCTATAAATATATACATTAGCTTGATAGTTGCAGTCAACATAAATAATATTCATTAAGTGAACACAAACACAGCACCAAATGAAAACTAGCATGGCTGCACATCTGCAGTCAGTCTTGTATGTATACTGTATATAATGATTGCTTTTAATCTGGCTTAATGAAATCTGGCTTTTGTCTTCTGCTGAGAATCTTTGTAGAGCCTATGTGGTCAATGCTGTTGCCAGCATTTATGGCTGTCCTGGTGTTTTCTATGTGATGCTAGACACCAAAGAAACAAATACAATGGTAGGATTCTCCGCTGTGGTCTTTTTTTCCCCCAAAAGCACATTCCCTTATGTCTATTCCTTCCAGGATTTTGTGGACATTTGTGAGTCCTTATATTAATACTACGATTATTATCCCTGATATGAATTGAATTGATAACAATGTTATTTTCTCACTGACAAATTCCAAAACTGCTGCGAAAAGCTCCTCACTCGGGGCCACATTGCCGCCAACAACATAGCTTCTGGCATTACTCGGGTTATGCAGTGGTATTACCCTCCACACTGATAAGATTGCAGTTCATAGAAAAATTGCATTTGGATTGTATAACACTCAAAAAACAAAACTATTGTCAACCTTCTAGCACTATATGCTAGAAGGTGATACAAATATTGGTGATAGCATTAACCGGGACCTCCTCAGCTCATTGCAGTCAGGATTTCAGATAAAGTCTGATGATGAATGAAAATGATGTGACAAAACTCTTTGAGCGACAGAGGGATTATGTCATTCACTGTGATCATTGATTCAGACCTGTTCCTGATGGTGGGCAGAATAGCTGGACAGAGATCAGTGCTGCTGTTGTAAATCTGAGACACCAATGTCGAGCTGCCCAGATATTGACCAACTGCTGTTAACAGCCTAAGGTACATGTGGAAACTCCATGACCAAATTACCAAATATTTACAGATTATTACATTATAGATACTGAAACCACCCACTGAAATGCATTTTTCTGTGTTAGAGCTTTAGGTCTCTGACAGTCACATTTATGTTACTTTGGCTATTTTACAAGCAATTCCTTTCTAAATTTAGCATATAGAAGAATTTCTTATTAAAAGGTTAGCAAATTCATTAGCATTTTCTTTGGCTGTCTAACAGATATCAAGCTGTGCTTGGAGCTGATGAAATGGTAATGCAGTTCAATGCGCAAAATCACAGACATACTGTAGTCTTTCAAATGCAAAGCTTCTCTATGTACAACTCTTAAATTATGGACAGTTGAGCAAAAATCGTCAACCATATATTGAAGTCATCTAACCACCCATGGAGAAATAATCCCAAACTAAGTCATAAAGTGGTCTGTAACAGCATGAAATCACATGCCTGGAGGGAAAACTTCTATTACTTTGGACTTGTGTTTTAATTAATAGTTGATGATTAACTATGATAATCTTTTAATACTCACTGCTGTGTGTGCCATGTAAGTCTTGCTTTTTAGCTCTTTCCAAGTTGGTCAGCACCTCTATTTGCAAGTGAACAGATACAGAAGTTGTGCCAGCTCTTAAAATATTTAGTTTAAAGTTTTTTATTAGTTGCGCATTGAATTAAATGGAAAGAAGACCTACTGTATGAGGGGAATTTGAAAAGAAATTCTCTCTGTAGACAATAATGAAATATGACTAAACTGAAAATTACTCTGCAAAATGCTCTGAAATTTGTATGCCTTTATCTGCCCTTATATTGCAGCTCACCCCACCAACTGTATCATAAATCTTAAGGAATATAATCTCCTCCATCTGTCCATCAGAATGGCATGTTTAGGTATTTATGCAGAAACATTCCAAAATGTTCGTCACTCACACTAAAACTAATTCATTCAAATATCCTGTCAATTTGTAGTAGACAAAAACGGCCTAAATTACACATGCCTAGAAACCAGTCAATCTCTAGGAAAAATTGTGTGTTATACAAACAGTTGGTGAGTAGTTGCTAAAAATCTGTGGTCACAAAGAGGGTATTGCACAAAAAAAAAAGAAAAAAGAAAAAAAAACGTGATTGCCATAGTTGCCTGATAACTTGATGGCCACCAACATGTTGTGAAACTTAAAAAGGTCACAAGTTGGAACCAGAGACTGGTTCAACACAAATCCAAAGAGTGTCCATTTCACAATCTTCACAGTTTCAGAACCGCTTAGCGAGTATTTGGGGAGTGTTCGCAGACAAGTTGGCATCCTCCATTCAAACTGCAGCTAACCTGTAATTTGCTACAGACCAAAGAAACTGATACTGTATAAGCAAGTAACTTCTTGCAACCACTCACCAAACAATCAGGATACAGACATTTTTCCCACACATTTGGTCTTCGGCCTGCTGTAGCATCATGTCACAGTTACAGGGCATTCACCAAACAGTGTCTAGCAGCTGGGGGCTAAGCTGCACATTAAACATTCATGGTGAGTTTGGGTGGTAAATGATAGTAATGAGGACAATGTCAGAATTAAATGCTTTCACACTTTTATTAATTGGAATTTACATTTTTAATTGTAACACTGTGCCAAAAAAAGGAAAAAGTTAAAAGGGAAAATATGTGTACTCCCTCCTTTGTTAGATTTTCTGTGCAATAAGATTTTTTTTAGAGGATTGATATTTGTTCTTTGTACTGAACAGTCTCTGAGAAAAGTAATTATATAGCAAACACAAGCCTAAACTTCAGAAGGATTCATGATCAACTCAGAATTTTGCCAGTGGCCATGCAGAATTCATTATCATCATCTCTGTGCTTTCTGAAAATAGTGTCTCGTGTTTTCCATCTACAAGTAAAAATCTGTTAAAATTAATTGACTGCTGAGCAAATGCTCCACAAAGACTATGTCTTTGTTTTGCATCAGCATTTTAAATGGGCTGAATTAGTTCAGGACACAATGTATACCCCGATTTGCAAAACACACTGCGCTAGATGATGTAAATGGGGGGAAAAAATCATATAACTATATAGTGCAGTGTGATCACAGAACTGCTCTCTGAGAAATAAACTTTCTTCACTGATGACACAGGAAGCTGTTAAAACCTTCTGGAGGCTTAGTGACAAGGCTATAAAACTCCAGTGAATATTGGACATGGTTGTAGTAACAGCCTCACAGACTATTTTCGATGCCTTAATAGCAGGAACAATCTAGTTATGTTCCCGAGCCAAATACTTTGCTGTGTAAATCTGGTAAAATAGTGTAGGAGCAATTTACCAGGTGCTTAGGAGTGCATTACATTTCATGCCTTGATTTATCTCCAGGGATAGCGCTTAAGTCTATCCAGGACTGCGTGATACAATTAAGCATGCAGGAGGTAGTGTTTGGAGCACAGATTAGTATTGAAACCTTCTTGTTATTCTTCAGAGACATTATTATACAACATTCATTAAGAGAGGGTCTAGTACAGGCAGACAGCCTCAGAGAAGCTCTTCGTCAACCTTCCACAGGAAAAAAGAACGTTTTTTCTTTTGTTTACCCACATTAGGGTTAAACAACACATGTGAATTTTTTTCAAACCTCCACCATCAATCAACCAAGCAGTTGCTTAAAAGAAAAAAAAAAGAAATACCTTACTGGCAGCTATTTTTTTTTTTTTTGTAAATTGAACTGTCAAGCAAAGAGACCAAAAAAAAAACCCTCTGAATAAACAGTTTTGGACATTAAATATTAAGATCTTCTCATCTTCTCTTGCACAGATCTATTGTTTCCATGGAGATCCTATTTTTAGATCACTGTTTAGAAGTTTTGTTATGTCCCCTTTACTATTGCCTCTGCAGTTCATGTTGGATCTGATTGACATGCAGATCAAAGGTCAAGTTCAGTGCAACATTCAATAGCATAGCCTCACATCAGTGTCAAAAGAGTAGATAGCCGGTAGCTTTCAGACCCGCTACAGAACTTTTAAAGCCTCCTGTGGAACAGTAACAAGTCATAGCAGTGTTTCTTGATTTCTTGACTTATGGAGTCAGTCCAGGTATATAAGCAACCATCAAAGAATATTACAGCAGTAGCAGGGTGTGTTTTCTGTTCAGCTGCAGGAGTGATGGAGTAGTGTTATTCAGGGAGCAGTGACAGGGAGGGCTTTTTGTCACATGCAAACTCACTAATCAACCTCTTCCTTTTATAAGCAGTAGCACGCTGAGACCTTGAGTCTTATATATGGACTGCAGTAGAAAAATGGCCATGGTAGGCTGAATAGACCGCTCAGTAAAATCTCTTGTTACAGTTTGTGTGGGTATGGGTGTGCCAAGAAGGTATAGCACAAAACTTTTATGCTCTTTTTACTGTTTGAAATTATACAATTGCATTTTGAAAATATCGCCTAGATTTGAGTTTGTGCTGTGGAGAGCTTTTGGGTTGTGGAATTACTGCTATAATTACTTGTACATAATTTTCAATCAAGAGAACAGACCATCTGTTACTGATTCACTAGCGGATGATCTCACTTCTTTTTTTATTTCTGTTCAGTTTAGTGTGTGCTAACCAGTTAGCCCTGATTCTTCTAGTCTCCTTTTTGCAGGCTGTCTGCAGTACTCGACTTTATTCGGATGCCTCTCCACAGGACATCTCATCCCATGATTTGAATTCCAACTCTACCACTGTGGACTCCAGCTGGTTACATTAGTCCTTGTACTCATCTGGAGATCCACTGAGACCTGGAGGGCCACTCCAATCAGAACAGGTGGAGAGCTGATTCATGTGCACCTCCGTCAAGCTCACTGAGGTTGCAGAGCAAGACGCAATGAATACCAACGTCAACTGCAGTCCAAGATGGTGGAGCTGGCACTGAAGTGGTATCCAAATAGGTATTAGTCCTTTAATTGGCACAGAGGACTTTGTAATTACAGTATTTAAAGTGTATTACAGTGCAGTGCTATTTAATAATTTTATAAAGCATGCATGATGACTTTTGGCCTGAAAACTCTACTCTACAATGCTACAGAAAAAATAGAGAAGACCCCAACAATCAGAGCAAACGCTTTGGCGGCAATGTGAAAAAAAAATCCCTTTTATCGGGACGAAACCCCTGGCAGAACCAGGCTCAGGAGTGGCCACCATCTGCTGTGACCGGCTGGGGGTGAGGGGAGAAAGATGGGGCAAGACACACTGTGGAAAAGAGCCAGAGATTAATAATAACTAATGATTAAATGCAGAGTGATGTTTAAACACACAGTGAGTGAAAAAAAGGCGAGTGAAGACGAAAAACTCAAGCTTTTTTGTTAATTAGTATAAATATTTACTATTTAGGTTAAATTCATTTTGAAGGCAATGCTAAACATATAAACTAAGTTCAAGCTAAGAAAACAAGCAAAATACTAAATTCTCCAACCAATAAATGTACAAGCTGTTCCATATCAGCTGACCTCGAGTGGTTTCCATTGCTGTCAGAGGAGCACCTGTGGCATCAGACTGATGTTTCACAGACCTGCACGAACAGATGGGCTCCACAACATCGTTAGTACTCAGAGTCCACGGGGGCGTCTGTGGTATCACTTTCTGATTCAGCTCATATCATGAATATTCATGATTCTTTCAGACACTGTGATGAGAGTGAAGGCCAAAGTTCCACTGAGCATATGTGGCTGGATAAGGAAGAAATTATCATTCTCGCCCTCATTTATTACTGGATATTTTTGGGCACATGATTGCGAGGGTAGCACATGGTCATTTGCAAGGTGAGCATCCCACGTGAAAATGTGAAGGATGATAAAATGTCTCTGTGCAAATCTCTCATTCTCACTCATCTTTCACTGTCTGTCGACACAGCTGGTGGGACCAGCAGCTAATGTTGAACTTATAAGCCAAAGAGAATGGGACACGAAGGTGATGGACTCCTCTATTAACCAACTTGTCACTCGTCGTCTCTTGACCCGTCCTCGCAGACAGAGAGGAACATGCCTTCCACTGCTTTAGTAGTCTGCACCTTCCTTATTTTGTTTGCTGTCGCACATTTTAATCTGCTCCGCTGATTGCTTTTTCGCCTGCTTTGGCTGACAGCCCTACAGAGCCTAATCACAGAGGCCAGAGTTTTATGTCACCGCTGCCCAAACACAATCAACTGGACAGATTATGCTAATGTGCTCACATCCGAAGACCAGTGTAAGCCTCAGTACTCACATATTACTACAATCCCAGTCAAACACATGTAGCAGACAATTCATTTTCACCTAGGATTGGCTGTCTTTACAACATTTAACTTCCACCGACAAACTGCTTGGGGGGTAGAGACAGGATTCGGTTGTATTTTAAGTGCATTCTATACAAGTGTAGATTCAGGAACTAGATGCAAACTTCCAAATCAAAATTCACACATATTATATATGAAACAATTCCCAATATCTGTGAAATGCACAGTGTGAGTGATTAAGTAAATATTTACAGTTTGCACAAGTTTGAACATTAAAATAGTGCTTTGTGATTGTCCCAGTAACTGAAGGCGTGCTTTACAACAAACTTGATTAGTGACAATTCTTTTTTCCTTTGTTGCCTTTGTCTGACAGGAATGAAGATGTTACTTTTGAGCATTTATGCATTCATTATAATTAGATTATTGATTTTGATTTGCAACCTCTAACTAGAAAAAAAACTATTTAGGCTCAGTAGATAGCAGTTATCCATTCACTCCACAAAAGCCTACCAAAATGCCCTTGGCACCTTCAACACATTGAAAAATGTCAGCAAGAACACACACAATGTGATAAACAACAAAATAGTTTCCCTTAAAATGTCCGGCTCTACAGAAAAGAGTCTAAACTGTATTTGTTGAGTGTATAATGTGAGGGTTAGACTGAGCCAATGTGTCAGGCTAATGGAAGTCTAATGGAACCTGCTACAGCTGATGCAGTGCACAGAGTAAAAATATTTTCTGTGACTTTTTCAAGGTCTCTGATTATAAAAGTATTTTTATTTGGAAAAAAAAGCACAACATGTTAGATTTTAGTTTTGACCTTTCTTTGACCTGGAAAAAATGAAATTTAAATGTAAGCTTTATGGTTGGCTTTACATTAATATAGTAATATTTTATTAATGAGAGGGAGTTTAATAAGACATGGAGGTGGAGGTTTTTCAAATTACAAAAAATCTAGTATTGTTTTGTGGTAAAAAAACAAACAAACTTCATAGTCCACATGTGGATTCAACAAATGATGTTAAACCTTCTGCTAGAAATAATGACTGAGGACAAACAAAAAATCTGAAAAAAGGTTTTGTCTTGAGTTGTTTGCTGTGCTTGACCTTTTTCTGGAGTGAACCCTTAAGAATGTGGACTGTGTTGTTTTTAATAGGAGGAGCTGTTGTTTTAGTCTCTTTGGGTTTTCTGTGTGTTTTTCATTGCTGATCATTGTTTTTTTTGTTTTTAATAAAGAAAAAAGCTTCAGTTGTACAGAAATAACTAACTTAACCATCTTTTCCTCTAGCACAATAAGGCTTTCCAAAAATATCTGTTTATCGTACAATATTTTTGTCTGACTGATTCTGTGGACCTACTTTTTTCCTCCACTGTGTAAAATCGGCTGACACCCAGGTTGTCTACGTTGAAGCCTTAGTATTCATTACGTGTTTAGTTGAAAGTTTTGGACTCTGGGCTTTAACCTGTATTGAAATTCTGCTCCTGTACAGACCCACTGGCTTTGATGTAGCTTCACAATTTCATGGCTTGCACAGATCCCTATTAGTCCACCAAAGTTTGTAATTGTATTTTCTTATTTCCGTAGCAAAGCTCAAATTAAATCAAACCAACAGGCTGACATTTTAAAAGCCAAGACCACCATTTTTAACCTTTTTACACTCACCAAAACATGAATGCACTTGCAGATGTGTAAATTTAAAATGTTGTATACCTTGTCCTGATCTTTTAACAATTTCAGTGCCGTAGTTCTTTAATGAAATCCTTGGCACTGACCGAATATTCTTTTCTTTTTTCCTGTAGTGAACATGTACTGCAAAGCCTCATCTGAATTAGTATCCTGGCTGTGTACCGGCAGAGGCAGAGAAAGACGCAGACATAGACCTTGAGGAGATAGAAGCTTTTCCTGCTCATTAGAAACATGAAGGAAAGAGGTGGGACAGCACACTGCCAGCACTCAACTACGCGCCTCTCACTTTCCCTCCAACAGCAAATGCACATGTACATCTTTGGGATGAATAATAGATCCCCACATCAAAGTAGGGACTCGCTCTGTGCTTTTCAATGTCCAAGGCTTGAATAAGCCAGTCCTGCAATTTCTCCCTTTCAGTCCCTGCTCAGCCAAGGCTGTCAACCCCTTATGGTCTACTTGCTTTCAGCACTGTCCAGCCAAGAGACAAAGTGTATGTTTGCCAGCATGAATGTTTAAAAAGGACCAGGCATATAAAACATCCATATGAAGATTAGACCTCTGATGACTGTGATATCTACAACTGCACTTTAGCTAGATTAGGCTGTGTTACAGGAAATTCATCTATTTGCAAATGCTGTATAATTTTCTTCAAATATAATATATATAATCACCAATATGTGATTGGTGATAAATGATGTTATGAATGGGAAACATAATTTCAGTTATCTGTTTCTTTTTGTTTGTTTGTTTCGATTTGATTTATTTGCTCACAAACTTGTAAGATTTTATTACAAAGGCATGACTAAACTGTAGAAAGACATGTTAAAGAATAACGGGAGAATAAAAGCATTTTTAAAATAACTCTGAGTTCAATGGTTTAAGATGTCTTGTTTTCATTTGTTAAAGAATATAATGTGCATTAGAACAATTGCAGTAAATGTTTCTTCAAAAAAATTCTGTTCAAAAAGTTGCAGTTACTGGATGTAACACGTGTTTTGTTTCTTTTTTTGTTTTCAGGCAGAATAAAAAGGATGAAGTGGTTATTCATCGGCAAGATGGCGACAGGCAGCCATAAAAATCTTTTTTTGTGTGTTAAGTTAGTCTTTTTAATACAGGAGCTTACACTACCAGTCAAAAGTTTAGACACACCTTCTCATTTAATGTTTTTTTCTTTATTTTCATGACTATTTACATGGTAGATTTGCATCAAAACTATGAACAAATACATATGGAATTTTATACTAAACAAAAAAGTGTGAAAAAGCTCAAAACATGTTTTACATTTGAGATTCTTCAAAATATCCACCCTTTGCTTTGACACTCTTGGCATTCTCTCGATGAGCTTCATGAGGTCGTCACCTGAAATGGTTTTCCAACAGTCTTGAAGGAGTTCCCAGAGATGCTGAGCACTTGTTGGCCCTTTTGCCTTCACTCTGAGGTCCATCTCATCCCAAACCATCTCGATGTGGTTTAGATAAGGTGACTGCGGAGGCCAGGCCATCTGGCGCAGGACTCCATCACTCTCCTTCTTGGTCAAATAGCCCTTACACAGCCTGAGGTGTGTTTGGAGTCAGTTTCCTGAAAAATAAATGATGTTTCAACTAAACACAAACCAGATTGCTGCAGGATGCTGTGGTAGCCATGCTGATTCAATGCACCTTCAATTTTTAATGAAATCCCCAACAGTGTCACCAGCAAAGCATCTCCTCACCATCACACCTCCTCCTCCATGCTTATGTAGAGACCATCCGTTCACCTTTCCTGCATCGCACAAAGACATGGTGGGTGGAATCAAAGATGTCAAATTTAGACTCATCAGACCAAATCACAGATTTCCACTGGTCTAATGTCCATTCCTTCTGTTTCTTGGCCCAAACAAATCTCTTGTGCTCGTTGCATTTCCTTAGTGGTGGTTTCTTAGCAGCTGTTTGACCATAAAGGCCTGATTCACACAGTCTTCTCTGAACAGTTGATGTAGAGATGTGTCTGCTACTGGAACTGTGTGTGGCATTTATCTGGGCTCAAATCTGAGGTGCTGCTAACTTACAGTTTCTAAGGCTGGTGACTTGGACGAATTTATCCTCAGCAGCAGAGGTGACTCTTGGTCTTCCTTTCCTGGGGCGGTCCTCGTGTGAGCCAGTTTTGCTGTAGCCCTTGATGGTTTTTGCGACTGCACTTGGGGACACATTCAAAGTTTTTACAATTTTCCAGACAGACTGACCTTCAGTTCTTAAAGTAATGAGGGAATCGAGTTTCTCTTTACTTAGAATTCATATTATGGCAAGAACCAATCAGCTAACAGTTGTCAAATATAGGGCTGTCAGCTGTATATCAACCTGACTTCTGCACAATACAACTGTTGGTCCTAACCCCATTAAGAAGGCAAGAAATTCCACAAATGAACCCTGAAAAGGTACACCTGTGACGTGAAAACCATTTCAGGTGACGATATCACAAAGCTCATTAAGAGAAGGCCAAGGGTTTTCAGCGCTGTCAACAAAGCAAAGGGTGGCCATTTTCAGGAATCTAAAATATAAAACATATTTAGTTATATATATAATTTTTTTCTTTGCTACATTATTCCATATATCTTGCTTCATATATTTGATGTCTTCAATATGTATCTACAGTGTAGAAAGTTGTAAAAATAAAGAAAAAACATTAAATGAGAAACTATTGACTCATGGTGCATGTTGATAACTTAGTTTTAGAGCCAGCCTCAAGTGGACACTCGGGGAACTGCAGTTTTTAGCATTAGGCATTAGCTTCATTTTTATATCACCTGATAAGGTCAAGGTCATATTTATTTATATAGCACATTTCCAGACAGACGCAAAGACAGACCACAAAGTGCTTTACAATATAAAATTCCATTGAAAAGAAACAATGTAAAATAATAATAACAATTTAAAACAATGATAGGACAATAAAAAAATTAAAACAATAAGACTATTAAATAAGACCAAAATGCTTGGGTCATAGTGTGTAAAATCCAGTGCATAAAAATATGTCTTTAGTAGCGATTTAAATTGATCAAGTGTTTGTGCAGATCTAATATTTAGGGGAAGACTATTCCAAAGTCTGGGACCTGCCACAGAGAAGGCTCTATCTCCACGAGATTTGAGATTAGTCCGTGGGATGGATAGCATTAATTTTGAGCTAGACCTCATGGTTAACAGAAAGGAGCTCAAACAGGTAAGAAGGGGCTCGGGTGTTAAGTGACTTAAAAACAAAAAGTAAAAGTTTAAATTGGATCCTGTAGGAGACAGGAAGCCAGTGTAGAGAGGCTAAAACTGAAGAGCAGCTGCATTTTGGACCATCTGAAGACGATGAATGGAGGACTGGTCGAGACCAAAATACAGTGAATTGCAGTAGTCCAATCTGCAAGTAAGGAAAAGGTGAATGACACGTTCGAAGACATTAGTGGGGAGGTATGGCTTTACCTTGGCTAGCTGTCTTAACTGAAAGAAGCAGGATTGGACTGCTGCACTCACCTGCTTATTCAATTTAAAAGAACCATCAAGGTAGACACCGAGGTTTTTTACATGTTTTTTACAGTAGGAGGAAAGGGGGCCCAGAGTGCTATCGACATGATTATTGACAAAGTTGCCAAAAATGAAAACTTCAGTTTTATTTTGTTTAGCTTTAGTCTCTGATAACAACAGAGACTATTTAAATTCACATATTTTTTTTCCTTCATTGTTCCAAACAATAATAAAGACAAAGGTCACTGCATTGCTCAGTTTCAGCCAGAGACACAAATCCCCTGTATGGTTGCTTCAGGATTTACCGGACCTTCCGGGCAATGAACTACCATAACCTTTTCTCCAATTTCACACATCTTTCATGTAGTCTCACTTGTTCGGCACACTTAAGATCGAAGTGGGCTGCATGTGGCACACGATGTAAAGTGACTTTGACATCCCTTCTGTAGATAATAAACTGAAATGTAAAGATTTTAAAACTGCAGTGTTTCTGTTTGACAGAGCCATGCACTGGTATTTGCTCAGGAAATAAACATAAACCATGAGAAATTCTAATTGTGAGGTTAGTATGTGCTTCACATATTTCACTGTCTAAAGTGAAATCGCAGTGTGAATGTTTTAAAGCTGTTTTCATCAAATGGGCTTTGGCAGCATGAAAATTAGAATACATTCATTTCACAAAAACCATAACAGTCTTCAGCTTTTCAACATTCATCAAAGCCCTCACAGAATCAGATGTTTGATGCCCTTTCCAAGTCAGACACTGAATTTTCAGTTTATTATGTATATTAAACAGGAATGTGTCTTTCATCACAACGCCATGGTGTGGCTGCTTGCCTTAAAATAGACAGTTGAGATTTTAAAGCTATATTAAGTATGCTAGATTGAGTATAAGGCAGACACCAAAACAAACAACTAGTCTGGTCTCTGTCAAAAACACATCATTTGTCTTATTTCCGTTGCCCTGCCTTGTATTTGTACAATTCTCTCTACTACGGTGTGTCACTAATGCCACATACATAAAATTCATCACGCGGAGAATATGCTATGTTCATTTATCAAGTTCATGTAGAAATGTGTTGGCAAACACTGTCTAACTTACACTCATAGTAGAAGCTGAGAATGATAGCAAGCCTCTGGAGTCCTCTTTCTTTCGGTACGTCTTATATAAAATATTCATTGGAGTTCCTCTCCTAGTTTTTCCACAAACTTTTTTTTTGGCTTGTTGCAGGTTTGACTCTTTTCACCACTCGCTTGTTTCGGCTCAGCTCAGTTGGCTCATGTGAGCTTATGTGCTGCTGTCCACAGTTTTAGAGGAGGGCTGAGTGAGTGGATGGAGTCAGTGAGAGCCTTTGGGACTTAATCATACTGAGCAGCAAACCAAAACAATACGCTGAGAACAGCTGAAAGTTGAGTAGAGCTGCCAATTGTTGATTCCCACTGGGACCAGCAGTGCTTTTGCTTTACAGTGGAAGTAATTTAATTAAGCCCACTGTCTAATTAGACAGGAAACTGATGTTTCCACTTGAGAGGAAAGAGAACACAAACAAGATTAGTGATCACAAAGATGGAATGAAGAGTTGAAGACAAATGAAAAAGTATGGTAGTTAAACTTGATTTGTTCTGATAGAACTTCCATTCATTCAGCTCTGCTGGCTTAAGGCAAGACGCAGGATACACAAAGGTAAGGACATCATCAAAACAGACAACCACTCAAAACCAGAAACACCAGTTAACCTAACACACATGCCTTTGGACTTTGGATTACACCAAGCAGCAACATTCAGAACTGAAAAAATAAACGAATAAATAAAATAAGCCAATGTGGAAGCACCAGAAACTGATACAAGAGTTTGCTGCCACTTGCAGCAGCAGACTCATAAAGTGAGTTCTCCTCCTTAATTAGCTGTATGAAGAAGCTTAAAAATATATATTTGCCTGTTTGTCTTTACATCCCATTCTTAATCTGCAGGGTTTAATATGATGCCAGTTAGGAAAGAATCAGGCCGTTTATCAATGCCCAAGTACGCGAGTACGTACTCGCGTTCTCGGTGAGTACGTACTCGCCGAGAACGCACGGGAGTACGTACCGCCCGAGAACGCGAAGCACGGACTCGCGATATGTACAATTGGAACACCTGCGTGCGTGATGATGTCACAGGTCCGGAGTTTTACTGCCGTCCCCTCCTAATTTAACTGTGAGTAACATGTTATGAAGCTTAACTGTAATCACAGCCAAACCGGTTTACTCAGGAACAAATAAAACACTGAAATAAACCAAACATTAACATTTAGAAGTGATCTAAGTGACTTATATATCATTTTTAACCTCAGTAGTGAAACCTCTATTAATAAAAATAGTGTACATGTACATACGTGTACATACCTTAATAAAAACAAGCAGGTGAGATGTTAGAACGCTTTTATTTCTATTGTAGTGGGCACTCAATACTATAGACAGCTGCTGGAGTTTCTTTAACCTGAGTAGTGAGAAGTCCGCGAGCGGGGGGGGGTTGAAAACGATGTGCCGGGAGTCCGCTGTTGAGTTTTGGACGAAATGCATTCTGGGATATATAGCTGTCCCAAGTCCACACCGATGCATGCTCGATAAAACGGGCGGATCGAGAACACATCCGGGACTTTTTCGCGTTCTCGGCTTGATGCGTACTTCGAATTGGAACAGTACTTGGTCTCCGACTGATGACGTATCACGAGTACACGAGAACGCAAGTACGCACAAGTACGCATATTGATAAACGCCCTCAGTGTAGCCTTTGGTCAGGATCAGTGACGGACAAGGTAAGGGACTCATGTTGTAACTGACGTCAGACGCCGGAGATTTTGGCGGAAAATTAAAGCGAATGGTAGTTTAGATTTGAACAAATTCCTTTAAGCTTCAATCTTACCAAATACATTTATCAACTGTCTTACAACTAACGTTATTTGTCTAAACAATCTCCAACACCCTGGAGAACAACGGGGAGAGTTTAGAGGCTCTCCAAGATTATATTGATCAGTGCTTTCAGGATCTAGTGATGAAGAAGGCCCAGTGTGCAGCTTCCCCGGCTAAATCTGAGACGCCGTCGTCGAAAAGACTTCGCCCGGCAGATTCCCCCGGCACAACATCGCCAGCCGGCAAAGATATTGCCGACATACTGGAGTCAATCGACAAGCGATTGTCCACTTTCGACGCAAGGCTGTACTTGGTGGAGATTCTTCACCGGGAATTTAAATGCTTACGAGAATCACTGGAGTTCAGCCAGCAGCAGGTGGAAACGCTCGCTGCTGAAAATGCCACGCTAAGGGAGTCGGTGAAATGTCTCACAGACAATGTTACTGAGCTAAATAGAGAAAATAAAAAAAATAAAAGAAACAGTTATTGATCTACAACAGGGGTGCCCAATCCCAGTCCTCGAGAGCTACTGCCCTGCAGCTTTTAGATGCGTCCTTGTTCCAGCACACCTGAATCAAATGAATGGCTCGTTATCAGGCCTTTGCCAGACTTGATGGCATGCCGAATTGGTAATCCAACTATTTGATTCAGCTGTGTTGGAGTAGGGATGCATCTAAAAGCTGCAGGACAGTAGCTCTCGAGGACTGGGATTGGGCACCCCTGATCTACAAGCCCGTAGCATGCGTGATAATGTGGTATTTTCTGGTATTCCAGAAGCCGCTGGAGAGGACGCGGAGACCACGGTAAAAAGCTTTATCAAAACCCGCCTAAAGCTGCCGGAGGACACGGTGAAGAACATCGTCTTCGATAGGGTGCATCGCCTCGGCCCTATTCGGGCTGCAGCTGGGAGACCACGTCCTATCATGGCCAAATTCGGCCACTTCAAACAAAAGGAACATGTGAAAAGCCGCGGCAGGGAATTAAAAGGAACGGACTTCAGCGTGAACGATCAGTTCCCCAAAGAGATCCTGGAACGACGCAGGGTCCTCTTCCCAATCCGACGGGGCTTCATCCAGAAGGGCTCCCGCGCTGTCATCGCTGTGGACCGGCTGTACGTGGACGGACAGCTCCACCATGACCCGACACCACTCCGTGGCTGTATTAACTTCACACCAGATAAGAATCCGCTACACCCTTTCCCCATCCACTCACACTAATTTGCATTAACATCTGTCTAACTTAGTAGTATTAAATCGCATCTTAAGTGTGATATCATAGCAGAATTAACACCGTCACTCTCCGTCAGTGGTTTAATTGGAATGTTTCCGTTTTTTGTTTCTTTTTTTTTCCCCTCTCGTTTTTTCCTCTCTCTTTTCCCCCTCTTGTTTTTATGCTGCTCACCCTTGTCCTTGGTTTCTTTATTTCTTTCTTTCTTTCACTGCTTCGATCATCTGCTTCCACACTCATCCACAGACAACATCCTTTATTTCGACACATGCACAGCACGATCACGCACAGTCATGCGCGCAACGGCAGCACATTTACATCAGTCAGACAGCGCACACAGTCGTATAGGATACACACACTTAAGCCAAGCGTACTCATATTGGTAAATATGCAAACACATAGTCAGACTCAGGGAGCATCTCGCCACATATTCCTTCTCTCTCTCCGTCTCTTTATTTATGAACAAGTGATGTTTTCTCTCCACCTGTCTAAGCAACACACACAGCATACACCCCTAGTTATACACAGACATCTATGGGTGCACTAAGATTCGTCTCATGGAATGTAAATGGAGCTGGCTCCAGAGAAAAGAGGTTAAAAATATTTAACCAACTCAAAAACTACAGGCAGATGTTGTCCTTTTACAAGAGACCCACAGACCTCTTAGAGGTTCGAATGAACTTAAAACACCTGAATTTCCTAATGTGTTCTCAGCTTGTTATAACTCTAGACAAAGGGGAGTAGCGATTTTAATCCATAAAAAAATTAATTTCACAGTACTCGATACAGTTATAGATCCAGAGGGCAGATTCTTAATCATTAAACTATCTATACTTGATAAAAAGCTATGTATTGTAAGTGTATATGGTCCAAATGTTGATGATCCCTCATTCTTTCACGTTTTTTTCAGTGCACTCTCTGAACACTTAGATGGCACACTTGTTCTTGGAGGCGACCTCAACCTTGGACTAAATGAAGAAATGGATAGGCTCAATACAGCAGGAAATCAGCGTAATTGGCAGTCCACAAATATAATCAAACAGTATATGAGCGACTTTGGTCTTTGCGATGCATGGCGCTCCCTTCACCCCACCAGTAAGGAATATACTTTCTTCTCACATGTTCATCGCGCCTACTCTCGTCTGGATTATTTTTTGGTCAGCAGCTCACTGCTGAGTGACATTTCAGACACTGAGATACACCCTATAGCTGTCAGCGATCATGCTCCTGTATCTTTAACACTAATGCAGAAGAATAATACCACACTAAGTAAAAACTGGAGATTTAATACATCACTGCTTAAAGATGAAGACTTTATTAAATATTTTAAAAAGAGTGGACTTCATATTTAGACTTTAATGACACTCCCGAACATCAGCTTCTGTTTTATGGGAAGCAGGAAAGCTGTGATGAGAGGTAAAATAATTTCTTTCTCATCACATAAAAAGAAAAAGAAAACAAAAATATTCAGGAATTAGAAAAAACCATCAAATCACTAGAAGAAGCCTCACGCGTCCCACCAAGATCAGGAAACATTGAACAAAATACGCAAAACAAAACTAGAATTAAATGAAATAATTGATAAAAACCCAAATTCTTAGTACAAAGACTACGCTTACAAAATTATGAACATAGTAATAAATCCGGTCAATTTCTAGCAAACCAGCTAAAAATAAATAAAGAAAAAACAACTATATATGCTGTTCAAGATTCATCTGGGAACACAGTATATGAACCAAAACAAATAAACAACATCTTCAGGGATTTCTATAAATCGTTGTATTCACCACAAATAAACCCATCTAAAAAGGAAATTGATCAGTTTTTAGACAACATAACTCTCCCAAAATTATCAGACTCTCAAGCAATGGCACTGGATTCGCCACTGACATCAGGTGAACTCCAGGAAGCCCTGATAAGTATGCCCAATAATAAGGCTCCAGGTCCAGACGGCTTTCCTGCAGAATTCTACAAAGAATTCTGGACGATTCTAGCACCAGTTTTTACAGAACGTTGTTGGAAATCAAAGAAAAGGGCAGACTTCCATCAAATATGAATTCTGCAAACATTAATCTCCTGCTAAAACCAGGCAAAGACCCTGTATATCCCTCAAGCTATCGTCCAATATCCCTTATAAATGTAGACCTCAAAATTATCTGCAAAGCTCTCTCGAAGAGACTAGAGAAAATAACCCCCTCTTAATTCATCCTGACCAAACTGGTTTCATAAAAGGTAGGCACTCATCAACAAATACACGTAGATTACTTAATTTGATAGACTACTCATACAGTAAAAACCTTGAAACTACAATATTATCTTTAGATGCAGAAAAAGCGTTTGACAGAGTTAACTGAAATTTCTATTTACAACTTTAAACAAATTTGGTGTTGGATCTTCTTTCATCAACTGGTTAAAAATATTATATAATTCCCCAACAGCTTGTGTCAGAACAAATGACCAGACATCCTCCAGCTTCTGTCTCCTGAGGGGCACCAGGCAGGGATGCCCACTCTCCCTTCACTGTTTGCAATTTTTATCGAACCACTAGCAGCAGCAATTAGACAGAATTCAGTAATTAAGGGCATAAAATGCAAGAACGTGGAACATAAAATCAGCCTTTATGCGGATGATGTGTTACTCTTTCTCCAAAATTCACAAACCAATAGCTCTGGGGTGATTGAACTGATAAACTCTTTTGCAAGAATATCAGATTACTCAATTAACTGGTCAAAATCTACACTCCTTCCGATTAATTGCTCCTTCTATAATTCCTCTTCTACTCCACTGCAATCGGGAAATATAAAATATTTAGGTATTAATGTTTCTCCCAAGCTTGCAGATCTAACTAAATTAAACCACATCCCACTTTTAAAGAAAGTAGAAGGTGATCTGGCTAGGTGGAAATGTCTACCCATATCACTCATGGGAAGGGTTGCCGCTATAAAAATGATGGTATTACCAAAAATAAATTATTTATTCTCAATGATCCCAACTAAACCGCCGCAAGATTGGTTCAGATCTCTAGATTCATATATGTCCAAATTCCTTTGGAAAAATAAGCCCCCACGTATAAGCTTAAAAACATTACAAAAGACCAAGGATAAAGGAGGATTAGAACTACCTAACTTTCAGCACTACTTCTTAGCCAACAGGCTTCAGTTTATCTCAGGATGGCAAAAACATACCCTCTTAGATGAACCTTGGCTAGATGTAGAACAAGCACTTTGCAATAATCTAGAGATTTCAAATCTACCATTTATCAGCTCAAACATCCAACGACATGAATGCTTCAAAAGCATCAACATCAGCTCTTCTCTGACAGCATGGTGGGAGTTTCTGAAGTTGACAGAGTCTTCATTAATCCCATGCAAACGTACACCTATCTGGAACAACCCTGACATATTACAAAACAATAATATGATAAACTTTTCAGATTGGAGTGGTAAAGGAATCAAATATTTAGAACATATACTAGAAGGAACAGAATTTATTTCATTTGACAGACTAGTTACACAATGGGATCAGCAAGAAAAGATTTTTAGAATATCAACAAATTAAATCCATAGTAAAAAAGAGATTTAAACCAGGTCAAGATGAACTACAAACACCACCAAGTGTGGTTCAATTTCTGACTCTTAAAACCCCCAAATTACTGTCCAAAATATACAGAATGCTTTCTAAAATAGATGAATCAATATCACTTCCTATTGCAAAATGGGAAGCGGATTTATCAGTTAACTTAGACCAAAACTTCTGGTCTCAGATTTGCTCAAAAACCTTTCATCTAATTAGAAATCCCAGTCTTCAATTAATTCAATACAAAATACTACATAGAGTGCACTATACAGGTCATCGGATGTTCAAGATGGGCTTTACATCTACCAACAACTGCTCACACTGCCAAACCAATTCACTGGACAATTATATCCACGCTCTTTGGTTCTGTCCACCAGTTCAGAAGTTTTGGCGCGAGATATGTGAAGACTTATCAAAGTGTCTGAAATGTAACATTCCAACTTCGCCTTTAGTGTGTTTGTTGGGCAGCTTAGATAATGTCACTACGGAAAAGAATATAGCCCATATGGTTTTCACTGCCCTATGCATAGCCAAGAAAACAGTCCTCATGAACTGGAAAAATAAAAATAATCTTAATTTTAACCAATATAGAAATTATCTATTAGATTACATTAGTCTTGATACAGCCTCTGCCACCACATCAGATCAATTTCTCTGGGCTCCTTTGATCAGCTCCATCACCTAGTGGGGTGGGGGTCATAGTTTGGTCCCACCTTCACTGTTGTGATAGGTGTGGGGGTAGGGACAGGCTTAGGGCATCGGGGGTTCCCCAGGAGCATCTTCCTTGGGGGCTCAACCCGGGTACCGGTCATGGCCAATTAAGGGCTCTGTTGGCTCTTGGGTGACGGTTTCCTCGTGGCTGCGTGCAGCAGGGCTAGGGGAGGGTCTGTGCTGACGGACATGGGTTACTGACCTGGCAGCCTGGCTGCCCCTGGGTGGGTCCGGGATGGGCGTGAGGTTCTGGGGCGTTCCGTCTCTGGGCTGGGGCCCTGGCCGGGCCTCAGGGGCCTGGGTCCTGGTTGGTGTGTTGCCGGGGTTGTGGGCGGGTGGGTGTATGGGGCCCGGTCCTGGCGCAGGGTGCCGCTGGTGCATCGAGCCACCTGGGGGCTCTTCAACTGGTGGGGAGGTTGTCACATCTTGCAGGAGCTTTCCTCTCTTGGGAACTCTCTCTGCAGGAGGGGAGATACAGGAGAGGTGGTGGAAGATCTCAGCCTGGGCGTCTATTGTCTTGTGTAGTCTGGAAGATGAGTGGATGATGGGGTGGGTGTAGTTTTCTCTGTGGTGGGGTCGGGTGGACTGTCCCGGGCTCTGTGGGGCAGGGCGGCGCTGCTGCACTGGGCCCCGGTCCGGATGGGCCTGGGCCCCCTTTCCCTGGCGGGTTGCAGAGTGTGGGGTGCCTACTGGGGTCAGCGGGGAGCTGGCCCCAGGGAGGGGTCACTGCCCCTCCTTCCTTCCCTCCCCATCTCCAGCTGCCTCCCTCTTCTCGCTCCACCACAGTCACCCACACATGCAGGGCCTTGGGGTAGGGGTGTGTCACCAGGGTGCAGGGAGGCATCCTCCTCTGTCCCCTTCTGGCTGCCTCTGCCTCAATTTTATCCCACAACTTAGACATTCACATTACTCACACTCTCATTACACATACATATAGGATCTTGGGGTGGGCACGCCACACAGAATCCAAATTACCATCAGGGTGTACACCTCACCCCTGGCCTCGTTGCCCACCTCTCAATTTTAAATACACGTAGACATTGAGGGCTAGCAGGAGGGGCTATGCGCTTACCTGCTGCTCTGGCAGGTAGCTCCATGCCCTCCTGGGTTTTAAATGCACCTTAGAACACACATACATCAACACTACATATGAGCGGGTGGAGGGAGGTTTGGAGTCTTCACACACCCCCGTTCTCTGCGGCCTGCTGGAGCCTGGGGGCTAGGAGGAGGAGTTGGCCGTCCGACTGGGGTCTGGAATGTGGGGCCTCCCTGCTGCTGCGGAGTCGGGGCGGTCTGCTTCTCCCCACCGCAGGGAAAAGGGTAACACCACCTGGGTCTGGGTGCAGTTTCCCCCTCCAGGGGCAAGGGTACCCAGACCCGGTTCTTAGAGTACGCTTGGGGAGTGTGATTGTGTGTACGGTGTCTCTTTATGTCTGTCTCCGCGTTGGTTGAGTGTGGAATAATTGCCTATGAGAGCATGAGGGTGGGAATGGATCTTTGTATCTGTGTGTGCCTGTATGTCTGTCTATATGTCAGGTTGGGTATCAGACGCCACCTCTCTGGGGACATCTCAGGCCCTCCAAGGTTTGGAGGCCCATCTCCCCCCACCACTTCCCCTGCCGGTGGTGGACGCCCTCAGACATCGGTGCGTTGGTGGTTCTCTGTGTCCGGGGGTGGGCGCCCAGGTACACACCGGCTCACTCCTTGGCGGCTGCTTATCGAGGCCTGGAGCCTGGGGCTCGCCGGGCCACTGGAGGCGGGTGCCCTCGGCCTCTCGGCCCGGGCTCGGTCACTCAGGCACAGCTGGCTGCCGGCGGAGCTCACGGGCACGTCACTGCAACCCCCCCTGGCTTCTGCTCCGCGGCTGCTGAGTGACCCCTCATCTGGGACTCTCCTCAGCTCTTTCTGGGATAGTGACGCAGCTGCCCCTCTGTTGGTCTTCCTTGGTCTCTTGTGTTCTGGGGGCCTCTGGATGTCTAGAGTTTTGATCTCCTCCATACCTGCGTCATGCCCTGGAGGACGGGGCAGTGGCCCCCCACACCCTCTAGCAGATCATTACATGAGGGAACCTTTAAAAAACAAACAAACAAACAAAAACAAAAACAAGCGCGTCCATGCTCACAGGTGTACACACAGGTGATGACACACAAACTACACCCTTTTTGGCTCTTACCTCAAAGCACACTGTGCGCTGTTGATCTTGCGTGCTGCACAATAATGTCTAACATTTAGTATTTACTGTCATATTCCCATAGATCATTGTGATGTTGTTTATTACTCTCGTTTTCTTCTGCTTGCTTTCTCTTTCTTTCTCAACAGGTGATCCAGATGATCGATATATGTATTTTTTTTGTCTGCTTATTCTGTTGGTTTTGGTTTTTGCCCTTTTCCCCGTCCCTCTTCCCCGCTGTTTTTCTTCCCTCTTTCTTTCTCCCTTTCTTTCCCCAGTTAAGTCTGTCCCGTATTCAGCAAGTGAAAATAAAATAAACAATAAAGGTGAATCAAATGGACCATTACGGCAAGGCTGGGATGGTCAATTTGGTAAAGTAAATCCGTTGGGCATCTTTCTTCGCCTTTAGACAATAATTCTGATGGCAAAAGAACCAAACGGGACAGGTTTAAAAAAAAAAAAAAAATATGATGCCAGTTCACCCTTTGCAGCTATAACAGCTTCAGCTCTTCTGGGAAGGCTTTCCGTAAGGTTTTGGAGTGTGTTCATGAACATTTTTTACCATTATTCTTTGTCAGACACTGACGTTGGACGAAACTTGTCGTACAGATAGCATCTTATCACATCACCACACTGGAATTCACTGAGCTCCTGACAGTGACCCCTTCTTTTACAAATGTTGTAGAAGCAGTTTTCGTGCCTAGGTGCTTGATTAGAACACCTGAATTCAAGGATTTGGATGGGTGATTGAATAATTTTGGGAATATAGTTTATTATCAAAATGTGTTTAAAATGAGCAGTTGCTGTTTTCTTCTTCCTCCAGCTCACATTCCCCAGATTTTTGGGTGAATATTTAATGTGACAAAATGAAGCATGCAAGCCCTAATATCTGAGTAGCTGGTGCTCATGTAAAATTTATGGTAGCACATTATTCTGTTATCTAAATAGGCTCATTTGTAGCTCCAAAAGAAAAAAAAGATGCTTCTTCCATCTCTCATATACAGAAGGACGTGCACAGTCCATAAAGAAGGGCCCCAGCCTCAGTGTGTTTGTCTGAGGTGAGCTGTTGTATGCTATGCTGTATGTTTCACAAAATAGATGAACCAACATGGTGTAACAACACGGAGCCAAAAACCACCTCGGGTTTTATATAAATGCACACATCTTTATGATTTTGTTTAAACAAGAATGGATGAGAGCACATACTGTACAGTATGATATTGTGCCCAGCAGAAAACTACAGTAACCACATGCAAAAGGCAAAAGGTGTGAACAGACTCATACATCTGCAAGCCACTATTTTTTGCATGTAGGAGCATTACTCTCTCTGCATGCTTCATGAAGACACATGCACACTGTCAGTCTCATTATTGTGTAAATGTGTGCAAGCATGAGTAGCGCTGTGGACAGACCTTCAGCATGCACACAGGAGAAGAAGAAAGCAAGAAAAGCCACTTTGTTAAAATGCTAGCAGTATCTAATTTTTCACGGTATTATACCTTATACGTTGGTTTCCACTCTTCTTGTTCTTCTCAGATTTATAAATGTTTTAGCTATCCATCAGTCAATTTTGGGAGGAAGCCGAAAAAGAAGGGACCGAAACGTGCATCAGAGTGGCCGCAGAGTGAGAGACGTGTACACATTTGGTAATACTGCTGCTAGAAGATTGAAAATGGGTGAATTATAGGTCTGGTGTGTCTTTCTAAAACAAAAATGAATGTTATTCAGAGCTGCTCCGAAGTACTAAAAAATGCAGGCAAACATGAACTTAAAATCCAATATGCTGCAATTCTGGAGCAGACCCCTGCTGTTTGAATAACTAAATATGCAGGAGACGGTTTCAGCAGCATATGCTGCAGCACATATAATATTATTTTTCTGGAGGAACAGAGAAGTTCAGACCAACACGAGTGTTTGTCTTTTGTTATTTTGTTTGCTGTCCTTCCTTACATTTCCTAGAAAGAAAAAGTGCACATCATGTGTCATGTGTAGAGAACACAAAAGGTTCTGTTTCACTGACACTATTGTGACTTTCAGGTGAATAAGACAGAGGAAGAGGTGACTGGTGGGCAGAAACCTTGACTTCAGAAAACATAAATTTCCATAGATATGAGACAAAGCCCAAGCAGTGCCTTTGATATTTCATGGAGCATTTCTTCACCCATTTGATTTTGATAAGGTTATAGACAGTGTGGCAGATGGAGTAGCAACCCCAGTAAATACGCCTTTTCGAGCCAGGGAGTCAATTATGGGCAGCAGATGACTGACCTCATGCAAGCAGGAAATAAATATGTAGGGGATCATCCAGATGAGGCTGGAATAATAGACTGGTGGAAGAAAAGGCAAATAATCACCCAAAATGCAGATGAAAATAGCTGGGTGCTGTGGGGCTCCTTTGAGCTGCTGTGTGCTGTGCTGGTTTCAATCACTAGCTCGAGATCAAAGAGGATGTTCTGCCTCACCGGTCCACCTGAAGAAGCTTTTGATTACAGTTTGCTACCTTGAGTCCTTCCTCTAGTTTCAGGAGAGAAAGAAGAAGTGCTGACCAATTTAATGAGACTGTAGTGAGACTGAAAGGATTAGAAAGAAAATGTAGGGATTTTTATGCAAATCTTTTATTGGATCTCTATCAACTACGCAGTTAACCTTTCTCTATTAGGCTTGTAGCTTATAAAATCTCAGTCAAATCTGCCCTCACTTCTGTGAAGTCTGAATCAAAATCACCGTTTTGAAAAATTTCAGTTTATTTGCTAATGGGAAGGATCTTAGCTGAGGTCATATCAACTGATTGATGGAGTCACTTTTTCCAGAAGACAAAGTTCTGGTGAAAATTTAAAATCAGACACTGAACATTTCACCAGAGAAATGTGTCATCGTAACTGGAAGTCACACAGGTTTGCACCTCTGAAGGAAAAGTCTGTATCTTCACCAACTTGTTATGCATACAGAATGCCCAGGCTGGGACTTGTAAATAGCACCAAAAAACAAAACAGAAGAATACAATAAGGTGGTATCATTATGGGTTTGGATTATGGATTACAATTGCCTTTGTTTTTCTACCTTAATGACTGACCAGAGCTGTTAAACATACAGCCCTCACACCACTGGGTGGCTTCACAAAGTGTGAAAATCACAGAGGCAGGAGTTTTATTAGGTTTAACTGTAGGTTTACAAAGACACGAGTTTGCTTAGGAAGTCTCCAACCTGAGGGGGAAGTGACCCCAAATATCAGTTCATGTATTGTGGCAGGCATAGTACATGAACTGAGGATGCATTAGAGCATCCTTTCAGATGAAAAAGGATGTAATGCCATCATCCAATTAAAGTGATCATCTGGATGGTAGCGCTCTCACTTGGTGTTCGTTTTCACTGCAGTATTGTATCACTGCTCCCATCATCAATCAAACCAGGAGTAATAGCTGCATGTTCTCCATAAACCGCTGCCAGTCTGAGTGGTATCCAAAAAAACACATGGGCTTTATAGATAGTTAGGAAACATTTTTGAAAAGAAAACTGGTCTTCTTATGACAGACCACATCCATCTTCATTTCTAGATATTTGTCAAAATGTATTAAACCCCCCCAAGACGGGACTATCCAGAGGAAGCAGAGTTCCAGTCTTATATGCCTCTCTGCAGTTTCCTTCCTTATCCCCCCTAACTCTTATCCCCCAAAACCTCATCCCTATAGAGGTTGTGTCTGCTCCTGGACCACCAACAACAAAATTAAAACTCTAAAATTGTAAAACAAAAAAGATTGAAATATAAACATTCACAAAGAGAGAACAATGGCCACAGAGGAGGAGTGGCACAACGCAGAATGGGTACCTAAACTCTACTCCATCTGAGGCCAGTTATTTCGTTAGCAGTGTTACATCCTCACTGCATGTGATTCTAGAGACTGTGGCTCATCTGAGAAAGATAAAACCTCAAATGGGAAGTTCTCACAGATTGAGGGAAAACAGAAACAACCCAGAAACAATCCTTTCACTACAGCTAGGCTGATAAAGAGTCAGAGCTGTGTTGAGCCTAGTATTCCTATAACAGTTAACTAGTAATTACTTCATGAATTTCTTCACAAATAAAATTCTAACAGTTATAGAATAAGATTTTTCACAGTTGTCCAGAGATATGAGATTAAGTACAACAATTTTGAAAACTGTTGATATTTACTGAGATGCATTCTCACCTATCAATCTTTCTGAGTGAATTCTAATAATTTCTTTTTTTAAATCTGCCCTTTAGACCTCATTCCTACAAGACTGCTCATAGAAGCTTCACCACTAATTAATGCTTCAATATGAGTTTTGACTCTTTAATGAGAAGCTGTTAAACCCACAGCTGAACTCTGACCAGTACACTGCTGTGATAAGTGCTTAAGATGAACTTTTATTTTTGTCCATCTTCTGGACATTGTAGTTTCACCCCAATAGACCCACATAAACAACATCACCGACCCTCATATTAAACACTTTACATGCAGTCAGATTGTCTAAGATGTTAGGTTCTCTTTTCCTAAGCCCTTATGAATTCTCTATATCTTTCTTCACCTCATGACATTTTCCATTGAGGTCAAGGAAACGTGATTAGGAAATGAAGTAGGAGGTGATTTTTTACTCAACTACAGCCTCTTTAAGATTTTTTCATTTGTCTAATTTATGCCTCCTCATTTCCTTAATCCTTATACGTGTATCTTTACTCAAGGGTACACAGGTGTATAAGTGTTGTTTTATATAAAAAGAAGTGTGGCACACAGCTGGAATTAACAAACCATGGTGTGAGGAGGACTCTAAACAAGTTTTTTTTATTCATTTTTTCATATAGTCATATTTAAGATGATCCTGCACTGAGGATGTGTTACTTCATTAATCCCTGTTGCTTCCAACAGCCCTCCTCATCTCTTCCGGTCACATATCTGCTGGGTGAGGAGAGGAATTGTAGATGCGCATTTTGGTAAATTAAAAAATCTTGTACTCATAGTGAAGCGTCCAGGATATCGTCACAGTCCTAATTCTTGGTGTTTCTCGCATTTCTTTCCTTCTGTATTTATCTATTGTTAACAGTAATTTCCTCATTCAGCTTTAATTGTATTCTCCTGTATCCTGGTTTGGATCTCCCTTTGAGTGCCATAGAGTGCCTTACCATCAGTATGATAGTGTGTTGAGGGATTGCCACACTGTCTACTATAACTTCCAGTGTCAAAATAGCACCACTGCAGAGAAAACAAGTCACAATACAAAAGAACATCTTTGTAGTGAAGAAGAACTGAGTGTTAAAGACAATAAAAACTCTCCACTGCTGCCACTATCTCTGCTTCTTATTGGTGGGTTTTCGATCTTTTATGGGGGTTGTTTTTCACATTACTTCCTCTTTGTCATAAACTCTGATGTCGTTTCTTCTCTTGTTCAAGCCAGCTTTTCAGCCAGTCACATTACTACATCAGTATAAGGCTGCATGCTGTTGCATTACTGGAAGACCTCACAAGTGTCCCTTTGTGTTGGTTGACTTTCTACAGTGTTCCTCTCTAGCCCATGTGTACCAGTGATGTCCTTGGTTTAAGGAGATTTTTAAAGGTTACTGTTTGGTGGTTTTACTGCTTCCACTTTAGATCAAATTCAGCCCATTTAAAAACAAATACATAAAATAAAAATTTGGCACCCCTTATTCTGGGTTGAACTCAAAGCTACACATTAAAAATCCTGTGATCCTAACAGTTTTGACCTCCACGTCAGTCAGTGTGGCATTCGAAACCAGTGAGCTCTTTCTGTTACACTGAGGAACCCATCAGGACAGAGAACTGGTTTTATTTTGCCAGACAGAAGCTGAACTTAGAGCCAAGTCATGGAGCACATGAAGGTCAGACAGGTGATTACAACACACTCACTGATGGATGTGACTAATATGCGTTTGTGGGCTTCATCCGCTATAAAGTTTATAACATTCATACATCTCTGCCTGCTCTGCCATGAGGATGCTTCGTCTGTTATTTCTATTGCCTGGTGATGGAAGAGCCTACATTTGGCTGCACATCAGCCCTGTATTTGCGGCATTAACGTTGCAGTGAAATTATCTAAAATAAATGCCTTGAGAAAACATGCAAAAACATGAAGTATTTTTCTTGCTTGAAATATAGCATCTCCTCTCTGAGGAGACTAAAATACACACAGCGTTGTCACCAGAGATGGGCAGTAACGCGTTACTTGTAACGCGTTACTGTAATCCGATTACTTTTTTTCAAGTAACGAGTAATGTAAGGGATTACCATTGCAAAAACGGTAATTAGATTACAGTTACTTTCCCGTAGGAACGCTGCGTTACTGCGTTACTAAAACCGTGAGTTTTTTGCGAGAATGTCTCATGATAGTGACGTAAGCGAGTGCGACGTTCGTGACAACAGCTGTCTGCAGATCAACAATGGATAATATATCAAGTACGGGAGAGAGAATGAGCATGCAGCGTTTAAAGCGTGGAAGTACTGACCTTATTTTGAGTTTGATTCCATAAAAAGTGACAAAAACATTAGTGTCCGTTGTGCGTGGGAAGAAAACTTCTTTTTACAGCGAAAAAAAACCCCTTAACTTCCAAGCAAGCGCCGAGTGCGCTACGACTGTAATGGGAAATTCACAGAGAAACTCGCGGATTCTTCCACTGACCGCTGCGGCACACCTGCACCAGGCTAAACCTCCGCCTACCCGAGTCCTGCTTTACAGGTGAAAATAGAGCAACTAGCCTTTGACTTTATTTATTTTCTGCTGTGTTTTACTTGCATCTATTTGAAAGAGTGAGTGTAAACACAAAAACATATTTTATTTTATGTGCTGGAATGTGCAGAAAATAGGTTTAAATGTTAAACAAATTTCTTCCAGTCAGAGAATGTTGCATATAATTTAATTTTTGCTTGATGCATAAAGTTAAAAGATTAAAACTAATAAAACAAGTTTTAAAAAGAGACTTTTCCATTTGATTACATTTTGTATGATGGATTATGCAGAAAAAGTAGAATTGGGCTGAAAGATCTATCGCTTTATCACCTATTCAGGTTGTAAATTGTGTTTTTAAAAAGTAACTAAGTAACTAAGTAATTAATTACTTTTGAAAATAAGTAATCAGTAAAGTAACGGGATTACTTTTTTGGGGAAGTAATCAGTAATTAGTTACTGATTACTTTTTTCAAGTAACTTGCCCAACACTGGTTGTCACTGAGGCCCTGCTCTGCAGACATGGATGGCCAAACATCTCTGATGACTGCCGTCAATAGATAAATAAATGGCGCATGGACGAGCCTCACAGTGTCAGATGTGCTCAGAAACACACTGGTCCGTGAACGTCTAGACAGATGCAAAGCTGCAAGACATCCCGTGATATCGCTCTGAATTTTATTTTATTATTTTTTTATTACAGGTTGTTACAGAGGAGTGATTTATCAATATTTTTTTCATTTAGGTTAGAATTAAGACCCGCAGAGAATGAAGCTGCATCTGGGTTATTAAATAAACGCTACACAGAGCCAGTCTTATTTTTCTGCAAATGAAAAGAGAGAGATTTTCAATAATCATTACACTACAGTCTGTGTTGAATATGGTATATGCCAAGAAATCTGTGATATCTATGTTACTGACAGTGTCTTAAAGCTGCACTAGGGAAAAGTTAAAAAAGAAGAAGAAGAAGCAAAAACATTCCCCCTTTTCTTTTTAAGCCTCTCCAAAAGCAGGGGTATAGGTAGGTCCCTCGTGCCCCCATGGAAGCTAAAAATAACTCCATGTTGGCGTTCAAAGCCGGTATCCCACTGCTTCTACACCCTCTGCAGACTTTTTTTTTAATACTACTTGATACGACCCACCAAAGATCTCTGTTAACAGGTGAACTCTCACAGTTGCACAAAAGGTAGAGTTTGTGAGATCTCAGGTCTTTTCTATTCATCCAAGAGACGATAGGCTGGTTTTAGAAACCTACAAAGTTTATGTATTGAGGTTGACAAAGTCTTGGTGACATAAGATTCAGGTTTAACAATCTGGAGAGTATGATTAGCATCTGTTTAAACCGTTTGCGGTTTGATTTTTCTTTCGTTTATAGGCTGGTGTGAAATGTATGTTCTCACAACAGTAACTCTGCACGTTTAAAGTCCATCTGACTTCGTCACAATCCAGAATGTTGCACACTCTGGGATGCACACTCTAACTGAGACACTCGAGTGGCTTCGACAAAATGCATTTGAAGTATCGAGAGTGAGAACAAGCCCTGGGCACTCATATCATCTGACTTTTCAGCTCCTTTCAGTTGTACAGCACATTTCAGCATCTCTGAACTCATTATGTCAGTTTTATCATCTTTCAGCTTTATTGCTTTAGTCCACTTTCATCATTCGCATCAATGTTTTTTCTTCAATGAAATTTCCCCAGTAAATCCGGTGTACATTACCTGCTCATTGGCCCAGCAGCGGAACAAAATGAGCTCGTGAACAGATGCTGAGCAGATAAACTTTCAGCCTGCAAGCTAACATGTTCACAGTATCAACATCATCAGCTAATTGTTTGTCAGTGTTTACAACTTGTTTCTCTTGGACCAAAATCCTCTTTCTTAATCCCCGACGAGTCCAGAATTCACTCGTTTGCCAGCAGCCAGCTACACCAATCCTCCCTTTAGCTCGTTAAACGTTCAGCTGTCTTCCGCAGCCACTTTATTTTACTCTTGCAGTGGTGTATAATCAGCGTGTGTGAGCTTGTGAGTAGGGAAGGCAGTGACTAATGATTGACTCTATTGAGCCTTTCACATTACAGGCAGTCATTTAATTTAAGCAGTTACTGTGATGTGTTATTTTGTTGTGTAAGGACTGTCCTTGCTGTACTGTGTACAGTACAGTAATATATCTAATAACTTTTATAATTACCCTTATACATTTTAATTTAATTTTAAAGACTAATGTTGTTGACAACCTCATATCTAATTAACTTTGCTTATGGCAACTCCATAATCCCCATTATGACTATTAATCAGGATTTCTTAATTGTGCTGGCTTAGACTATTAGCATAAATTATCAGGCACTGTACCGAGTCTTTTCCATCGGGGTCCGGTTTCTGCCCATTAAGGATCTGACTTAACATAAAAAGGGAGGGAGACAGAATAACAGAGGGATGTTCCTACAATTCCTGGATGTCTTTTCAGAGTCATAAGAGCTTTTGGTGGACATGTGTCTGCTCTCAGTGAGTATGGCCCCTAATCCTCCACAGCAAAAGGAGCAAAGCAAAAGCATACATCAAGTCATCTCTTTTTGTCCTGCGTGCATACATTTTCTTTCCTGTGGTTTTGTATTCCTCTTGTGTGTGTGTGAAATAAGATAAGATAAGATGTCCATGAAGAAAGTATGACTGAGCTGAAGAACTTTCAGGCCCTGGAGGGAGGTATAGAGCGGGGGCACTGGATGACTTTAAAAATATCTCCTGGATGCAGCCTCCGATATCTCTGCCAGAATTTAAGCTCCCCAAAAAGAGATAGGAGAGAAGCCCAAGTGCATTTGCCCAGTGTAGCTGCTATTTCTTTTTCTAACCAGAAATGCTCCGTGTGTAGGTAAGAGGCAACCTCCAGGAAAATGAACCCAACAAGGAAAAACTACATTTCCTGCATTGGCCACATGAGGCTGACTCCAAAACTTTGATCTCTGTAGACACCAATGTTAAAATATCCATGTTTATATAAAAAAAAAATACATCTTGGAACAAAAATTGTTTTGGCCTCTATGGATCATGTCCCTGTCCATAATTAGATAATTATTTCTTTTCATAACTCATCCATTTAAACATCGGCGTTAGGAGTGAGGCTGCCTTGATAGACAGATGGCCAGGAAGCCAATCACTGTCTGTTAGGACTCATCCTTGGTAAGCATTTGTAATTAAATGATCTAACTTATACAATACGACTTCCTATGAGGGAAGACAGACAGTTCAGGTAGTCTTTGTTCCAGCTTTGGTGAGTGAAATATTATGTTATTAGTCACTTATGAAATACTATCAAATCCAAACAATTCCGACTACAAAAACAGAACATGTCAGCAGCTTTAAACCAACGGCTGACATCAATGTGACTTCAAATTTCCATATTTTAATATCTGTGAGACGTCAAATTCTGGAAGTGTCCATCTTCCTCACTCCTTGCTTTAACACATGCTTTAACATCCCTATACATCAGATGACTGCAGAAATAAAAGAAAAAAGCATAAATTAGGCTGATATTTGTCACTGAATTGTTATAACAATGTGAGCCCAATGATAAGTCCCGTGTTCAATAACTTGGTTATACAATAAATTCAATCTTAGCCTGTTGGATTGCTCAATCAATTACAATTTCATTATCACAGGGATAAAACTGCACTGCAATTACCTTTGATCTGCACCTGGACAAAGGAAGACTTCAATACAGGTGCTGCAAATGCTATAATCAAGTAACAGCTTCGATAGAATGTAATCATGTCACTGTTCTCTCAAAAACAGGCAGACCAGCTGATCCAAGGATAAATGTCAGGGCTGAAGCTTTACTATCATCCCCCATCCCCCCACCCCTTAATTTGTAAGCCTGGTCTATGTGATCAGTGATACCAAGCAGCTTCTGCTCAGTGTGAGACTGCTCCCTGCTGGTTACAGACACTTATTACAGCAGTTTCCATATAAGCCTGATTGTAAATCAAAGTGAGCAAGTTCAAACCTATACTGCTGCCGCAGTATAGGTTTGACAGTTTGATTCATAAGACTTGCCTAAAGGGATGGCAGCTGCATACATTTTATAATAGTCCACCTATTTTAGTGAAGAATGTGTAGACACAATATAGGAGCAGTACAGGCAAGAGGTTTTCAGACTGGCTGTGCAGATAAAAATGTTTCCACAAAGGAACAAACAAATAAGGGATCATAAAAAATCATCAAGGCAGGATGACGTGGACACAGAGGACCTTGGTGTTACGTAACATCATGCATGAAATTAATTTTCCTTTTGGGCCAGAAAAGAATCTCAGAGAAAGGAAAAAAGTTTTAATTACAACTAACAATATGCAATGTTGCATCATCTAAACTAATTAGTGTGAGCAAGCCAGCAAGGTTATCTGCTATCCTCAGAGCAAATCACACTAAATTAGCAAGACAGCATTAGTAAAGACTTTTTCAGTTTAGCAAACCTTTAACCAACCACAGACAGGAAGTTCACTTTAGGAATTTTACATTAATATTTACTATTTGATAAGTGTATTTGATGGAAAAGGTATTTTGGTCATTTTAATTTTAAAACTGTGTATATACTGTATATTTTAAGTATTTTTTATCTCAGTCTTATTGCCTGTTTATGCCTTGTCCTTATTTTTAACGTCATGCTGCTCTGTTGTATCTTAATTGCCCCTTGGAGAAAAATAAAGTCTCTCTGATTCTGATTCTGTCCCAGTCCTTCAGTGGCTCTCAGCTAGAAAAACACGGCTTGCCCACTTTGTATTGGGGTTGTGGAGGAGTTCAAACATCTTGTGGTGTTGTTCAGAAGTGGGGGAGAATGAAGAGACTCAGTCATTTAGGAGGGACTCAGATTTGTTTGTGCTCTCTCCTTAACATCGAAAGGAACAAGTGATCACGTAGTTACCAGATAGTTTGGTCATCTGTCTTGGTGGCACCTGATGCCTCATGAGTGAGGCATTTTAGTCATGTCTTATCAGAATGAGAAGAAACCCTAAGACAGGACAAGAACATTTAAAAAAAGGAAAAATTATGATTTGGGAAACCCTGGGTGTCCTCTAAGATGGTAGCTGGGAAGACAATAGTCTGCACATCTGTGCTCAGACTGATCGCCATCTGACTCTGAAGTAGAAAATGGGTGGTTGATTTGAAACTTAAATGAAATTCTTTTATTAGCTGCTGTTCTGCCATGGACAAAGCCTAACCTGGGAAAGCAGGGAAACAGGCTGAGACAGAGCAGACGATAACAACTAGAAGTCAGAAAAAGCAACGTGTCAGAGTCTAAAGGAAACCACAAGCAGTTCTTTCCTTCATTCGTCTTTTAATATCTGTTTTTTTTATGACAGTCTTTAATTAATTTGTTTTTTTAGCGACTTGTTTTGAGCGTGTTCTTTGTACCATGCACACATTGTTCACATTTGGTTTGCTTAAAATTTCATAAATATTTATTTGTAAATGTTAACACAGCACACTGCCAGTGTTTTATTATGTCAGTGAAGACAGAAACAATATCTCTGTGTACTCATGCTTTAAACATGCAATGTTTCTCTCTTTCTCTGTGTGTGTGTGTGTGTCTGTGTGTGCGCCTACGTGTGTTTATACTCTTGGTTTGAGATTGAAGCTACAAATCACTCATGGCCTGTGCAAAAATATTGGATTGCTTTCAGGCTGATCCCCCTGTCACTGCTATTGATTTAAGATGGCTAATTCAATGAGCACATACTAACATAACTGGAGACTAACAGGAAGCCCCCACCGTACATCTGTCCAGCAGCACCACCAGCATTCCCATCACACCAGGTCTGGATCTATTAACCAGCCTTGACTGTAAATGCCCTACAGCACCCCTTTTAGGTGACAGTCTGCAAATGACATCATAGATCCTCAGAGTAAACAAAGGCCTCTCCATCACTAGGACATGTGTGATTTATAAACGTCAATGAAACTCGTTCTAATGGCTTTGTCTTTATGTCTTTATTTTTCTTAAAGCAATAGCACCTCTCAGCTTTCTGCTTTATTGGGAAAGATTGGAAGATTTGTATGAATTTTACACACTGCTTTCAGCAGCAAACATTAAGTAAATTTCAGCTTTTGATGGAAAAGTTTGGTGAAAGTAAACTAATTGGAAAGCTGCCTTGGGGATTTATGCTAATGATGAGGCAAAGTTTTTCCTGAATAACAGAGCAAACACCTCAGGCCAAGTGATATAAGCAAGTTCTGAAGTTAAAACACCCAGAAAGTTAAAAAAAACGTTTGAATGCCAATGATATAAGCTCTTGTTGTAGAATACCAGATGCACAATACAGATATTTTTAGTAAACAAGACGTTACTAAAAACAGTTAACACAAGCTAACTAAAATGTTAACTACCACTATGAAGTGAACTGATCCGTTTTAGCTGATTTTAAACTAACTGAACATTTAAATGACTAATTTCCAAAGATGATTTCACAGGTGTTATTTGACCTAAAGATGATTACTTTATCAGACATATGTAATGGGTAACAGACGTTTGAACTGAGACGGAGGGACAACCTCACGAAAATCTGTATTCCTATGTTAAAACACTCAACTTTAGTGCATGAAAAAGCATATTTACAACAGGGTGAATTTTTTAATAGCACATACATCTTGATGTTTAAGTTAGAGTTGTGGCTCCGCTGATTTCTAGGTGTGCCGCTCAATATCTGTTAGACCTTAATCACTACTTGAGCCACTGTACTGGATCACTTCAACATTTTAATGTATTATGTAAGTAAAATTTTGGCTCTACGTTATTAACTATCCAAAATGTTTGTGCTTAAGTATTAGAATTTTATTCACCAAAACTGAATTAGTCCATTAATTAGCACTAGCTAGTGTGTATCTGTCTGTGCATTGTACCCATACAGTTTATGAATGAATATTGCTGCTAAACTTGCTAGCATTTGATCGTTATGATTATAGGGTATTTTTTGTTTTTAGAAACAAACATGTAAGTGACCAAACCAGAAAGCCAAACTGGTTAGTGACATCGTAGTGGCTACATCCATGTTTTATGCTGATCTGTGAAGAACTCGGCGTGGTGGTTAACTGGTGCTTGAAATTAAACCATATAACACATCACATGTTTCATGTCTATCACATGGACATGAAACATGTGATGGACATGTTTCGTGTGGTTCGGGGTCAAAATTGACAATTGTAAATTGAAAACTTTAATTAAACCATTTCTATTGCACCACTGTTGTCAAGCTTGGGCTGCTTTCCATGTTAAACATCTGGTTTTGAATCAGGACCAGATGGTATTTCTGTTATATCATTCAGCCATTTAATGATATGGTGGAAATAGAAGCTGCATGTCACTCTTTAATACTATTATTTCCATAGATACGATATTACAGCAACATTTCCTTTTAGTGATAGAATATAGAATTGCTTCAAGGCTCGGGGAAGCCACACTTCGAACACAACAGACATACACAGATGTTCCCTCTACTCTAAGGAGGCAGGGTGGTTCAACAGAACTGGGTGTTTTTTTCTGAAAAGATACAAGAGTTTCATAAAGCTCATTTCCCCATGCATTTCTGGTGTAAGACTCTGGAAAAAGAGTATCTTTTGTATAGTGACAGTTTTGCTCATTTTTATACACACAGTCTTTTCTAAAGGGTCTTCTTATCATATCTGTGGTCATGTTAAGCTAGCTTAACACGATTTGGGGCTATATAAGTGGAAGATGAACAATGTGTAAGAGCTGTGGTGGCAACTTTGGTCATGCTTGTGTGTCCCACATTGAGAGAGGTTCAAAATTGGTTGTTGTAACATTCCCTTGAGCAGAGACAGGCTGTGACTGCTCCACTGACCTGTGTCTACAAACCAACTAATTGAAATGCATCTTACTGGATTTTTTTTTTCTTTCCACATTGTCTTCATGACGAAAATGTGAAAAAAATATTCTAAATGAAATGTCTTTGATTCAAAAAAATGATTTAGTTGAGCTGTGGCAGCAGAGGCGTTTTGTATGATTTGTCCTTCAGTTACTATCATGACTGAGCAAAGGAAGATGTAGCACAGAAACAGCACAGGCATATGCACTCTTACAATTGAAGCTTAGCTTGTAATTAACTTGATGCAGCCTCACACTTGGCAGATGCCTTCTTTTGTTTTAAACATGTTAAAACATGTTTAAACATGTAAATTTGTTGTGTAAATGTAAATTTGTCTGTTATTGTGTAAATACTTACGCTATTGTGTACTCCACACACATGGAGAGATGCCAAACTGCCTTTCACTGTTCTTGTAACAGTGACAATAAAAAGCTATTCTATTCTATTCTATTCTATTCTATTCTAAAACCAGTCTTGTTGTACACCACCTGTATGTGATTCTCATCAGGCTTAAACTGTTTTTCCTGTAGTGCTATATAGCATTCCCAGAGCTGCATCCTACTCCTAAAAATCTAAAAGACAGAGAGATGCTGAAAATGAAAACAGCTGCATGCATATATATATATATATATATATATATTAATTTTCATGCACAGTCATTTTCACAAAAAGGGAAACACTTCTCCCGTGAATTTATTCCTTGAGCATGTTCTGGTCTTCAAAGCCAATTCAAGCTCACGCGTGCCGGAATCCTATGGAGGTTCTCTTAAGGAGGATTAGCATAATGAGGCAGAGCTGCAGCGCGTTAAACAGCTGCTTCTCCTGCTCCTTCCTCACCTTCACCTCAGATCTTGTCTTTTACCAGAAGGCTGAATGACCGCCACCAAGATTAGACTCTGCAGGACATTGAAACAAAGGACGCAGATGCTAATATGCAAAAGGGGTGACACTTTGACATTGGGTGCACACAGCAAGCCGGTACACCAGAGTGTAATCAGATAGAGATATGGAGAAGCTGCACAGATTGAGAGTGTCTAAATGAAGGTGCAGCGAAGGACAAAGTGGTAGATACTGAACGGAGAACGCGAAAGGTGAGTGAAGCGGTACAGAGCTGCTAACAAGCCCTGAACGTAATCAATATTGTTTATGAGAAGGTGTGTGTGTGTTTTTGTGTGTGTTTGTTTGTGATACGGAAATAAGGGCTTAAGCTCAACATAGGTGAGAGAATATCTGCAGGAAAGTGCACAGAGCTGAAGAAGGTGAACAACTCTGGTGGAAAAAGTTGACCTGGACCAATAGCAACATGAGCATCAGGATGTGCTGGGGTGTCCTCTCCAGCCTGAGTGAGGACAGTTGATATAGTATAAGGTCACTGAGAAGCAGGCAGACAATTATTGAAATCTAATCATAACACCCCAGTCATTTTAGTTTTCTAAACTATAACTGTAAAAATTCTGTAAAAAAATTGTTCCATCTTCCCTTACCCACATGGAGCTGTTAATGCCTGATCTGATGAAAGATAAAATGGTGAAAGATCATTCAGGTATCAAGACCTCGAAAAGTATCAGTATAACAGATTGTTTTGTTTTAGTCATGATGCAGTCTTTATTTTGTGGTTTCAAAATAAAAATAAAAAAAAAACATTTTAAGTTATTCATTGCAGACACAGGACAGTAAATATTTTGGAAGAAGGATGGTGAGAATGGAGCTGCCAGACATGAGGAAAAGAGGATGGATGTAGTGAAGCAGGACATGCAGAGAGCTGGTGAGATAGAGGGGGGTGTGAAGACATGGATATGGATATGATCTGCTGTGACGATCCCTAAAGGGAGCAGCCGTAAGAAGATTACCAACAAAAAATAATATAAAATCAAAGTATGAATCAAGCCATGGGTAAGAAGAAGAAGAGATATTCACTTGCACAAATTACAAATACTTGATTACTTAGTATCAAAATATGTCATTTTAGTACCTAAACTTAACTGAGTGAAAGGAAAAGTACAAAGAGGGGGAAATAAAGGAAGTCACTGGAAAGACCCCAAAAGTGGGAAAGCAGAGGCTCTTGGCTGACAATCTTCTTTAACTACTTCCTTCAGAAGACATGTCTTAGATCTCAGTGACCAGTCAAAGCATTAGAGCTCCACAGAACACTCTTATATATTATATAGATTAGGAGTATACACATTTATAAATTTTGTTATTTTTTTATATTTTTTATTAACTTCACTGATTTTTCTTTTATACCTTTTACCCATGGCTCTAGTATTTTATTTAATAAAGGGGTTTTGATTCACAACTCAGATAAATATTTTTTGTGGCTACTGGTGTTCTTATTCGTTTTATTTCCCTTAAGAAAAAACTACCATCTTCCTTTCCAGCTCCATATTTTTAATCTGGGAAATTCAGTTCAAAATAGTCCTTATCTATCTTATAGCTGGGCTTTGGTGGAGCCCCTCAGTTCATCCAGTGTACACTCTTTTACCGACTCCCCTTAAAAGTAGGGATGGGTACCGGTATCTGGTGCCATTATGGCACCAGTCCTGACATAAACGGTAGTAACCAGACCGAAAAGCAGCGCACATTTCGGTGCTTTATTTCGGTGCTTTTTTTTCCTGAGATGTCATACACTTTGGATTCTAGCCAATCATTTTACCTCTGCAAGCGTAGTAGGCGGGCCCAGGTACGTACGTTCTTTTAGAGCAGCGGTCCCCAACCTTTTTTGCGCCACGGACCGGTTTATGCCCGACAATATTTTCACGGACCGGCAATGAGGTGTCGCGGATGAATACAACAAAATAAAACTAGTGCCGGTACCGAAAAAAAGAAGATTTATTCATAACACACGTGAAAAGACCCAGGAAAACCGAGTTAACGATAAAAACAATAACAAAATAACGCTGAAAACCGATAAAAACCCTGAAAACCATACATTTCACACCTGAACCTCAACTCTCGCGGCCCGGTACCAAACGACTCACGGACCGGTACCGGTCCGAGGCCCGGGGGTTGGGGACCGCTGTTTTAGAGCAGAGCTACAGATTAAAAATGCCCAAGGCAAAGCGGTCAAAGTCTGGCTGTACTTCACAGCAAAAGATGCAAACTCAGCAGCCTGCAACAAGTGCTTTAAGGTGATACTGTGCAAAGGAGGTAACTCCTCAAATCTGATGAAACACCCGGCGACGTATAGCATTTTGTTAAAAGCCGAGAAATGCGCCGTATTTGATAACTTGCTGCGAGACCTCACACCGTGCACATCTACTGCGGGTGTGGTGCCTGTTATCGGACCCGGAGTTAGCAACATCCCCCAAAAATCCGAAGAGGAGAGTCCTGGCCCCTAGCCCTGTCAGCGTAGCAGAAATGATGAGGGATGATGATGGCAGCAGCAGCCGTTCTTCTCTGCGTGGGTAGCTTAATGTTGTCCATGTGTAATTTACGTTGAGTAGGCTAACCACGTAATTAAATTAATGCATGTAAGGTGAGCTAGCAAACACCGTCGTAGTTACATGCGGCTGTCTTCTTGTTTGATGGCAGATACTCCCTTCACCCTGGCCAAAAAGGCTAAAATGACCAAAGAAAAAGTGGAAAACAGCTAAACATGAGAGGTTTTTGGACAAAGTTTGTGTTTTTTCCATTGATTAAGCACTGCTTCAAGCCAAGAGTGATGCCATAAATCCCCTATAGCTGCAGAAAAGGCTAACATTGTTATCTTTTTACAAAAAAACAGCTGAACATGAGAGGTTTTTGGACCAATTTTGTGTTCTCCATTCTTTAAGCACCGGCACCGTTTCAAAAGTACCGGTTTGGTACTGGTATCGGATAAAACCTAAAGGATACCCATCCCTACTTAAAAGCCCCTCACAAAACAAAGTTAGGAAAATAGGGAATAACATATTAGGTGCCATTTAAGGCCTTTAACTTGTTAATCATAGTTGATCATGTCTAGTGTTTTATTTTGCCTTCACATTATCAGTATATCATTTGACATCTGTTACATAAAGTGTTTGCTTGCGTCATAATTTCTGATCGCAGTATAAAGCAGGCTGCACTTGAATGCATATCTTACAGTCCTGTCACACTCAAACACCTTAAATGCACTTGATATGACTTTCTGTTCATGCACAGTCATGGAAAACTGTGGCAATTTGATTTCTAATCTAATATTCTAGAGTCTAAGAGAAACAGTGGCCATTAACATCAGGTTCTCAAACTGAACACATTGAGACTGCATCAGTGTACAGAGCATTTAGCTTCACAGAGGTGGTTTATTTTCAGTGTTTCTTCTTCAGATTCTTTTAAGTTAAAGAATCCTTTCAGTGGTAAAAGCATTTTGTACGTGCGCTCCCAAGGGAGCCACCAAGAATAAAATTTAAAAACGCCACCAGGAGAGAAGGCTGAGGCTAATCTTTTTCACTCACTCACTCACTTTCCTCTTCCCTTTTTTCCCCCCATTTGGTTTCTGGGCTTTTTTGTTTCCTTAGCACATTTCACAGGCATTTCCTCCAACAACAAGCCGACCCATTTCTGAGTTACTATAGAAGCCATCTACATTTTTTTCCCAGAGGCTGAAAACAACAGCTGTGTTCTGGAAAACCTTTCATGGGATGACAATTGCTATTTCAGAGGAGAGGAAGCACCTCCGTTCCAGTGGCTGACTTATTCAAATCACTCCCCCTGTGAACAACAGGGAAGATAAGGAAGCAGCCGTATCTTATTAGGTGTAATCGTAATTGACAGGTATCCAAAAACAGATTAAGTTCACATGGGTTTATGTATGCAACATACACAAGTATCTGTGTCTCGTTTCTTTTTGTTGCAGCAAAGTAGTGCTCAGCCAGCTGAAAAGTAAAGGCAGAAAACATCATCTGCAGACACGAGTACAGTACAGCTGTGTGAAGCTTTTGAGGCTGTCAGTTATTGACAGATAAAAGAAATCATAGTTGAGCTGCAAAGTTATTTTTTCATTTTCTGACGACAAAAATCAAAATTTAGACTAGAAACATAAACTAAAATAATTGTGGAACCAGCCACGTCTAAGCATCAAGAAACTGGACAGTGTTATTGTTAGTGGCAACTTACTAAGAGCTAGCTCTTTGTTATATACACAGAAGGATTGTAAAAATTTAGTGTACACAGAGGCAACAGAGACTTACTTGCATGCAGTCAGCAGCACGTAGCTCTACAGTGATGACGATATCTGTAGGCTTCAGAATACTGAAGACTGAACAGAAAGGGGGGTAACTGTATTCATCAGAAAGAGGACTAAGGCTAGGCTAAAGGACTAATAACAGCACAAACACAGTTGTTGACACTGCCCCCTGGTGACAATACACAACTACAACATCTAGACGAAGATTTGCCTTTCCAGAACTTTCTAGTTTTTGACTCTAATGGGACTGCAATTTATAAAAGGAGCATCATTCAGTAAGACTTGAAATTAGTGATTGAGACTATAAACTTGTGAAAGAAGCATTTAAGGAGGGCACAGGCAAAAAAACTGAAGGGCCATTTTCCTATAGAGGTGTACTCAAACAAATCAGTTGCTCTCTTCTAGGGATTAGAAAGAATTTAGGTTTTGGCTCCAGTATTTCGGCCCAGAAGCTACTTCTATCTTTAAATGTGATCTCTACACAACTATTGTACTAACATCCTCATGACCTTCTGTGATAAACACAATCACATATTGTCAAAAGTTTAGAAATGCATGCCATTAATATCTTTTGTCCCACTGCATGCTCTTAAGCTTCCAAGGAAATAAAAGATAAATAACTGGTCTGAGCTGAAAATAGTTTACATGGATATATCTTGTAAATGTCACAATAAGAAAGGCTGTCTGGCAAAGATGTTAACCAAAAAGGTTACTACTATATCTACTTGATGCGTCCTACATAAACATTTTTGTATTACTTTCCCTGGAACACTCTCTCACAGTCTGTTTCTAAAACCTAAAAGAAAATTTATGCTCAATGCTATTGACACCCTTTTCTCAACGAGAAGTCTGGGCTCGGGAGAGCCCGAGTGCCCTGGAGGGACTTTCCCTGCCGGATACACGATAGACGGGTGGCAGACATGGAGGATCGTGTGCCTGGCGGGACTGTCGATCGAGGACGCTGAAGATATCTACCTATTCGGAACCATGATAACAGGGTTCTTGCTGATCGGAGCTGGCTTGGCCCTGGCTTATCGGAGAATTAAGAAAGTGGAACCGGCTGTTCAAACCCCCCCAAGGCTGCCCGCTGGGATTGAAACGATGGGACGAGGCGCGACTTCTCAGAAAGGGCTCACTGAGTGCAGCATAGTTAAGAGCTTGGAGGCGCTTACGGCTGCAGTGAATACTCAGAATAAGACCTCTGAGCGGAAGTTGGATTACATCTTGGAACAGCTGACTGCGGTCGTGAGGTCTCAGAATCTGCTCTTTGAGCAAAAGAATGACAAGACCATGGAACTGAAGGTTAATAACATCATGGAGAAACTCGCGGGTATCCAACGGGAAATTGAGAGACCAGTGTCGGAGTGTTAAAAACAGCTTGAAATTCTCATGAGTTGTTGCAAAAGAAAAATTACCATCATAATGCGGCTACCCCTTCGGCGCCAGCTGTGGGCTCAAGGCTGGAGCTGAACAAAAACTCCCTGATAACGACTGTGTTGAGTCTGTTCCTTCCCATTTCATGCAAGGCCACTTGGGTTGGCTGGAAGACTGTTTACTTAGCCTGGCAGGGCGAAGGACACTGCCTCAGCTGAACTATGGACACGCACACACACACATATACTGATACTGATAAGCACTCACTGACGCATCACCCTCCCTACCCCGGATCCAACGCCACCTCCAACGCTTACCTCCGCTCTGATGTGGACATCGGGTCAGCTGGAGGCGCAGTCGAAGATTGCAGCGGTCCCAGATCAGATGTACACACTGGAACACTTTCCCATGTTGCTTGTCTGTGTTTATTGTGCTATGGTGTGTTGATATCTGTGCATTCCTGTATTATCCTTTTGTGTTACACATTTTGATGTTTTTTTTCCTCGCTACCTAGCCTGACCTGTCTCCCCAATGTGATGTTTGTGTATTGTATGTACGGTCGGCAAGGTCTGTCATCTCGGTTGTGGGCAAAAGACCTGCAACTGACAAATAAAGGCTATCTCATCTCATCTCTCATCTCATAAACTTATTTTTATCAGTGTTGTGACTGCGCTTTGTCTTGGATCCTGTTAATTATGCCTCAAATTGTGTCTTGATTGAATTGTGGAGATTTTTCTGAATTACTTTGATGGAAGTAACATGTTGGATCATTTTCTTTCATTTGAATCCCAACATTTGGTGAGTTTGTCAGAAATGGTTCCCATCAGTTGAACATGGACATGCCCCACCATGTTGTGTTTAAATTTACCTGTGTCAGGATCTGTGTCGTGGATGAGAGAAGGAGGACCCAAACGCTGGACTCACAGGTAGGTAGGTGAAGGTTGGTATTTATTGCCGATAGAGTGAACAAACAGACAGAGGTAGGAAATGGCTGGCTGGCTGGACGACTGGCTGAATGACTGAAGGACTGACTGAAAGGCTGAATGGCGGGCGGGCTGGCTGGCTGACTGAACACGGGCGGAAACGACAACACAACCTCATGAGAACATCAATGACACGACAGAGAAGTGGTAAAACTGAGGAACTTAAATACACAGACTGGATGATGACAATAATTGGACACAGGCGAATTCACAGCTGAACATAATGAAACAGGAAATGGCAGGAGTGGTGAAAACAGAACATGAATTGAAAACTCTGGGTCATTGACCCAGGAATCCTGACAACCTGAAGCTGTTCTGGGGGAAAATCTATGCACAACGCCTTAAAAAATAGTTTATGCAAGTTTTCATTTATCTTTCAATCTGTGTTTTTCTTTTGTTGCAGTTGTTCATCTTTATGAGTTTGAAATGAGTCATGTTAACCAATGCTCAACTTTTCTTAATGTGTTAAATGCAAACTGTTAAATAGGAGATTACTCATGGCAGGAGGTGTGGTAGTGTGATGGTTTTTGGCTCAGCATCACACTGGGTCCAAATCATCTCAGTGCTCATATAATGGATTTAGTTTCACGCCCCTTTTATCCAGGCAATGTGCTTAATTGGTAGGATTGGTGAAAAGAAAGATCTCAAAGCTGCAGAATGGCCAGTTTGATGCTAAAAATACACATTTGAAAAGTAATTTCCATTTGCTCCCAGTCAAGGGGTTTAGGCACCATCTGGTGTTCCTAATAAGTTCATGATGATTCATTACCTGCTTTAGTTACACTCTTGAATAGTTATGAGATGAGACTTCATACGCATCACTTCAGGGCCTTGATATTCCTAAATCCACCAAGGTAACAAAACTACTCTTCAAGAAGGCACTGACTGTGGGATTGATTCAGTGTACTTCCATTGTACACGCAATGAAGATGGATCAAACAGCATTCGTTATGCACATCCTTGTAAGTCCACCTGTGTGTGAATACACATGTGCCTCAAAAGGAGGCTTCTAGACTCCTAGACAGCTGAATAATGTTGAGGACCACTACAGCAGCAATCTGGCTAGTGGGCCAGGCAATATGGATCACGCAAGACACAAAGCACCAGGGCTAGCTGGTTAGCGGCTACTGACTAACAAAATAAGAGTGAGAAGGTGATAGTGTATTGGTTAACAAGTTCACTTCGAGACAGGGATGAGAGACAAAACTGTGCCCAACTGAACAAGCAGATCCATCTGTTTTGGTGACTCCTTGAATAAGTGAGAGGCAAGAAGATGCTCCTTTTGGAACATATTTAATCGTCTGACAAATTAGATGACTTACTGTGTGATACAGATGGTTCAATAAGTCTGTGCTTCAGTTTTGTTGAGTAAAATTCTGTTATTTCATTAGTCTGTTCCTTACCTCTAATTAACATGCACAAGTCGATTACTCCACATTCTCCTCCTGGCATGGCAGCGGCTAAAATGCCAACTTTGAGGCTTTGAAACCAACGGGTGATGAAATGGTAGCTCCATGCATCTTTTATAAACCCTCCAATCATCTGATTTTATGCTGAAAAGTGAAAGCAATTAGTCTGGAAAATGAAAAGTAAAAAAAAAAAAGAGAAATGGAGATGTTTTTCGCTTGCATGATTTTTATCCTTTTACTTTATTTCGCTTTGTGTTTGTACTACGCAATAGCAGATGTTGTATATATGAAATATCTCATACAGATGGGATTGAATCTGCAAGGTTTCAGTTGTATAATGTAGCTCAATTTGTGTTTTGCCCATGAAGTTATCAAAATATCATAACCTTGAATGGGTCTGTCTAACTCAACTCATTTCACAGTCCGTGCTTCCTCCTTAACAAATCACCCCGCTGCTGGCACCACTCCCCCCTGACCCAGATTCACACTAAACACTTTGTAAATAATAATCCAGTTTGTCCATTCAGAGAGTCTGCACACGATGAGGGAAACACATCTATACATCAGGACTGAGACATGTGCCTCTGGAGCTCGGCTCCCCAGAGTGAGATCCTGTCCCCTGAGTGAAATCTGGAGTCGGCCCACTCTCTGCCTCTGCAGCTCTGCTCCCTCCCCGCACTCTAAGTCTGGATGAAATTCACCGCTTGCAGACACAGCTTTGTTCTATTTTGATACAGCCATGGCATCCTCTACATTTCTCCCTTTGACAACTTTTTTACATTTCTTCTTGCTCTCTTGCCATCCTTTGCTCTCAAACATGTCAGTACTTTCTTTTACCACGTTTTAAGTATTGGCATTTGTCTCCCTACACTGTTAAGCTCATTAACAGCAACTATTTATGGAGAGGTGAAAGACATGCAGGACAAAAATAATTAACTGGAGAAGACACATTTTACTACGGTGAAACACAAAGTACATCTTTTTCTGATATTATTTTGTGATCATTGAAAACCTCTTCCTGTCTAGCAGCACACAGAGAAGACCTGCATATTTTCCATTCAGTGCACCGAGTCTCATCCACATTGTCAGGAATTATACAACCTCACCTTCAGATATTCAAATGCTTCGGTGTAATTACACCGTGGACTGTTTAAAAGACCTGACATTTCAGGAATTTTGAAAGGAAACAAATTATCATAATTGCAGTTTGAATCTGCATAGCACAAAATTTAATGACAGCTCAAAATAATTAATTTGTTTGGGGGGGAAGAGTTGGTGTGACCTAGTTCAGAAAGTTAGTTGTTTTCTATTGGATGCTGTTTGTGTGTAACAATGCAACACTCCTGAAAATAAATAATTTAAAGGGGCTCACAATTAATGGCACTCCAGCCTTCACTGCTTTGACAAGAGAGCATGAGAGAGCATTTTCAGGTCGGCTACCTGATCATAAACCTTTTTTTTTTTAATTTTCTTTCTCTTCTGCAAATATTAAAGGTCATCATCAGCAACAAATTATTATTCTGCAGCTGATGATTTACCTGATAAAAGGAACATTGATGTTTTTAAACATTTTATTATTATTTCTAATTATATTCTAAGGTTTGGAATGATGTAATTCAGAGTGGCCCAATTTCCTAAAAGTAACCAAATACATAAAAGTGATAGAATGTGTCGTATCCAAGGGTTTCACGCTGCTTTTGACTTTTTGCTGCCTGTTTAATATTTCTTACTTTAGTTTTTTATGTGGATTTGTTTTAGTTTTTAAAGTAGTTTTTGAGTTTTTGGTTCCTTTTTGACTTCATTGCTGTTCCAATAATGAGGTTCACTTTTGTGATATTCTCTTTTTGGTTCCCCTCTTAATTTGCTTATTAGTCTCCTCAGCGTTTGTATGTTTCCTCTTCCCTCTCTTTTATCTGTCATAATACTGTTGACCATTTGTTTTGCTTTTTCTTTTTTTAGTTCTTGTTTCGGCATTGGCTGTTTGTTCACTTCCTGTTTTGCTTTGGTAGATGTTTTCTCGTATTTCTTTTTGTTGTTGTTGTTGCTGTAATTTTTCTTTCCTCCTTTGTGTCTGTTTAACCTGCCATCATTCCTTTCAACTCCAAATTACTTTCACAAACACATTTATACCATCTTGTTTGTCATCCTTTAGCCAGTCCATTGTGTATAAATAGTCCTGCCTTCCATTTGTCAAAGTGTCTGCTATGCTCCTCTCTTTTATTTCTGCATTGCTTTGCCTCTGTGTGGATTCTGTACACTTTATCATCTTTGTATTTTGGTTTTGTTGAACTTTGTCTCAATAAAAGCTTGCCTTTTGTTAAATATTCAGCTTTATCTCTACAGTATTGTCTTTAAAAAAAAATTATGTATACTTTCATAATTTAAGTTACAAAAAACAGTAAAATGGAAAAGCATAGCTCTACATTTGTCACATCCTGAAGGTTTATAATTCTAATAAATTATATGGCTGAAAATGATTGACAGGTGGAATCTTTCTTGTTTAAACTTCTGAAACCTGATATCCCAGGTCTCATGTCCTCTTTGTATGATAGCAACATGCACTTCAATAGCAAAAAGCTTTATAAGACCTTTTGAAACTAAAAGTGCCTGGATTGCTATGAGTCTGGCAAGGAGATTGAGAAATTCTACCAGGATATTCTGGCCCAGCAACACAGTAGCAAAGCAAAGTGTCTGATGCAAAACAAAGAGCTCCTAAATTTTATCACAGCATCTGCAGGGTCAAAGTACATGTCTCTACAATCAGAAAGAGGCTGCACCAATTTGACCTGCATAGGAAGCATTCCAGGAAAGTCTTTGATGGCCAACAGCAATGAAACACTACAGTTTGCTAGAGAACATACAGAGAAAGAGTAGACAAAGATTTTGTATTTATTCATTGGTTCTGGTTTTGGTTGGTTAATGACCATCTGTCTGAAAATGAAAGGTGATCAGGATCACAAATTTAATTTAAATGTCCATTTCTAGTTCAGACCACCAAAGAAAGGTTCCAAAAGAAAACGTGTGTGGTTATGGAGTATGTTAAGTCCAACAGAATGTGAACAATATCACAGCAATCTAGAAGTCCAAGAATACTTCCCACTTCCTATTAAGCCTATTGTATAGACTCTTTCATACTTCGTGTCAGTTCAAATGAAACATTTAAAACTGAAAGTTGTATTATGGCTCAATAATGGCTCAATAAGTGTTATATAACTATATTTAACATTATGCCACTGACATTTTAAGACATGCTAATCAGTTTGATTCAATCAGTAGCTAGCTGAATACCTGCTGTGTATTTCTACCACCCATCCCCACCCTCAAGTCTTCATTTATGACCTTGCTTCCTTCGATTTCTCTCTGTGGCGTCTACATACCAGCAGCACAGTGAACACAGTAGGCACATGTACAATCTTTAGGTCGCCAAACCTTTAAACAGATAATATCTGCCTCTTCCTTCTGGTTTATGCTCAAACCAAAATTTTTCATGACATTATAAAGACACCTTCTTGGGTTGGCTAATGTCCCAGTATCTGTGCCCTACTTTCTGAATTCATCTGTTATTTGTAGTGATTGTAAGTGATTTCCTCACCACATAGACTGCATGCAAAATATACACTCAGTCACCACAAGTCTCAGTGTCACATGTCACGAGAAAAGGATGGATCTGACTGAAAAACTGAAGGATATTGCACAACCATTTAGTAATGTCAGCAACCTTTCAGTCAAAAACTCACAACATATCCTGCTTTATTCTCCAGACATGAACAGGCGCACAAACATTACGCAAATTGCAAATAAACCTATAAATTCATCAAGACAGTGTTTCCTGAAGTCAGCGCCGTAGCTCCGCAAACGCACATAACGCACACTGCGTAGGGCACCAACTGGCCGGTAGGGCACCAAAAAAATCAGGGTCGTAAAAAAAAAAAAAAAAGTAAACCATATTAATATACTATAAATATCATATGCATTAATATGGTTAAACAATACAAAAGCAACATAAAACAATTTTCCCGAGAAAAGGGTGAATCTGCTTTGTGCCCTGTCTCCAGTCTCCTCCTGGTGCCCCCCCACTCCCAGTGGTCTGTTCTATAATGCCTCAATTCGGTATTGGTAAACACCTGTTTGAACATGGCCTCGAAACGGCAACAGGAGTCGGGAGCGGAGAAAAGAAAGAAGAAGAGGAAGCGTGATGAAACTCAGGCGTCGCTTGCCGGTAAGGCAATGTTTAAATAATAACAATAAGAAAAAGTTCATTATTGTAGCCCTTGCTTGCACGCTCATGTCCGTCAACTCTGTGATAGCTCCTGTTAGCAGTGTTCATACTGTGTTAACAAATGTTGCAAATGATTGATGTTGGGTAGTTTGTTTACGTTGTGGATATGAATATAGAATGGACTACTAAAAGCAACTCATCATGGTCACTCAATTGACGGTTTTCAGATAACGTTAGCAATCGTGAGACTAGCATTTCCCTCCTCAGGTTGCTAGCTGGCTAACGCGTCATGCATGCTACTGATTAACCTTAACTTTGGGATAGGTCAGTGATGCAGTCAAGTATTATTATCAGATTAGACAAGATTACTTTGTATGTTGCTGCATTTCAGGATATCTATAAAGACGCATATCTTATTTATGCGGCATAAATAAGATATAGGTTTCATATTACAGTGTAATATGAAACCTATATCTTCCAGTAATATAGATTTCCTACTTGCGCATTTATATCAAATTATGTACAGCATGTTTATATTGCCATTTGCCATTATGAAAATCTATACATGTAAAATATAGTTAGTAATTTTTAAATGTACCAGTGACTTACTTAATTTATTAGTCTTATAATGCAATTTTTCGTAGGCCTACTGTAGATTCAAAATTGTATTTCTGTAAAATCCCTGAATATTTTCTCTTGTATGCAGGGTCAATGCTTAAATATGTTCAAGGAGGATCTCAAGGACAGGATGAACCATCCAGTAGTAGTGCCATCCCTGGACATCAACCACCAGCCATTGTAGACCCTGCAACAATCCCTAGCCAAGAAGAACAAGAACCATCAACCACCAGTTCAGGTACAGTTCCATACACAAGTACCACTGAGAGTCCTGTCACTGAGAGACTATCAGAAAGTGACACTGTGGAGACATGTGTGCCCCCTTCAACCGATCCTGCTCTTTGGCCAGCTCACATTGTAGATGCTGATCGTGTTGAAATTGTGCGGAGAGGTCCTTTTAATGTCAGCTCTGATTTTAATTTTCCAAAGGGGCCTGAGTATTTATTTGTAACAGTATTTTTAACCTCCTTTAACCTTATTTATTGGTTTAACTGTCATGTTTGTTGTTATTTAATTAAACAAATTCCACTGAGAAATTCAAAAGTATTAATGTTTTTTTTTGTTTTTTTTTTAAGTGGCGGGGGGGGGGGGCACCATAAAGCATTTGTGCTTAGGGCACCCAAATGGCTAGCAACGGCCCTGCCTGAAGTCATCAATCAAGTGAGTTGAGGGCTGGTTTCCCGCCGACCTATATACAACCGAACCTCTTGGAAACCAGAGACATTGCCCCCTGCTGGCCATTAGAAAGATCCATCCACTTGAGCTCCACTTTTCAGACCCAGAAGCTTTATCAATCCTTTGTATAGTCTCTGGTGTATATCAGCATCATCATTACCTTCTGGTTATTTGCAATGCAATTATTAATTAAATATACAGAAATAACTGAGGAAGAAATCAGGATGAGCACCTGCAGGGAGGAAAGCACTAAATTAGGTTGAGCAACACTTTCAAATTAGCATTATTTACAGATGAAATGGCATATGAATAAAAAGTCAATGTGCATGTTACCACTTTGTTTTGCCCTTTGTGTGTCATTTCACCACATAACTGATACCCTGACCTTTTCTTAACTCCCATGAGGGTCTGTTGTACATTTAACAATGTTGCTACAGTTGCTCCCTGGTCTCATCCTGCCAGGCATCTTAAGAGATTGTTGACCTTTTCACACTTGCCCTTTATCAACACGCTGCCTCCAGGTCAGCCTTTCATCAAACAGTACTCAGAGAAACCTAATCACACTGATCTGCTCATTGATTGCCTTATTGGCTCCTTGCTTTCTGTCTTGTAATCAATATATCCAAACCTGCCCTCCATTCAAGAATGACATCAGAGGGCCACTAGATTTTATTAGATTTTAGACTCCTGCAGGGACGGTCCAGTCACATTTTCAGTGTCTTTGCTACCAGTTTTGCTGTTCCAGGGAGCAGAAATCCAGACACAAAAAGAGGGCCCTGTCTCGATATATATAGTCTTCTGCTGCACTCCTGTCTGTAATAATACTCTATTGCCCATTAGCAGCTTTAGCATTTTATAAATCCAATTCACCTCTAAGTATTAGATGACTGTTAACAGCTATTTATGAACACTACATTTTACGGCATCGACTTTCAGCATGCTTTTGTTTTGGGCCGAAACAGTTTTCTACTCCGTTTGAACACAAAATCAAAGCATTGTACCAAACTGTGTCCGGTCTTGTGATTGACGGGAAGAGGTGTCACCCCTTGCTGAATGCTTGCCTGATTGCTGAGTTTGGCTTCCAGGATTTCCAGAGGGGGCAACTGCAAAGCGCTCAATTAGGCTGCATGCCTCACTGCCTCTCTTAAAAGAGCAGAAGAAAATGGATATAGAAGCTCTGGAGCTTTGAAGGTTTTTATTTATTTAATTCAAACGCCTATTAAGGGGGAAAGAATGTCAAAATTGAGATGCCAAAATTACTCTGAAGACCAACTGCAACCACTGTAAATAACTGTCTATGAATCTTAGATGCAAACCTGGCAGCTTATTTGTGTCACAGTTTCAAGAGCTGTCGCCATTGCTGTGGCAGCAGAGTGGAACTGAACTCTGGCAGGGAAAGCAAACATGTTTGTTTCGATGGCAGTTTGCAGTCAGCCTCATCGACAGATAAAGGTGGACCGTGTAAAATGCAGAAGTGCCTCATAACACAGATTCCCACATGGTATTCAAATTGAATTCCTGCTCACATGCACTCCACAGTTTCATTTCTCCAACCCCAAAGAAAACAGCTTTACGCACTCTATGGGATGAGACACATACTTCGAAAGCACAGTAACTCTGAGACTGACATCAACAAAACACACTCTTTATCACTAACATATTAGTGTTAAATTGTCCCATAATGAAACCTAAAAAAATATTATTTATGTACTTCTTGTTAGTGCTGTCAAAAGTGTCAAAAAGGCATATTTGGTCATTCATTCAAAAAGTCCGACACAGCTTTGGACCATCTGTGTCATTTAAAAAATAATGTGGGATCCATGAAGCTTTTCCCACTAGTCAATTCATAAAGCTTATTCGGTGTCTAATCAACTTTAAGGTTCCACAGTTTTGCCATCCACTGAACAAAACCCAAAGATATTTCCAGACTGTGCAACTTGCTCTCTCAGGAGACGAGTTACTCTTTGAGCAGCTTACATTGTTTCTATGTTTCTTTTGTTTTTGTTCTTGGTTGTAAAAGAAGTTCTTTGAGATAAATTATTAATAAAAAAAAAACCCATTTGTTTTGTAATTTATCCTCTCTCCCTGTCTTCTTTTCCTCTCAGACACTTTTATTATTGTTTGGTACAAACATCTCATGTTGCTTTATCAACTGTGCTTTAATTTAATTTTAGTCAGAATTTAAGCGTCTTAATTCTTTTAGTTTCATTTGACTTAATATCATAAGATTATAGTTGATGATATCTAAAGTTAATTCAGCTGACTGAAATATAAAGTGTAAAATTTGTCATGTCAGTGCAGCTTTCTGCCACGCATGTTTCATTAAGATTAATTTTAATTGAGTTTAACTGAAGTTTGTGCGTTTAGATGAGATGTGGTCTGAGATGAGATGAGGAGAAGTACAATAAAACAAGATTTCAGACCCTGGGACTTGCTTCTATAATAACATAGACTGTATATACAAAGATGGACACGGCCATTGTAGAGCATCAAGGTAAGCAATTTGTCCATCACCATTTCAATGTTTTGAAATCAGACTTCTATCTCATCATGTCTTTTCCACATTAACTTTACATTTAAGATGTATCTATCTCTCTTCTTTATACAGTCCATGTATAACACCACATTGGGTTAAAATGTTATTTCCTTCCTATCTTAACCCAGGATTTAACCTAATCCAAGACTTGATAGGAAATTGCTGTAATATGGCACCCAGATAACATGTAATCAACATGCAAAGAGAAAAACACTCAACACTTGCCCTCTAGACAATGATGCAATCTATCAGAATTGCATTTCTGCCTTCCACCTGTCTTCTTAGCTTTGTGCCTCATGCGCCTCACAGAGCCAAGCAGGGAGAGCTGCTGGGAAACTGCAATCACAATCATCTCCTTTCAGAGCAAGACTCAGATTGGCTCTCCAGCTGTTTCACCGATTACAACTCTTTCACTGGCACTGACACTAGAAGATCCAAGCAATATTAAAATGAACGCTGCTCTGATACTGCAATAAAAATACTCTGTGAATACTGAAGTAGTAATATTGAAGTTATAAAAATTGTCTTTCTAATTAGTCCGTTTTTGTTTGTCTTTTTGTGGAACAGTTAAAATAAAGTGGTGGAAATGGAAGTTGGCCAGGGCTTACCACGTTCACATACATCTGATGACAAACCCACTTTCTTATCCCGTCTTTGTTGTTTGTTTCTCCAATTACAATAGTCTCATGGAATATAAGGAGCTTACATTCAACAAGCCAACAATACAGCTGGCAGGGGCTGAGTAAGAGTCGAATCAATTTCAAGGTTTTTTTCTCATGACTTCATCATGTGGACAGCAGCCAGCGCCGTACACAAAGCTGACAGCTGGATTCATCCTAAGCTGCATCTCTGCGGTCTTTCAATAGCAATTGAAATCCTGTTGTTGACTTTCTGTCTACACCCATACATTCTGAAAATGAAGAAACACAACAACTTGTCTAATATTATAAAGCATCAGTAAAACTACAGTCCTTTGCTGTCTCACAAGTTTTGAGCAGTTAAAAAATCGGTCAATCATTTGCAAAAAGCCAGCATGCTCAAAATCTGCTTATTTTTTAATTCCACTATTAAATATTCTTGCATAAAATTTAATAGTGTCATGTCACATTAAATGTTTAAGAATGCCATTCTGTATTCCCTTAGAGGATTTTCTGGTGTTTAATTTATGTCTGTTGGGTGACTCTGTGGTTTGTGCATGCACATAGAGCAACTTTGATAAAGCTTCAAGAATTTTCACAGTTGACTGAATGTCTGAACACCCCTAGAGAGCTTGGTACAGTGTCAGAGATGCCTTTCCATATGTTGGTTTTGGTGAAAAGGTCTTGTTCATGTATTCTCCTGAAACATTCTCTGCAGGGAGTAAGTGAACAAGAGCCCGACTGTTCTGCCCATCTGTCCCACAGTGGGGACTCGCTTTGGTGCCTGGGTGTTTCTCAGGTGAGCGCTAATGTTCCAAGAGGTTTTCCCTTGAATTACACACCAGGCTATCTCTAAAAGAAGCATTGTTGCTCTGCATGCTTCATCGGAGGGATCCAGAAGTCTGCTGTATTTCAGCTGAACTTGTCATTCATTCTTTGTATGTATTTGTATTTGTATTATTCATACATACAAAGCCTCTGTTCAGGAATCTCTCACCTTTCCCACACTGGAGGAAAGGGAATAAAATGAAGCTCTATGAGTAGGATTTGGATTGGCATCCTAAATAAATAAATAAATATCCCATTTAACATCCTCGCAGCAGCTGTCTGATGTGGGAACAGGCAGAGCTCACTGCCCTTGTGAAACTGATGTTTCTGATGTTGTTGACTTTATGGATTTTATATCTGATACTTAACAGCAGGGTAGGGCTTTGGCTGATTTATTTATATATTTATTTGCTCTAGGCGAAAAAGTTGGGTGATTACTCTCTAGAAATTGAGAAAGTAATGGCTGGGTCAAAAAACTTTTAATATAAAAGATTTTTGTTTAAGCAGCTGGTAATGGGACTGACAAAGTCTTCCACCTCTCCCCAATCCACAAAGCTCCAGACCCCAATTTTTCTACCACGGGTGGTAAGCCCGCAGGCGTACAGAGCCATGCAGCTCTTGGGCACTCTCAAATGAGAACTTACACTTTGCCTGGCCCTCTCACCCAGGACCAGATTGCCTGAGAAGACTCTGTCTCCCAGAAAAACTTGAACGTGTGGCCTGGGAGAAGGAGATGTATGCACATGGAAGGATGGAGAGACATTTGTGGTCTATACCTGAGATAGATATAAAGAAAGAGAGAGAGAGAAAGAGATAGCCTTGGGCACAGAGTATCTTAAGTACAATCACAGTATAATGATGTGCATCAAATTCTGCAGGTTTTTTTCATGTACCATGAAACATGAAGCGCAGTCCAGGAAATTCAGTTTGATTAACAGATCGGTAGAAAATCTCTGCTTACATTGTGAACCATCATGCAGGCACAACTGATAGAACAGCTGGCTCACTCTGCATTTCCTTGGCATGAGCTGACATGTTGGCGCTCTTACTCAGTTGCTAGTTTGAACTTATTCCAATGATTATAAAGGGAAGCATTTTTTTCAAGCAGGGTAATGGTGGTCTAAATAAAACCTTAGTTAATTGCTCAGTTTATACATGCTAGCCTTTTTCACAACGGCATTTCAGCCTGTAGACATTACCTGCATGCAATAAGACAAATGTATAATTCAGCTAGATTCACAGATGGTACAAAGTCTGTGTAATGTCCAATTGCTTGCATTTGTTATGTAACTATATTCACAACAAGCGAGCAAGAATCATGTATTCTGCCTCCTGCACTGCCTGAACCAAAAGGAGTTTGTCCAATAAGGAAAACAGATCTGAACCTCACTGTCTCTGTTTGGCAGAGAGAAATGTGAGACACAATGATGCTCCTAAAGCTGTGATTTAAAAGTTATTTAGCCACTATCTATCAATTACCTAACACAAATGGGTCCTTGCTTACAGTATGTTGTTCTCACCTGTTTACATTATGCAGCTGAATTGATCAGAAATAGCAAAAACACTTTAACAGCTGTTTGATTCTTCTGTATGTGCTGTGATTCGTAGAGCATACTTCCTTTAATGAGATAGGGATTAAGGTGATAAAGTTTAAGTGTGACTTCAGCAGAAGTTAAGGACAAATCCTCGCATTGTTTCCTTTCTTTGGGTTTATAAGGAAAGATTAATGAATTTGTAGGTGTTTGAAGATGGCGTGGCCACATCCAGACGCCTTCCTGACCACTCCACTAATTACTGCACATAATTTCCTCTTTGTATATATTTACTTACTTACTGTATATAATGTTTTCTCTCTCTTTTTGCACAGTCGAGGAGCGTATCAAGACACATTTCACTGCATGTACGTATATAACTATGCACATGACAAATAAAAGATCTTGAATCTTGAATCTTTTAATAACTAAGCAGCTACTTTAATTGATCAGATTTACCAATAATTTGTGGTTCTTGACTTTTTTTGATGTGGTAATGCTTTCTAATCCACCCAACACATATTAGCCACTTAAGATTTATCATTAACAATACCTGTAAATAGATTTGTAAGTTTCCTAATCTAGACAATCACAGTAAAGAGAGATAAAACTGACAAAAATGTAATAAAAACAATAAAAAAAGTTAAGCCAAACCCTAACAAATCATGCTGTGAGCATAAGGCAAACACCCACTGTTCCAAAATGCAGCATGTGCCTTTTATCTGCATCGTTCCCAACAGCAGATGGAGTCCAGGCCCAGAGCACTTTTATATCCTGGTGACATATTTCTTTTGATAACAACATGCCTGCCAGGGAATCCAAACAAAGTAAGATAATGGCAATCTGTAGTTCACAAAAAAACTGTGTGATCATACACTTCAAGACTAAAGCTGGGATAAAGACGGATATGTAACACTTAGGAAGTTCTTTCTTAGCTGTGAGTCTTGCCTCAAGTATTTGGGTAGTCTGCTAGGGATCATCAGTCTGGTAAATGCTTTATCTTATGTTACACCTGGCTAATGAGAAATGTACATGTTAGCAGAGGTTTTCTGGCATTTTTTTTTAAAAAATGGGACAGCACATGGGGGCATCGAGAACTAGTAATAAGGTTCACAGGAACATGTAAAATTTAGTCAAAAATAAATACTAAACCAAGCAATATATTCAGTGATTTTAATTATGGACACAACACTGTCCTTGATAAACAAGTACTGACATGCTCAGTCACAAAATGGTTGCTGTGCTGATTCTTAAAATTCCAACAAAAATCATAAATTCCAGTCTTGTAAATATATCCTAGTGAGTGCTGAAAGTAAAGAACCATATCTAGCCTTAAAAAATTCATCTTTCCAAAGTAAAGGGACTAAGCCACTGAGGGGTATAGGAGGAAAAGTATGTACTTTTTAACACTGAGTGAATTAATTCTTCTTTGTCTATATACTCTGATACCTCAAACCTGTCATTTCTGCCCATTTCTGTACTGATTTGCGTTGCCATCGCAAGTCAGTATAAGACATTTTGAGTAATCCAAATGTAACATACAACCAGGGACAACTAATCAGTCTATGAATACTTCATCCAACAAGTGGTAAAAAAAAAAGAACAATTTCCAAGAAGTCACAGCTTACATAGTCACACGATGTTTCCTTTCTGTGCTGGAAAATCAATTCAAGTTATTTTTCTGGGAAATTCGTAGTAACAAAATCTCCATTAAGCAAAAAGACAGTGATTGGTGCATCCTGGCAGTCGTGGGTTAAAGGCACTCAACAAGTAATCGCAGCACTTTTGAGTTAGAGACTTAGAGACTCAGACTCAGAATCTGTTTTCCAAAAACCCTTCATCTCTTCTCAATCCCCCACTCTAACTTCCTGGAAGAAATTTGAATCCTAACACACGATTGGGGACTTTTTAAAAAGGGGGGGCTTTGCAGTGAAATAGTAAAAACAAGTAAACAAAACTAAATCCATGTAATGTTCAGGATGTTCAGAACCTATCTTTAGGATAACTTTTTGTCTCAAATCTACAGCTCACATACAATTTAATAGCCTGGACCAAAGGAGGCAAGAAAATGAACAACCATGAGGAATAGCCCTGGGCAATGCATGCACATTTATTTCTCCACCAAAGCCCAAGGGGGGGGGGGGAATGTCACAATTGTCCTCAATTTCCATTTTCTTTGCAGCTGGTTTTAATGGCCACTGAATGCTGGATGTAATGAGACAAGCACAGACTGTAATATATAGCCGAGGTGAGTGAAATTAATTTCTGCTCCTCCGAGAGAACTCTACATTTTCAGCCACACTAGTAGTGTGAGTCTAGAAATAGAAACTTCACTTAGTTGGTCCATTTGTTCATTAATCTGTCAGTCAAACACTTCCAGGGTGATGTCTCTGAATTGACTCGACTCACTGCTTCTATATATAGAACATAAGGAGCTAATGACATTGATCTACTGGCTATAAATGTGTCACACTTTCAATTTGTTCAACATTTAATGTCCTGACACAGGACTGCTTTACAGCTCAGCATATCCCAAGCAGAACTGAATGACCTTTGACATATCCTGCAAGGGTGGTGTGGATGGTTTCCCACAGATTAATATTATGTCACTGGCAAGTATGGATGTGGTCATGTTTGGATGTGCAAGCATGTGGAGCAAAAGGAGGTTCACATGTTTTCTTAAGCTGATTATCAAATAATTCCCTTTAGCAATTTCACCATAAAACAATATTTAATATATACAGTCTCATCAGTATACCTCTCATGCTGCATTTGAACTGTCACTTTACAGTCTGCCAGGGGAAGCCTTCTTCATAAGATAAGATAAGATAAGATAAGATAAGATAAGATAAGATAACCTTTATTAGTCCCACACGTGGGAAATTTGTTTTGTCACAGGAGTTTTGTCATTGTCCGTAAGCTTAGATCACAGGTATATGAAACAGTTCTCCACCTTCTGCAGGTTCTGGTTGGAGCAGACCTTCAGAAATGGAGAATAAGGACTATCGTGGTCACCTGCATGCAGCCAGACAACTGGCAGGTGTGCAATTAAGCCATGTCCGTGGTCTGACAAAGAATATGATTTAACAAGAGAAGATTTAAGGCTAAAAAAGAATTTTTTGTTTCCGGTTTTATGAGTTGCTCAGCCATTTTAAATGCCCCAAAACGGGAACTTTCATGATCTCCATGTTCAAACAGAGAGGCTCAGTCCTAACAGAAGAACCTGTTAGAACATGCGAGGTCTTCTACAAGTCTGAGACTTTAATTTGTTCAGCTCTGTTCTTTGTCATTGTTCTTCTTTTAGTGCACCGTTTTTGTGCTATTATTCAGCTCACTTTGTTCTGTGTATCTCTTTGCTTCTAAATGCTGCCTTAATCCTTTTTCATGTCTCAAAACAGTTTGAGCTGCTTTACTGTAGAACACTGCTGTAAAATAAACTCTTTGTTTGATATCATATCATAAACACCCCCTGTATTTATTTTTCTTGCAGCATAAAAGAATCTAACCGTGTATGCTGATTTTATAGCATCGGGGTTTACGCCCCCTCGTGCGTCAATTACAGATTAAAATACATCGATTACAATCAATGATACATCTTAAAAGTCTAAAAACAAACATAGAACTTCTCATTTCTATAACACCTTCCAAACAAGGCAATAACTTCGAGCCCTCAGGGTCCCTGGGGGCTGGTTATTGACTCCAGGTCATCTGTTTCCAAGTACTAAAATACAACAGGTTTCAACAAGAAGCTGAATGAGTTAAGGCCTCAGGCCTGTCACCTTTCTAGATTATATGTGTATTGTATGTGTATGTGTTTTGTAAGCGTGTATGCAGTTATCCTTCTATGTTCTGTCTCCCACACCATGGATCGCCTGGACAGTCACGCCAGTGAACCTTAAAACCTTTAATAGACCAAACCTCAACTCTAAATTGCATATACAAATATGCAATGTGTATGAAATGATCATAACTGCACCTGTAATAGAAAAGGTTAATATGATGACAAACATCTTTAATACAATATCAATCCTGTAAGAAATATTATTAATAGAATAATGCTGTAAAGAATGTTATTAATGCAATTAGCATAATGCAGGTTATATGACAGCAATAAAAGAATTTCTGGATCTCCACAGAGCACAAACATCCCAAAAGATAAAGTTTGAACTGACCTATAAACTTTAATGATATGGAGAAGGTTGCCCCGCCTTCTGGCCACACTTGCTGGCTATGAGACTGTTTTCACAGCTCAGTTACTTCTGTTATCTGTTATGCAACAACCTCTCCTGTCTGACAAGCAAAATCTTTACTAAACACCTCTATACTACTAAGAAGCATCCCAAAAATAACCTCAAAAAATTCTGATAGCAAAGTCACTTTCACTTGTTTCACATCAGGAAGTTCTATTGCAGGCTTCGACATTAAACGTTAATACTTGCTCTGACATCTTTGACTGTATACTGAAACTCCCATAAATCATTTAATTAAGTGGATGCACCAGAGAAGCCATTTGTCCTGCTTTCCGGTTAAATCGTTTATCCAACATGGTGTCTGCACTAAAGGAACACAGCTACCAATCATATCTCTAAACTCTGCCTGCAGGTATCACACCAAGTGACACCGAGTCTCAGTGTCATTTAAATGACTTTCAACTTTCTCCACGTGGTTCGATAATAAGTTACCGTAACTTATTCAAGCAGCTGCCAACTTCCAGATAAAAGTTCTATGCGTGTTTCTAAGTCTGGTAGTTAACCCACAGTGGGATGAGTAACAAATGCATCCTCAATCAGGCGACATGGGCGAGATGAAGAAAAAGGGATTCGCTCCATCTCAGTCTTTGCTTACCTTTCCCTCCACTGAGTATCTCCGAGTGTGCTGCACTGCTCCTGCGCTTTGGTTCATGTTTCAGCACGGCGGACAGCTCCAGAAATAAAAAAGCATCCAACTCAGTCCGCAGATCGACAAACTGTAGCTGAGACTGCGCACAGACACCAATTGCCCGATACTTCACCGCTTTGCTTCAAGCTGTTTACTGGTTCGTCGTCTTCCCTGCGACACGCGTGGCTTCTCAGCCAATGATGCCTTGTGCGTAAAGACTTGCTCCGCTGGTGCGCCAGCTGTGAGAGCGAGCGGGGGACACAGCCCACTTATCCCTCACTCACCAAGATAACATAATAAGCTAGGAACAAGCTGGCAGTCGGACAATAAACATAAATATTAAAACTTATAATCCAGCAAAAATATGCTTTTTTTCTGATAAACATAACCCGATACTGGACTTGACATGACGGGGTTACAGGCACGGGAATTAAGCCCTTTCTAAAAACTGAGATAAAAGCTCGTCTTTGCGCGGGGAGATTACATAACATGATAAAACTGGTTACAACAGCTTCCTGCATGTTTACAGAGCTGCACATCTGCATAAGACATCTTTATTCGTTTTTTGTTTTGTTTTTTACTTTGTTGAATTTACTGTTTTCTAGCTCCTTCATTTCACTTTCTTTTTCTTTTATCTCATTTTACTTAATTTATTGAATTTAATCTATTTTGTTATCTGTTATCCAAGTTAGTTTGTTTTTTGCAAGAGTTTTGACTGCTGTAGTGGACGAATTTGCTCACTGTTGGGGGTAAATAAAGTATATTTTCTCTTTCCAATGTTTTTTCAGTATTTTTTGTCCACCCTTGGAAGCCAGAGTCAGTGGCAAGATTTTGAAGAGGGCCAGTCAATCATAACTGCATTACTTTTATTGTAACTTTATTTTAAGAATATTTTGTAGCTAAAACATTTATACCATTCATTATATTATCAGGCTTTAGCAGGACTTTTATGTCAGTAAAGAGTAACCATTTTTGGCTCAGACTGCAAAACAATTTTCAGGCTCTTGTGCACTTTTCATGTAATACGTGTATGTAAGAGCATGGAGCTCCACAGGAATCTGATAATCATGCCCGGTGTTTTCTGCACCAGATTTCTACACTGTATTTATCTCTGATCAGACTCCCCTGCCTTGAATACCATTTTTGGTTAATAAGGCAGAAAGAATTCAGCATGATTCACACACAAATCCTAACTGACGTGTTAATAATTAAGAACACAGGTACCCCAAGTTTACAGCATCAGTGTTGAATGAGTACAAAACTGTTCGTGTTCAGACACAAAATAATGCTGTTTGTGTTTTTTTATGTGAATCTTTTCGCTCTGAGACTCAAAACACACAAAGAAACAACATGAGCAGTTTTCTTTTGATGCCTCCAGATAACCACTCTTTCATCTTCACGATAAGAACCTGCTAAAAGCTTAAAATAATAAGAGAGCTGTATGATATATGTTGACTTTGTTTAATAGGTAAAAGGTAAATAAGGAATTAATGTAACAATCTTTGACTTCATAAAAGTTGCTTTCAGCTGCTGCCTTATTGACTGCCTCAGCGGGTAGCTCCACATGTCGATTTGGCATTTTTTTTCTTTTTTTTAGAACAGATCCCATTCTTCATGCAGCCCTAAAGAGATTTGTATCTCCTCCGCAATCAGGCTTATTTAGCATTGCTGAAAATGCAGGACTTCTATGTAATGGGTGCACATTTTGTTAACCTTCGCATATTTAATGCTGTTAAGTTACTTTTTAGAAATGTCTTTCACACTCGCCCCATTAACATAACTGGCAGAAAAACTGTCCCACAGTATGATGCTACCTCCCCATCCCTGCATCGTTACTCCTTGGGTAGCTGTTGCCAAATAATTTTTTTCTCACCTGACTATAAAAAAGTTCAGTTTTTTTCTTTGTCTATGTGGTCACCTGCAAACTTTACATCAGTGACAGGCCCTGACACGACAGGCCCTGACACGACAGGCCCTTCGTTCTTAGAAGGCAGTCTGTCAGGCCACAGTGATGTCAGACTTGCTTGACAGCAGACGATGACACTAATGATCCAGCATGGCAGACTCGTGCTTTGGTGGCTGTTCTAGACCATCCAAACAAACTTTCTCTCAGTGAAAGATGTAACTTCTAAAACAGTTTAAGTCTGATGACAGTATTTATTTATTGTATTTTTTTTTTATTATTTTAATAAATGGCTCCAAGACAGTTTTATGGCTTGTAAGATGTCCAAACTTCTTTTTCAGATCTCTGCTATGCTGCTTGGAAATTTCATTGTATAGTGTGTAGGTCAGTCTTATATGTGCAGTTAAAAAAACGGAACCCTTTTTGATGTTGACCAGGAGAATCTATCAGCTGTATTTAGCTGTGCTCACTCACAGAAAGTTAAGAGGCTTTGGCATTGACAAGTCAAAAGATATTTAGAAGTCTGAGCACAACTGAATTAATAATGGATGTAGATATATTTTTGACAATGTTTATTTTATAAAACCTTAAATATTAAAAAAAAAATTGCAGTTCTGGAGTTTTAAAAAATGAATGTTGAAATGAAACTAAGATTTCACAGAGATCATTAAAAGCCCAATATTGTCAAAACCTTCATGTGCACCTTTCATGACTGCATATAAACACCCAATCAGAACTGACAGACTGCTTTAATAAGGAAGGATAAGTTGGCATAAATCAGGCCTACACAGTATGTGTCACTGAAAGTAATAAAGACTGTCAAACAACTGTTCTTTTTTTTATTGCCGCTTTTGAGGCATCTCATAGAGCATGAAGAGTCAGGACAGGTGAGAGAAGAGACGGTTTACTTAGTCAAGTGGAAAGACAACATGAGGACGACATATCCAAAGGAAGCAGGTAAAATCTCATAAAAACTGAGATAGGCAAGATGAGTCAAAGGCTGGCAGGAACAAAACTAGGGCTGCGGTTGAATTTTCAGTTTTGCTCAGGAAAGTTTCTAACCAGGTGAAGTGAGCTGGAAGCGTCACTCCGGCAGCGGTAATAAGAGCTGTCTGAATTTTCTAAATACTCAGGCAAGGTCCTTCACTGCTTCCTTCATTGCTTCTTTATCTGGACCACCTTTATGAAAGGAAATGTGATTTTGTAGAATACAGAAATGTCCGACTTCTGAACAGTATCTTCATTTATACACTAGATACTTGATTGAGGCTCTTTTAACATGAATGGCTTTGGACTTAAAAAAAACAGCAGACCAATGACTAGCACCAGCACATCACATGTACCCCAAAATACTGAAGACCAGACTGGACTTCGAGCACCTTGGAGTCTGTGCCTCTCCACTCTTTACTGTGATTTCTGAATGAACTGTAACATTTAGTTTAATCTGAAAAAAGAACTTTGGACCACTGGGCATCAACTTTTTCACCTTAGCCCAGGTCAGACACTTCTGTAGGGGTGTGACAGTTGTAGCTCCTGTCCTAAAGACATCTTTGTGTAGTGGCTTTTGATGTTCTGACGCCAGCCTCGGTTCACTCCTTATTACGTTATCCCAAGTTCTTGGATCACCTTTCATGACAAACCTCTCAAAGCTGTACTCGTTCCTGGTGCCTTTACAACTTTGTTGAATTAAATTACAAACAATAAATAATGTGCTTTTTGAATTTTGAATGCAGTCAGATTCTCAGAGGTTCTTTTTGTTCCTAAGCCCTTATAAATTCATCACATCTGTCTTTGACCTTGATGAAAAACATCATGATAATTATTTTTGACTGTTCGACCATAGCAAAGTGACTCCAGTGGCTGGTCAGATGGTGCAGACTGATTGTAAAAATACTAGTAAAAATAGTATCAGGTTAGTGTAGACCTAAATAACAGCATCACAAAGGCAGCTATGAATCATCAGGGATAAACCAATGACAGATCTTGCTGATGAGACTCGACGTGGAGCGTCTTGATTATATGTATGTCCACGGAGACAAAAAGCCAGGAGATAAACTCCTGTGGAGTTTGTAGGCTGGTGATAATGTGGGGAGGGTGGAGGAAAGCCAGCAGGGAGGAAAGATTTAACCTTTCAGGTGAACCTCCTTGAACATGCTGAAGGGTGTGTGGATATATGGAGATGGAGGGGTGTGCAGTAGCAGGTCTGAGCATCATTAGAAAATATATCAGCTCTAAGAATGAAAACACACTTAGATGTAAGACGTGGATTAGAGGAACCATGGGGAAATCTTGTAAATCTATAGGAAAATGCATTATTGTTGCACAGAAGAAGCCAGTATAGACAATATTGTGGATAAAGCAATAAATAATCAGATAAATGTAAATTACACTTGACATGTAGTGCAACTATGCTTATTTTCATTATAAAGTAAAGTTGTTCATTGTCACTTGTATGTAAATGCGTATTCTGAAATCTAAATTAAGATCCAAAGCAACTGGCAGAAACTGAAACTAAACCACATGAGAATAGTTTTTCATTAATAAGCAGACCCAAAAACATCAATGCAGCTTTAATTTATGCTAAATGCTCACAGATCTTGGCGGTAAGACACAATGTCAATACACAGCAATGTCTCTGGAAATACTTAAAGGAATCTTTCTAACCCACCTTCTGTGCTATAACATGGTGTAGCCTTCAAAAAAATGTTATCAACCGAAGAATAATTCTTCTTCTTTAAAACTCTAGCAAAATGTTTCCTAAATGGGCAACAGTGTATTTATATTCCCTGGATCTCTTTTCCCAAACTGCCCCCCTGGTGTTTCTTGATCCTTTCCTCCCTGGAAGTCTTGAGTAGCTGTAGCCATTATTAAGGGGCATTACTACCACTAAAGTGAACACAGCATTGTTGTCTGTCGTTCAAATTTGGTGGAGTTGTAGATTTTTTTGAACAGGTTCAATAACCCTGATGTGATTTATTCATTGCTATAAGATGATTGGGAAGATTAGAAAACATGGCCTGGTCTGATGAGTCTTGAGTTCTGTTAGTGTAAAAAACATCAAAGTATGGATCCTGTCTTGTTGGTTCAGTGGTGGCCCCTTATTACCGACTGACCAATGTATAAACACCAGAGCCTACTGACTATTGTTGCCAAACATGTCCATCCCTTTGTGACCACAGTCTCCATCTTCTCCAGCAGGATAATCCACCATGTCACAAAGATAAAATCATGTCAGACTAGTTCATTAAACATGACAATAATTTCACTGCACACAAATAGCCTCCACGGTCACCAAATCTCAGTCCAATAGAGCATCTTTAACATGTGGTGGAATAGGAAATCTTCATCATGGATGTGCAGCAGATAAATCTGCAGCAAATTATGTGACACTATCAACTCCTACTGAATATATGCCTTAACGAATTAAGGCAGTGGGTAGTGTATATTAAACACACATTTAGCAATGTGTTATTCATTGAGTTATAGATTTATCCCTTACATTTTACTGCTGCCAGTCTTAGTGTGAAGCTTTAGAGGAAAAAACTGAAACAAATAGCCACATGTGTCCTTTAATAATAACTACAGCTCTGACCACGACTCCATCTTCAGAGGTCACAAGCAATTTCCTGGGCCCTTTCCTTGCTAAGACAAGAAGGCCCACAGCTTGGCATTTATGGGAAATGTCTCCTGTATAGAACTTCCTTTTTTGTTCCAGGTTGTGCTATTATATAAAAAAAGACAGTCATAAAATGCACTTCCTGACAAGGTCTGCGATCCATAATTTAATCAAAGTATCAGTGCAAGCAAGAAGCTATTAAACACTAACAAACTAACCTACCTTCAAACTTGACCTCTATTACATTTTAAGATACTCAGCATGGTTGGAAGATGTCTCACATATTTGTAGGTTACACTTAAGAAGACTGAACATGAGTGACATACCACTAATACCTCTCCACAGTACAACGGCAGCAAGCTGTAGTTTCCAGTTTTTGTCCTCTCTGCCTGCTGATCTCAACATCAATAAGTAAAAGCACTTTGAAGGCCACTGCTTGCACTCACTTGAAAGCATGTGTCCAGTTTTAGAAAGTGGGATATGTGATCGTTTGATGCATGAAGGTCGAGATGTGAGAGGAAATGTGTCACTGTCCAACAGCTACGTGCCAAAATGTCACCAGGAAGTGCAAATGTGTACCCAGGCAGACAATAACAACAGAAAAAAGGATGAGCTGGAAGTTCTTGTAGTCACATTTTTATAAATATATCTCTTATGGATTTTGATTGCTAAGTTTAGTGCCCACAGTGTACAGAAGTAGCATCTGGTAGATGGAAAGAAGGGACCTCAATCTAGTCACAGCCTTTCTTTAGCCCAAAAGGCACCAAATATTGGGCTAAATTTAGTCAGACTGATTTTGTCCAAATTTAGCCCCCAAATGGTCTGTTTTGTTCTCTATATAGCCCTAATGCAGCCACTAAATCAGGATTACATTCAGCACAGTGAAAACATAAAGCTAAAAACATGCAGTTTCTCATCTTTTTAGGTCTTTCAAAGTCAGAAAATTAGGTTCTTTACAACCAAAAAAAACAAAGGTGAAAAGAAGACATTTCAGGGTTTTGTAAAAATGTGTTAAGAGAAAACAAATCAACTTCCTGAGCATTGAAAGAACTTGTTTTATACTCCACAGCACAAATATTGGGGTAAATTTGGGTTCCAGTTTCCAAGACACTTCTGGAGGAAGAGTGTGAAACAGTTGGTATGAGAGTTATCACCTTCAAGTCTGAGGCTGAGGTTCTCCAGTGCAGTAATGCAGGAGTTATACCAGACTGTTGTGGTGAAGCCAGAGCAGAGCTTAAAGGAAGCTTTTGATTTACAAGTACATCCAATCCTTAACCTTTAGTCATGAAATCTGGGTACTGACCATAAGTGTAATATTGTTAATACAAGTGGCCGAAAGTTTCCTCCATGTGACTGCTGGGTTCAGACTTAGAATGACCTCAAATGACTCTTCTCGACATGCAGAAGTAGAGGCTCTGCACTGAGTTCTCTCTGGATGTTTGAGTTCATCTGTTTAGGATCCCTCCCAGGTGCTTCCCTTTGGAGATTTTTTGTCCCAAATGGGGGGTCCACGGAAAAATTAGAAGCTTTTCTCAGCTTTATCACATCTCAGCTTGTTAGCAGAGTTATGCATTCAGCTTCATAGCACTTTTACTCTACTAGGTTAGCTTCATGTATTCCTGTAGCTGTAGGTAGTCTTGATGAGCAGTGCTGAAAAATCGTTTCAGCCAGCAGCTCAATATACTGGATTTATATGAGATTTCACACACTTATGAAAAATGATGAACTGGTGCAGTGTTCCACAAATGAGAATTTGGGCTTCAAGGAGTCATACTGCTTTTTTAATCCATTGTTTAATTTTTACATGCATCTAGAAAAGAAAATGTACACTATAGGGCGTGAGTGGTTTTGGATCCATTTTCCCATCCAGATTTTGTACATTTTTAAAATTAATTTCCAGAAAATCTAGAGGTGAACATGTAGACAAAAGTCCAACGAAAAATGAATGAAAATGGTGTAAGAAGTGGAAATACGACATCTGTGTTTAATTGTGCGAGTAGTGGGTACAGGCTGTAATGATGGCATAACAATGAGTCAGCATGAACAGTACCAGGACTCTGAGCTGAAATACTATTTGGAATTAATTTCTTCTATTTTTCATGCCCTTTTTTATGGGGGTAAAAAGGTCTATTTCCCCTGCACTTGCCAGATCATCTATTAAGCTCTTTTGGCCATAATGCATTTGACTTCTTTGTCTCTATGCGGTCGGTCCTCTTAAAAACAAAAAAACCCTGTCTATCTTCCTTTTTGGATATTTGCCTGTGTTGTGTTGGTTCTTTTGGTCATACATTTATTTTGATTGCTTACAAAATGCTGCCTTCCTGTCTTATATAATAAAATATTCCAACCTACCTGCCTTCTCTTTGAGTCATGCTTTTTAGTCCAAATAGTCTCATACTGAGCCATTACAGCAGTAATGGATTTTGCCTTCAGTCAGAGGGTTTTTTTTTTTATTATCATTATTATTATTATCTTAGAAAATGGACTGCATAAAGAAAAACTGGGCAAAGCCCTCAGATCTGAAGAGAAAAGCCAATGCAAAGTGCCTCAAACCTGCATTTTTTCTAAAGGCCTTACTGTTTAGGAATCTACGGAAAAACTGCTTTTCTGAATATGACCTTACCAAACACTTTCCTGATGAGTTTAAGGTCCACATCACCAGTTTAAGATCTTCTTTAATACAAAATGATGTACTTTTTGTAAACACTGGTCCCCAGAGGATTAAGTAGGGCTTGTTCAAGTGTGATGAATGTGCTGTTAATAAATTGAACGTGGCTCTGATGGAAATAGTTCGAATGAGACTTTTCAGTCATCGCCCCAAAATTCTGGAATGACCTCCCTGCCCATTTTATGATGCCCCCAATGACCAAGGACAATATGAATAGTTTCCATGAATTTCAGACTATTATTTTGAATGCTGCAAATGGTCTGCAGTGACTACACCAGAGTCAGTGCAGCATAATCTGACAATGTTCCAAAGAGCTATCTTGTGATGTCAGATGTGCTTGGCTTCCTCAGTCTTCAAGCACCCTCATAAATGTTTGATGAGGATGAGGTCAGGTGACTGTGGAGGAAATTAAGTCAGCACTCTTTCAGGATCTTTGGTCTTCAAGTACTTCTTCAAAGCTCAGAGGTGTGCTTTGCCTCATTATCTTGCGACAATATGAAATATGGCCCTTCTCATGGAAGGGACATACTCTAATCCCTTATCTGTCCGAGGTGTGTGTGTGTGTGTGTGTGTGTGTGTGTGTGTGTGTGTGTGTGTGTGTGTGTGTGTGTGTGTGTGTGTGTGTGTGTGTGTGTGTGACAGGTGGAGACTGCCAATTGGCCAATTTGGAGGGGATCACTGGATGGAGAGCAGCCTCTTACACTCCGATTCTCCCCTCTCCTTGCCTCTTTTGCACTAAACATTGAGCCAACAGATGGTTTGCCATTTGGTTTGTGTGTTTCTTTCCCAAAGTTGAGTTGCAAATTCTGACATCTGTGCCATTAACTAAAACCTTCTTGTGAACAGACTTTGTAAATAGTAAATACTGAACATATACTGTAAATACTGAGCACATTACAGCAGATTAATAGGAGTGAGAAGCCCAAAATGTTGAAATAATTGTTAGGGAAGAGTAGGGATCATTTAAACTTCTATTGCTTTGGGCTATGCTCACCTCTGAAGTAAATAAACTGCATCTCAGTATCTAGAATTGTTATCTGCCACTAGCCCTATGTTGGGAAGGGGAAGAGTGGTAACCTAGACAAAAACATATCATGCTATTGTCTAGGTTACCTGTAGGCCAGGGACATAACAGCAGCAAGTGTGCAGCTAATCTCTGTGCAGGCTGACAGACCAATTGGGTGTTTGCTATCTTACCTGCTGTTGTTGCATCACCACTTCAGCTTTCTTTACTGCAATGTCACAGTAAAGATTTAGACTTTAAAACACACAAATAAATGACGGCAAGTCAAGCCAGTGGTTGGAATTGCTAAGTGTGGCAAAGCTGAAAAGATATCCATAGCTGCAAGTTTCCCTAATCAATAACTCATAGTTCAAATGTCATAGAAACACAAACCTCTCTCTGCAGCAATATTAAACAACACAGAATACAACCAAATGCTGCAGCTCACCATTTGAAACATCAGTGTTTGCTTGTTATACTGCAGGTCTTAGTCTTGAAGGGAAAAAAGACTTTGTATTTAAGGATTTTGTTTCATTGCAATGTGTAATGTGTCGCACATCAATGGTTTTCGTTTGCTTACATTAGAAGACTTAGCTTGGATAAAAAGATAAAAAATTGCCAAACTACAGCCTTTTCTTGAACCTAGCTAAGTAATTTTTAGTGCCCTAATATATATATATATATATATATATATATATATATATATATATATATATATATATATATATATATATATATATATATATATATATATATATATATATATATATATATATATATATATATTTTATTTATTTTTATTTTTTATTTTTTATTTTTGTGCCCAAATATAACCGGTAGAGTAAAAATTAAACCAATGAGCACATGGAAATAATGCAAAGTGCAAAATGTCAAACATGTCCACACTCTGCAGTGCTAATAAGCAAATAATGCTCCCCTGCAAACTTGAGGTGCAGCCACATCTGTAACAAGTCAAAAATGTCTTCAGATGAACATTCTGATGAAAATCAAATGAATAACTTTTATTTGTCAACTTCATACAAAAGAAAATTTAAAAAAAAAAAAAACTAAACTGTGTGAAAAGTCTTGATTAACTTTGTATTAAAAGCAGATTGCTGACACGAACCGGTCTGCACTCGGTTTTGTCTCAAACGCGTCTCTAACCCAGGAGGAAGAGCTCTGAGTCAAATGCGATTTGGAAAAGGAAAAGAAGGCCAAAGTAAGATCATTTTCTGCACACTCTACATTCATTCTGTCTCACAGGAGGACACAAATGTGACCGCACAGTCAAGCAAGCAGAGCTGTGTTTTTCCCATATCCACCTAAAACGTGCACAAGCCGAATGGTCTGTCCCTTTAAGGAAAAAGAAAAGTGAACGTGGCTTTCCCAACATGCTTTTACATCAAGCCTGTTACAGGAGATCAGCTGCTGTGGTGGATATGCTGCAGCTTACAATAAGCTGATTGTGTGCGCTCTGTCCTGCCACACTGACCGTGCCCTCATGGGTGCCAAATGTACTCATCCCTCTGACTCCTTTCTAATCTGTGGCCTGCGGATAATGTGCCTGATGTTACATAACAATATTTTTTTTTCTCAGACCTCTTCTTATTTGAATCACACTTGCAGTCAGTTTATTTTTGTTTCTTTTGATTTTGCTATATTTATACTTATTTCAGGGCTTTTTTTCCCTCTCTGTCTCATTTGTGTTTGATCATTTTTAGACATCAAATAGAGTCTATATTTGTATTCTGAATCCAGCACAAAAATGCAGGTTCACTAAATTACTGCTCCAAAGAGGCGCATGATGTTCCTCTACATGACAGCAGTGCACAAGTTTGACTGTCCACTCAGAAATTCCTTTTAATCTGTCTCATCTGTTCCTCTTCAGCTTGTGTTCATACGCAGCATGGGTATGCTTTCAAGGTATGATGATCGATTCCTCTTTGATCTACATGACAGAATTCTGCCCTGCTGATGCCGGAGGAAAAGCACCAGGTCCTCGGTCAGAGAGCAGAGCTGTGTCAGTCCAAACCTGACCTCCTGATGTCCCAATCTGTCCATCAGTCTGTTGGACCTACTTCCTTCAGTCGGCTACAGGAAACAGAAAAGTGAGGCGTATCTCTCCTTCACTTTCCTCTTCTTTCTTTCTGATCCCTTTCTGGATGTTTGTTTGTATGTTCTGCGACTGCCACATCATCTTTTTTTTCTGAGCTTTTCAAGCCTAGGCAAGAAAATGCTATTTGCACACACACGTCTGATGTGTTACACTTGAGCCAACCCGCTCGACAGCCGCTCACAGTCATTAAATAAATCTCCACCCCCACCACCCCCAAAGCCAGACGCCGTTATTTGTGTCCAATGCTTCCATTAGCAGTATACACATCAACTGATGTGGATTCTTGTTACCTCTCATACAGAGGAGAGATATTAGTGTGAGATTGATGCAACTTCTCCCCCACCGAGATGACACAAACAAAGAGCTTGTCTCTTCTCTTTGATGGATCCCTGGAGCCGTCAGTGCAGCTGGAACTTTGCAACTGGAACTTAATCATTGGAATTTATTTATTTATCTCACATCCTGTTATGGGAAATTGTTTCCCCCTCCAAACAGTAAATTATTACCACATACATTATGGGCTGTTGCTGGGAAAAAAAGAAAAGATTTCCAGTGCATCTTTTAAGCCAGTTATTTACATATTCATGTAAATTACACCAACCACAACAATGAAACTTCCCATCATGCATTTGTCTTCCCTTGACCTGATTTGGTTAATATGACAGTTTTTCAGGATAAAGTAATTTCAAGTTTTTGTTATTCTTTCCCTTTCCTAATGCACATTTGCAGTCTGAGCACAAGGCCATAGAAACAGGAGTCTGGATTGATGTGCTTCAGGAAACCCAACTGAAAAACCAGTGCTTGGTTATATGCTGAACACATTAGCATTCCTATTACCTTGTAAAGCGAGGAGTGGGAAAATCATGACAAATGCAGAGTAACTTTTGTGGATACCACAAACCAACCACCAGCAAGCTTTCTGCAAACATTTACCAAGATTTGCAATCATATTTACTCAGTGATTGCCAAGTAATTTAGGTGCCTATGCTAGATCAGGAGATCAAAACAATGAAACACTGAGTATATATGTAACACATGAATATATTATTCTGGAGTAAAGTCTTGTGAACTAGGCGAGTGCCTCTGCCAGCTCCAAAATGAGTGTTATGCAATATTTTTTTTTCGTGTATTAAATGCTTTTTGTTTCCAGTATCTGAATGGATTGTGACATAACCTTAAAATGTGACCTTACCCAACTCTTTTGGTTGCCTAGTGAATTCCATGTGAAATATTTAGTGCAAATTTTCCCCAAGAGCTCACCTCAAGTTCATCTCTCACTCTCCCATACCAACAGTGAATAGTGAACACAAGTTAGAATAGAATAGAATAGAATAGAATAGAATAGAATAGAATAGAATAGAATTCAACTTTATTGTCATTGCACATGTCACAGGTACAGGGCAACGAAATGCAGTTTGCATCCATCCAGAAGTGCTTTAGCCATGATATAGATATATTACAATATATATTAGCAATAATATAGATATGTAAGTATATTACAGAAATGGGTCTATTATGGTATGTTATAATGTACACGGTATGAAGTATGTTATGAATATTCTATAACTATAAGTATTTACAGGCTGTAGTGAGTACAAGCTATGTACAGGCTATGAACAGGATATAAATATGAAAAACTATACAGAATATGAAATAAAAAACTACAGAAATATGAGATATACAGTTATACAGAAATGTGAACTATGCAAGTTATAAACAGTTGTAGGATTAAAAATTATCGTATGTACAGAATGATTATTTACACAGAGCTATACAGTAGTGCAGTTAAGATAAGTGAGATATGTGGATAATTTCTACAGAGGCTATATAAAGTGCTAGTGGTTGTGAGTGGTGGTTCAGTCCATGTTATTATTGTGTGTTTGAGGGTACAGTTGTCCATTGTATGTGTGTGTGTAGGTGGTTGTGGGTGTGTGTATGTTCAGTCCATGAGTTTAACGTGGGTCAGATGTCAGGAGGCAGAGTTCAGGAGCCTGACAGCTGTGGGGAAGAAGCTGTTCTGGTACCTGGTGGTCTTAGTCTGGAGGCTCCTGTAGCGCCTCCCAGAGGGCAGGAGGGTGAAGAGTCCATGTGATGGGTGACTGGGGTCTTTGATGATTTTCCCAGCCCTTTTCAGACACCGCTTCCTGTAGATGTCCTTTATAGCAGGAAGTGGTGCTCCGGCGATGTGCTGGGCAGTTTTCACGACCCTCTGCAACGCCTTCCGGTCCGAGGCAGAGCAGTTCCCGTACCAGACTGTTATACAGTTGGTCAGGATGCTCTCGATGGTGCAGCGATAGAAGTTCACCAGGATGTCTGAGGACAGGTGGTTCTTCCTCAGAGTCCTCAAGAAGAAGAGGCGCTGGTGAGCCTTCTTGACCAGCTTGGAGCAGTTGGTCATCCAGATGAGATCCTCGGAGATGTGGACTCCCAGGAACTTGAAGCTGCTCACACGCTCCACAGCCGTCCCCTTAAAGTTACCACAGACACCAACACAAATCAGTCACCGTGGCAGGTGGTCCAACCACCTCTTTTTATTCTATTGGCCTCAGCTCCTCCCAGACAACCCATCTCCTCAACCCTAAGGAAGCTCATGTCTCGCAATTTTATCCACAGGCATATTTTGATTATTTTGATTATTCTTTGTTTTGTTTATTTGTTTGTTTTTTGTTGTTTTGGGTTTTTTATGTGTTTTGGACCAGCATAGAAAATCTGGTGAGGGTCTGTGTGGATGCCTGCCAACCCTCCAATTTGCTGCGACTGCCCTGACTTGTGTGTTCAACCTCTTTTGAAGTTGTACTTCTCTGACTTTATTACATTTAAACTTACCTTACATTTAAACAGCTAATTTTCAGAGTGCAGAAGTCTCATTCTGAACAAGCCTATTTTAACCAGAGATGGAAAAAATGACCCACAGATGAAGCAAAAATAAAAAAAGAAGTGCAAAAATTGTAGAAAATTAAACTCCTAATCAGGACAAATGAAGCGTGTGACATACTTCATCACTTTGTTTCCCACTCACACTGGTAATTAGTAACCATTGTTCTGCTGGGAATTAAAGGTTGTCATATTTTTCATGGTGGCTTTAAGTGGAGCCTCGAACAAGAACCAAAAATCATTTTTGTTTCTCATTTTCATATGTAAAAGTGCTTTAAAAGAGAAAATATACACCAAAAATATTAACATGAGGAGAAATGTTGATTAACTTTGTTTTAATATCATTTTGTGCTTTGGTCCATCACATTTAATGCTGTGAGACTGAAGAACTTCCCAAAGAATTTATATATTCTCATCACATGTGCCATTCATCTGCAGGACCTCCTCTCTATTTCTGCTCCAAGAAAGTGCAGAATCCCAAGTGTACCCCCCATGCTTGGGCTTATACCATCACCACACCTCTGACTCTCTTCAGAGACCACTGTCTCATTCATCATTAATGAGCGACATATGAAAAGGTGAGAGAAAGCAACCTCAGAGAGTGAGCATGAAAACAGAACTGAAGAGCTGGATGTTGAAACAGAATGGTAATATGAGGAAAGGTATGAAAAGAAAAGTAGAATGTGGATGGGCTTGCATGGGCAGATTGAATCAGCTTCCACTTTAAGAGAAACCAGAGAGGTTTTCATAATGGAGACAGTAAGGTCAACCTAGCTAATTCATTATGAGGAGGGAATAAATAGTCCCACTGCTCCCTTCACACAAAAGTAAATGCTCATAAGTGGAAGCTGTACTCGGTGTTTCTTATGCACAAAAAAGAGGAACAGCCTGTTTTTAGAACTATTTATCTTAGTTCATTTTTGCTCATTAGTGAAGTTTAAACCCAGTATCACTCCAAACAAGTAAGAGACACGCCAATCCATTTCACATTTTGCCTCTCCAAATCGTGTAACCCACGACTCACTAAAGGTCTTTCTGACTTTGGGACGGCATTCTCAGTGTTGCAATTTGCAGCAGAACATGCATTTTACATAAGGCCCCGAGTCATACAGACCTATCCAGCAAACATGCACCCTTGGTGCACATGCACCCTTGGTAGCAGGCTACCCACTGTGGACCTTCATACTGGCATGAAATCTAGGGTATTTAAAGGACCCACAGCTTACTAACAGAATGCTCACACTTCAGCAGGACTTCCCTACTGACGGTCCACCCAGGCCTCATAGTACAGTGTCTAGATGTGCTTCATGCTGATACCAGAGTAAATAGTGGGTTTTCCCACTCAAGGCTTACAGTGGAAGAGGCAAAATATTCCTGCTCCCTGTGCAAAGGGTCACTGTGGGCAGGCATAGTGCGGGCACACTGTAGCCATACTGGGGAAAACCACTTGGTAATGAGAACTGTGGGGCACAGTGCCCAAGTTTCCCCAACGAGTTTGGTCCTATTTTCTAACTCCATATATATATAAACACATACACATACATTTGTACATGTAAATAGGAAATGCTCCCCTTCAAAGTAAAAGCTGCACCTGTTGAAAGATGCTGGTTTTGATGGATTGGAAGAACTTTTACTTTGAAGGTGAATGGTAACCATTTTAGGTTTCCAAGGTTTACAATGAACTCTTCAGTTTCATTGCCACTTAGCAAGTGGTTGGTAGTGTTTGCAGACAACAAAGGTCATGTGATACACATTTTCCCCTAACAAATACTGTTTATCAGGGAGTGCCTAACCAGTCTCTAAGCCCGAGTGAGTGACTGGGGCTTAAGCCTCCTATTGCCACATTTCTCTTAGATTTATTACTGGGGACATTCTCAGCACCCATCATTAAGTCCTCTATGAAAAGGTTAGGTAGCTACAAGTTACAACTTTTAGAGTGCAACACTGTCCTTATTTTATTTAGAAAACCTTTTCTAATAAACTGGCATGATATTTGTTTGATCTCCTTTAGAAATGAGTAAAGTAAAATCTCGATCACCCTGCACATTTTATGGGAATGTACATTACAGTAAGTGACAGAGAAGACAGAGATTCAGCTTTGAACCCACAAAAGTCATAGCAAGGAATCAAATTTCTCCTTTTGTGGCTTCTCTGCACCATTTTGGAAGGGCACCATGGCACACTTACAGTCTGAGTGCAGCCTGACAGAAAGTGATTAATGCTCAGGTCTATTTAAGACTTTTTGTAATTACACAGAGAATGGGGGAAGAGGAACTAAGTCCACAAAGCCCTCACAGCAAGACGTGTGTGATGGATTGAGAACGGAGCCTGTGACACATGCACTATAGAGAAAATTTTATTATATTTTAATGATGTTTGACCTAGTATTTGATAGAACTGTGCCATAAGTACAGCTTTGGAAATTGGATATCTGGTCTGATTAAATGAGAATAAAAGTGTATCACAGTGGGAGCAAATGATAATACATTTAATTCAGTCTTTTTCATTGCATATTGAAAATATGTATTAAACTGGAAAGCCTTGTCTTACGATTCCACTTTTATTGAAATTGGCCATGACTATGAAATGACTTTCAGAAGTTGCAACAGCATACTTCATTTAAGAACTCAAAGTCTAATCTTTATAAATGTTGGCCTTTTGTAGATTATAAACCCATTTTGCAAATTATATGAATCACTCACTTAAACTGACATGCGGGAGCCATTATTAACTCTCCAATGGACTCCAAAGAGATGCTGTAAGCTTTTGTAAGGCAGTATAATGTTTTCTCACAATTACTACACAATTACAGGGATTTATTTTTCGCTCTTTTTATCAGTGGATATTTGGGTGACTAATACAGTGTATTCTGTCCTGCTGAACATTTTCAAGTCCTTTGTATCCCAGAGTTTTCGGTTCTAATTGTAGTTTCTTGTCCTGATCGAGTTCAATGTTGTCCTCTCTTATCCCGCTATAGCTTAGTTCCATGAATGAGCTGTAAGCAGGCAGAAAAACAAGGACATTTTTAAACTTTAGTATTATTTTTGGCACAGTTTGTGTAACCATTAAAAGGTTAAAGCATGAAAAAGTCAAGATGATCAACCTGAAGCTTATAGGGGAAATGGACCTAATTTACACCTTCTAGTGAATGTGGGATACTTGCAAAACGTTTATGAAACATTCATGGCTCTGGGGCACGCTACTTGAAAAGTAGTGAGCTTTTTAGACCTCTGTAGCTTTTCACCCATAATGGTACAAGTGTGGCACACATTGATATTTTTATCTCACGTTATATTTTGGAACGTGTATGGCGATGCATTCACATCCAAAGGCATCACTTTGTGCTGTTTTGTCACATGACAGCATCTCACTGTTACACACGAGGGATGTTTTGGTGTTACTACAGCAATACTGGATGCTGAGAGAGAAATGTCACACTGGGGTTCACAAACAACACTTGTAACAAAAACACGTAATATGTAAAATTTACTGAGTAAAGTGTATGAAATAACCAGTCAACATACATATCTACCAGTGAGACACCAACAAGGATAGAAAACCTGAGTGACACCTTAGGCTTTATATACTTCCTAGATATCTTTTAAATTTTCTTTTCATAGTTTTAAATAATTTTTTAGGTGCATTCATGTCCATGTGCTATTAGAAAGACAACAGTGTCAGTCTCAAACACCTCTCACGTCCCACCTCTTACACACAATCTCATCACTGTGCTCTCTTTGTAAATACTGACCATACTTCTTTTTTTTACACCAAACCTAGGTTTGTGCTGATGCAACACCTTAGTAAATGCAGCCCCTGCATTTATGTTCCTCCATATTTATTTTCGCTTTTTTAGTTTAGTAAAAGTTTGTATTTTGGGTTAAAATACTTCATGTTTGTTGGATGTACGCTGAAAAAAAGAGATGGGTATGAAAGCCAAGTTTATAAACGATATGACCTGAGGGATGGACCTTTGATTTCTTCCTATGACAAGATAACACTGGCTGCCCTGTTTTGCCATCAGTGAACACATCATTGTGAAATCTATCTCTCTTTATAAACAAAAGCCAAATCTGAGCATCATCATTGTAACATAAATCACTATATATTAGTATGAAGATTCAGCCAGAGTCAATTAAAACAGAATTTTGCTTGTGGACATGATACAGAGTCACAACACCTGTTACCTTTGGCAAAAGTACATTATTAGAGAAACACCTTAAAATACTGATTTGTTGGGATTTTTTGGTTGTTTAGCAAGAACTTTGAAAAAACTTGATTTTAAGTGGAAGAAAACTCCAGCAGAACCCGGCTCAAGGAGCAGCCTCTGGTCTCAACTGGTTGGGCTAAAAGAGAGGCAATAAATAAGCAGCAATAGACCTTAACGCCGGTATAAACTTTGGTTAGGCCCAGTCAAACAGACCTGGAAACCAGTCAGCAACCACCAACTGCTAAAATATGTATTCCCCAACTTTCGTCCACAACTGGTGAGAAAATTCTGCAGATTTCTACCAGCTGTTAAATGAAAATGATCAAAAAGAGATACATGCTGCTGCTTCTACTGTTTCCATGGAAGATGAAGTACTGAAACTGTGTAAACTGCAATGCATCACACTTTTCATAGTTTCACTCCTGCTTGACCAGTAGCTGGTGAGTGTTCAGGGCTTTCTTAGCAAACTAAAGGCAACCAAAGTGATCAGAAGGAGATTTTTGGAGCACATCCGTCGTTCATCCAGCAACTGGTAACAACCTGAGAGCAAGTGCTAACCCTCCCCCAGTCTCGAGAGCCTTTTTTCCATCATTTTAATTACTGTATGTCTTCTTTCCTTTCATGTCCATACACACGGAGATCAAACCCATAGTTATTCGTAATAACTGTCTTTGGTCTTTTTGCCAGCACTTTCACCAACAGGTTTTCAAACCATAGGAGATCACTGACTGCTCCGATGACCAGGGGCATTTTTTAATCCACATTTAATTACTTAACACATTAAATACTGCCGGGTTAAAGAAACACAGCCATGCTCACACTAATGCTAAGGCTGTGAGCACCATTATTGTAATCATAATCCGTAATTTTAAAAAACCAAACAAAAAAACAACATGTCAGGAGAATACAGGCAGTCAGTGGTGAGTGTATTATTCCTAATAAAAGCCATGCTAATTCAAGTAGGTCTCTTTGTATGTCTATCCGATAAAGTTTCAATATATGGATGAATTTAGGCAACTGAAAAACACATATCACCTGCCAAGAGTTCAATTATCTCTCGGTATTAAGACGCTTTTCTGCAAACTGATTAGCAGCCTGCCAGTGATCGGATCAGATATAAAGATTCCTGCTGACTAGTCCATAACACTTCATTACTCAGTGCTTGTTCTAGGATGTGAAAAACTGAGCAGGAAGCGTTCACTGTTCAGCTTGTAAGCACAAAATAAAAAAATAAAACACTGAATTAAATATGATTGACATCAAAGTAATGTGTGCCTCTGTTCTGAAACATTCACTTGTACACCTGGGTGTTTGGAGACCTGTACTCTGGGACCGGAGCTGATGCTGTCTAACTGGTGCACTCACACTTGTTTTCCCACTCATTACTTACTCGATGGGTGTGAAGAAATCTCTTGTGCGGAGCTCCAAAACATGCGTCTCAATGCATACTATCTTGTTTTATTATTTCTCTGATTGCTTTGGAGTGTGCAGCATGACACAATTGTTACACCAGCTGAATTCTTCACACTCTTGCTGTCTATGATTGGCTCAACTTACAATACAAAGCACCCTGACTTCATTTTTTCTTGTCAACACATTTGAAAAGAAATCAGTTGGAGCTTTCCAAGCCTGAGAGTTAGATGATTTCTGCACCTTTCTGACACGTCAAATGATCGCTAACAATCCATTTCCCCAACTTTTGCCTCTGTGCCCTTCAACCGGTTGTTGTTCTCACTTGCAGCTATTTCTGTTTCCCAAAAGTTTTGTTTCTTCAACTTCCACAGACATGAGATGTAAATTAATTAGCATCATGCACCTACAGTAAGTCTATTTATGCAGAACTCATTCGTGCCTGTGTTTCTATTTTGGGCAAGTTCATTTTCAGTGTTAGTGTACTTCTCACTAACGCAGCTCTAAAAATAAGGTGTCTTCAAAAGATGGCAAGGTTCAAAAGAGATTCTTCTTCAGATAAATTTGAAACAATGCCATCTGGCCAGTAAGAAGATTTCACAAGAGGGTTTAACTTAAAACACTTTATTCAATCTTGCTAGTTTTATTCTTATTGTGAAAATCACAGGTTCACATGGAGGTGACAATTGGCAGGGAGGTTAAACAGGAATATTTGAGGACCTATAACCAGTCAGATCCTTCCTTAACTAATAACATCAAGTTTCAAACCTTCAAGATCTTCAAGATATCCCATCTGCTTCAACCTAAGCAGGTGGTCTTGACTGTGGGTGTATGCCTAAATGTATTGAAATTAACTCATTGGATATTTGTGTTAACGGGCAGTCGATCAGATGTATCTTATTAAGAGGCCGGTGAGTCTATTTTGGTATTCTAATTAACACTGACAGAAGAGACAATGTGAGTTTTGTGGTAGGATTTGGATTGTCCAAAGTCCGCCCATCGAAAATATATAAAAGCTAGGTTTTTAAAGGTGATCAGGGTTAGTGTATTAAATGGTACTGTCAGGAGTCAGAATAGAAACTGCTGATGTGGACAGTGGATCAATAAGTCTTCTAAATTGGAGGTAAGGGGACCTTTGTAAATTTGGCTACAGAACAAATACGTATTCAAGGTTACAGAGCAGTTAAAAAGAAACTAAAATCGACTCTCAGCTCAAACACAAGCATACTTTTCTGTTAAACAGAAGGGCAGCCTTCCTACTGAGGCTGTTAGACTGTGCCCATGTGGTTTTATGGTTACAACAAAACCCCAACTGTTTTGGTACTTCAGACGCATAGCATCCAGTTCCAAGAAAACTCATGTTAAATTATCAGACCTTCAAACAAAAACTCAGCATCAAACAAAGACAGCCTGCGGGAACACAAAATACAAGTCTGAAAGCTATTTTATATTTATTGAACCAAAACAGATGTTTAATACTAACTGAGTCTGTGTGCTAAAAAAAACTGCTGGATTTGACACATTCCCTAGACTGATTATTACCAGCCTAGTTCAGTCAAATTGTCAATAGACACCAGTAGACCATTTTCAGAAGAATGTGGTTGTTTAAGAGGTCTCACCATTAGCACACTGTGCTAAAATTGAAAAAAAAATCCCAAAGAAATGAGTAGGATGGTGACTGAAATCTATCAGTTTGGGAAGAATTACCAGACTATACTGAGGGTCTGAGTTGGGGTTCTCACTGATGATGGCTTAGGCCATCAGACAGCTGAGGCGCATCTGATTTTAACCAGTGTATTCTGACTTTGGAATCAGTCAGAAGTTGAGCTTTTAGGTTTAGACTAGATGTGTCTGTCAAACAGACTGCCACTGAAAGAACATATCTCCCCTGCTACCTCTGTGAAAGTAACAGGGAAATATGAATTTTGCTGCTTGATCAAAAATCCAGAAAGAAACAACTACAGTGAATTAAAGCTGGAATAAATAAAAGTCCACAGACAGAGGTCAACAAAAGACAGAGAAATTGTAGGGTTAGGGGTGGGGCTAGAGTATCAGAGAATCAGACCTACTCATTTTATAGGGTTTCACTTTTTCACCATTCTGAAACAGAAACTCTTTTAACAGCAAAAATGCAAGGCCAAAAGGAAAACAAAAATAGTTCTGAAACCATGCTTATTTAACATGTGCTAACATGTAACCCCATCCCTAAATGGACAAGGTGGATGTTAAGACAATCTAATGAAGAGGAAAACCTGTCAATTGTATATCAGAGATATAAAGTTTTGTTTCAAGACAACACCTTCCTCAGAAACAAATAATTAGGATGCATCAAGCAGCCCGGGGAGCGAGACCCTTCAATATTAATAGTTTTTGCAGGAATGTGTTCTGTGTCTGTGCTACCAGTAATTGAAAGTCTGTCTGTGCAGTTAGCTTCAGAGAGAATTTAAACATCCCCATCAGTACCCTCATATTCCTCTGTTCATCTCCAGATGGTTCAAGTAGAGTGCAGATAAGATTTTGCATTATTGATGCACTCTGTTGGATTGTCATCAATAGCTCGGGCCATCATCGCTACCGGGGAGCCCATTTACTGTAATGTATGAATTGATGAGCACAGTCTTTGATTTCAGTTGACACACACTGAGCTGCAGTGGCCAATGGCAAGTATCCAAGGAGCCTCTGTTCAGTCCGCTGCTGGAGAGCAGAAAATAAAACAGCTGGAGGAGAAACAGCAGCAACACTGTAATCCACAAAGAGATTTACTTTTTCTTTGAGTCCCTGAAATTACATCAGCATTCTTTTACCGTGCTGAAATGTATCAGTGAGCCTTGTGTTTAAACAATTTAAAGAAGAGATAAAAGTTAATCTTTCTAGTTTTGTTACAGGGAAATATCTGCATCACTGAGTTGCAGGGAAATTTCTGGGGAAAAAACAACTCATTAAAGGTAAACATCCTTTGGTACCAACAACCAGAATATAATATATTTAATTTATTATGTCAGTGTGAACTTGTTAGCAGACAAGCTGAAAAACAAAATCACTGCACAGAAATAGCCATTACAAATAGCACTACGTCCTTATTTATAAATGTCAACACAAACTGAGAAAAAGAAAAGAAACTTCCCAAGGACCTCCCTATAGAAAGTAGAGCAAAGATGCTACTAACACTTTCCATGTTGGTCAAAATTTGGGTCAGTTGGAAATCCGTTCTAAGCTAAGGATAATCTGGAGGCTTGCTGAGGATCCTGTTGTCCCAAAATCCAGGCAGTGCATTCAGCTGCTATTTAACTGGTGTCTTGGTATGTGAATGTGTTTCTGCGGATGAGATGGAAACTTTTATGCCTCAAACACTTCCAATGATTCTCCAGATTCTGCAATAAAATTAACATCAGCGCAGAAAATAATGTATGTTATAATAGTGTCAATGACTCAAAACTAAACCATTTTATCTCAGGCAAGGTGAAAAGTATTATTCCCATCTGAAAATTATAGTTACTTCCATTAACACTCAACCAAATATTATCTTTAAATTTGTGCCATGATCTATATCCATACTAAATCATTCCTTTCTGAAGGTATCAACAGTAATATTTAAATCTAATAAGTTTAAATATCCAGGAATCAGGGTGCAAAATACCATGAGTAAACTGTTGAGTCCCAGAATTTTATGACCAAAACAAAGGTCATGACCTCAGAGATAGTTGAGGTGCTGACCAGCTGCTTGGAAATGAATCTCATACAACCAAAGGATGTCTTATAAAAGGAACTGAGACTCCTATTTCTTATGCACATAAAGACTTTACTGTGTCCCAGCCTTTTAAAAAATAATTAAAGTCTTCAAGGCTTTCAAATCAAAATAATATTCAAGCTTTCAAAACACTGCACTTTTCATCAGCAACATGAAATTGTGCAGACTGTGACAAACTGCAATCAATTTTAATTAGGCTATTTTCCTCTAAAAGATCTCTGTAGTGCCAAATAATGTCATATTTAAATGCAGTATTTCATCAAGACTTCGCTCCTGAATCAGTACGGGATGACTCTTATTTTTAGAAACCTTTGTTCCCACAAACCCAGAAGGCAGAATAAAGACTCTCTGACCACTTCCCCCACAAAATGAAACACACACATACGCACAAGCAACCGCCTCTGCATGTGTTTATGTGTGTCTGTACAGCTTTCAGGTCACTATCGCATTTTATCAAGAAACGCATGGCCAGCCTTGTGTGAAATCAAAAAGCTGCACAAATTATTTGTGTGTGCTCCGTGTGTGTGTGTGTGTGTGTGTGTGTGTGTGTGTGTGTGTGTGTGTGTGTGTGTGTGTGTGTGTGTGTGTGTGTGTGTGTGTGTCGGGGGAACTGACATTGAGCTAAACAATATGACGGCACATATGGCTGTACATGTGTTCACACAAAGCCTTTTTTTGTTAAATATGTAGTTCTGTAAAATTTCGAATAACAGGAAAGCATGCATGCTTATGAGAATACCTCAAAATATACTTGCATAAATGCATATAATTTACATATGTGAGTTCTGCACAATTAAATCCATCTACATTTATCTCTGAAAGTCTCAAAAAGGGAAGAATGCAAGAAAAATAAGTTTATTTAAGTAGGGGTGTTATTTACTTGCATTTCTTTCATTAAGCTGACTGTGGAACCTCATGTCTGGTACTGCATATCTCAAATGCTGCAACACTCTCAAACAGGGATGTCAAACTCATTACAGTGTCATATTTAACCAAAGATTGAACTCAAACAGCAGAACCCAGAAGCCAACAGCAATTTTATGACTTCTATTTGTAAAAATGAAATGAGTGTTTTATTTGCAGATAAGTGGTTGGTTTCTCTGCAGACGTGTAACTTTTTTTTCTGCTGAAGAGGAGAAAAGAGGTTAGTGATGGCCGAGGTGAGTTTGAGAAGATATAGCTGTTATTGTGATTTGATTCTGAGATGGTGGAGAGCAGGCCGGCGAGGTTAAATTTTTCCTTAAAGGTCCAATGACTGGCTGGAAAACTCAGGTTAATGCAGTGGTTCCCAAAGTGTGGGGCCCGCCCCCTAGGGGGGGCGCAGAGCTATTGCAGGGGGGGGCGCGGCATGAAAAGGGAAAAAAAACAAAAACAAAAACAAGGCTTGGACACTGCTAGCACGAGGCGCCCACACAAACGCAAAGCAGGAGATGAAGCATAGCTGAATACGTTTCCAAACCAACTTCATAAGCCAAAGACTAGAAAATATGGTGAAGCATATCTTCCCTTTGGTTTCACCTGCACAAGTGCTGAGGTAGGTCTCCCTGCAGAATTAGTTTTCCCTGCATCGGGAGCAGCGCTGGGCTGTTCAAATCACGGACAAACAGTATCCCACGGTTGTTTATGTTTTTGAACCCATTTTGTAGAGGGTTTTTTGAAAATGTATTGATAGCAATGTTGAACATTATTACACAGGAAAAAAAAACAACTACATGTAAAATAATTACACCGTGATGCCTCTGCCTTTCTAAATGCAGGGACAGTAATGGCCTGTATATGTAAGCGTGTAAAACCTGCAGAGTCAGATTAACAGTATTTTGTCTCTATCTGCCATTCATCTCATGTAAACAATAACGTGGCGCACAGTGTGACGTGAAAAAGGCACATACCTTTGACATTGTGTGACAAACTCTGTATTCCTTGTCCACACGTAAACGCAAAAAAAAAAAAGGAGTTTTAAAAAATCTCCGTTCTCGGTGATTCGATACGCCGTTTACATGTGCCCGAAACAGCTGCGCATTCAAAAATACCGGTGTAGGTGCGGACGGAGCGTAAAAGAGTTGGTAGTTTATTTTCTTACTACCTGTAATTTATTGCAGATTATTTGTATTTGCTTAATTGTTTAATAAATGTTTGAGGTGTGAAATAAACCGCAATGGAGCAAAATATGGGTGTGTGTGGTTGAAGGATGTGTTTGTGCGTGTGCGTGTGCGCGTGCACGCGCGGGGGGGCGCGAACATTTTTCTTGTTAAACAAGGGGGGCCCAGCAAAAAAAGTTTGGGAACCACTGGGTTAATGGAACAGAAACTGTCCTCAAATCTCCCTAAATACCATGAGCTGATGACTGCAGAACAGGTGTGGGGAAGAGCACCTGAAAAAGAGAGGGTCCCCCCCACAGGTAAGCCAGTGGTAAAAGGCTTACCAAAAGGCTTTCAAAGAGAGAGAGAAAAAGAATAGGGAGAAAAAAGAAGGAAATCCTAAAGCCTACCAGGACTGTGACATTAATCTAAATTGGTCAAAGATTCAAACTGACCATATTTTTATGTATATAAAAGATAGACAAAGCGGACTGAAAAGTGAAGCCAATGCTTAAGTGCTTAAAACCTGCATTACTTCTAAAGGCCAGCAGGGGGCAACTCCTCTATTTCTATGTTTTTTAAGTCTAAATGTATAGAAGTCTATGAGAGATACTACTGTGTCTTCAGTAAACATTTTCATGATAAGTATCTGATCTCAGTTGAGAGATTCAAGGCTAAATAAAAACAACATTATATAACTTTGTAAACTTTGCACCCATAAAACGTCTTGATGCATTCTCAATCATCCAGGAAAGTAAATCTCCAAAAGTTGAATCTGTTCATCTGGACGTAGCGTTTTGTGGGAGAAACGTTTCGTCACTCATCAAGTGACTTCTTCAGTCTCAGCTGACTGCAGGTTTCCCAAACCTTATAAACAGTACATTTGCATAATGACTGAAACCAGCCCACTGAAGGAACAATGGGCTGTGAGGTCAGTTCCTTAATCATAATTATGCAAATTCCCATGACCATTGATCAACAATCACTGACCAAAACCCACTGATCAAAGAACACTGATCAATGGCCATGAGTACCATTCACAGAGAGTTGGGGAATGGCTGCAATCACAGCATTGTAAGATGGCGAAAGATGTACCCTTAGGCCCCCTCCTCGATTCAGAGATGGTCTTTCCCTTTTCACGTAAATGGCCTCCTTGACTCCGCGCTCAAACCAGCGTTCTTCCCTGTCCAGGATGTGTACATCCTCATCGTTGAAAAGAGTGTCCACTGGCCTGTAGGTGTAAATAAACTGCAGAGTCCTGGCCTGATGAGGTTGCTCTTCTGTGTTGTGCCATCCGCTTCGCTAGAGGTTGTTTGGTTTCCCCGATGTATAAATCCTGGCAATCCTCCTGGCACTTAACAGCGTACACTATGTTACTCTGTTTGTGTCGGGGGACCCGATCCTTGGGGTGGACCAGTTTTTGGCGCAGCGTATTTTGGGGTTTAAAAGCCACAGAGACCCGGTGTTTAGAAAAAATGCATCTCAACTGTTCCGATACTCCTGACACATATGGGATCACTACAGGTTTTCGCCTGGGCAGCGGTTGTCCTTCTCTCCTGGATCGGCTGGAGCTTTCTTTAGGTGCCTTCCCAGCTTTGACAAAAGTCCAGCTGGGATAACCACATTTACTCAGGGCCTTCTTGATGTGCTGTTCTTCTGCCTCCCTTGTGCTCCAGTGGATGATGAGAGTCAAACCTTAGATACGGATCCGTATGCGTAGGACTGTGACATTGGCTGTGACTGTGACAAAGGATGCGACATGGAGGATGTGGACAAGTGGGTGAAGAATTTGTCTGACAGACAGCTCACCCAAACAGAGAAAAACATCCTTGCTAAAGGGTTGAATTTTGCCGTCACACCGAGACAAATCCCTCTAGTGGAGCTGATCACAGCCACAGAAACAGCAATTAAGTAACAACAATATTGCAGAAGTGGAAGCAGAGCAACTACGGACGAAAAGTTTCGGCCTGTCTCAGCAACGCAAAGCCCCAGCATCCAACATCACCATGGAGGAGAGGAAGGCACTCACATCACTTAGTGATGACAACAACATTATCATCCTTCCGGCAGACAAGGGTAGGTGCACAGTATTGCTTAACCAGAAAGACTATCATGAGAAGATTTTGTCACTACTCAGTGATGAAAATACTTATGAGCCCCTGAAACGAGACCCAGGAAGTGGCTACAGGAAGAGGGTCATAGACTGTCTGAAGCAGTTAGAACAAGACAAGGCTATCGACCGGACCTCATACCACAGGCTGTACCCAGGGGAGTCTACACCAAGTCTGTATGGTTTACCGAAAATACATAAGCAGGGTGCACCTTTAAGACCAATTGTCTGCATGATCAACTCGGTCACCTATAACATCTCCAAGTTTCTGGCTTCGATCCTCAACCCGCTGGTGGGCAGCGCTGAACACCACATCCAGAACACCCTGGATTTTGTTGAGAAGGTGAGAGATGTCATTATGGAGACAGATGAAACCATGGTCTCATACGATGTTACATCTCTCTTCACTTGCATCCCAGTCACGGAAGCGTTGGAGGTAGTCAGTAAGAGATTACAGGATGACACCAACCTCAGCAACAGGACCACTCTCAGCATCGACCAAGTGTGTTTGCTTTTGGAACTGTGTCTTCATTCCACCTACTTCACATACAAGGGTCAGTTCTACAGGCAGAAACATGGGTGTGCCATGGGCTCCCCAGTTTCACCCATCGTGGCCAATTTGTACATGGAAGAAGTGGAAAAGAGGGCGTTGCTATCCTACCCTGGAACACCACCAAGCCATTGGTTCAGATATGTGGATGACACCTGGGTGAAAATCAAATCTCAGGACGTACTACATTTCACGGATCACATTAACTCGGTGGACCAACACATCAAATTCACCAGGGAGGATATGAAAAGTGGCAGGTTAGCCTTCTTAGACTGTGAGATTTCCATCAGTAATGGGGGACTACTAAAAGCTGACGTGTACCGTAAACCTACGCATACGGATCAGTATCTAAGGTTTGACTCTCATCATCCACTGGAGCACAAACTGGGTGTCATCAGGACGCTACAACAAAGAGCGAACACCATCCCCACTGACACAGCGGCCAGGGAGGCAGAAGAACAGCACATCAAGAAGGCCCTGAGTAAATGTGGTTATCCCAGCTGGACTTTTGTCAAAGCTGGGAAGGCACCTAAAGAAAGCTCCAGCCGATCCAGGAGAGAAGGACAACCGCTGCCCAGGCGAAAACCTGTAGTGATCCCATATGTGTCAGGAGTATCGGAACAGTTGAGACGCATTTTTTCTAAACACCGGGTCTCTGTGGCTTTTAAACCCCAAAATACGCTGCGCCAAAAACTGGTCCACCCCAAGGATCGGGTCCCCCGACACAAACAGAGTAACATAGTGTACGCTGTTAAGTGCCAGGATTTATATATCGGGGAAACCAAACAACCTCTAGCGAAGCGGATGGCACAACACAGAAGAGCAACCTCATCAGGCCAGGGGCCTGTTCTTCGTACCTCGCTTACTACATCCAAGATCAAATGACACATCCAAGATCAAATCATCGCGCTAACTTTGAGCTCGCTAATCCGGTTCTCCGAACACACCTGTTGTTGACGATTAGTATAGCTGGATGAAGTAATCTGAGATCACTGGGTGGCTTAAAAGGGGCTACGCATCGATAGTAGAAACATTGATCGGCAACCCTGTGATTGGTCGGCGAAGATGTCGAAGGAGTGCGCTCAGTATTTCACGGCAGCAGAGCAAGAACTCTTGATTGAGGGATATCAGGAGTTTCAGAGTTTAATTAAAACGCAGGGGAACACTGCAAAGGCTGCAAAAGCAAGGAGAGAGGGCTGGCAGAAAGTTGCTGACAAATTAAACTCGTAAGTGATCCATGATATTACATTATATCATGTGATATTATTTTATTCCACATTATATTATATTACATCATATCCTCTTTCACATTAGAGCCACAACAGGACCCACTAGAACATGGGAAAACGTAAAAGTGAAATATAAAAATATTCCACAGAATGGTAATATTTATCACTTATATTGCTTTTAGTCTATGACAAGAGACCCTGGAATAATCTGTTTGGTTGTTTATAACAGCAACCAAGAAAAGGGCAGAGCAAATAAAGACAGGTGGTGGTCCTGCACCCCTCGTCACACCCCTTTTTGTACTGTGACATTTATTGACATTGTGGGTTTTTGTGTGTAGTTTGACATAACACTCCATCACTTTTACCTGTTCCCATGCAAGGGGTGACTGAAGCATGCACAGTAAGTCGGGAGTAAGTATATACAGTACAGTAAGTATATATATATATATATATATATATATATATATATATATATATATATATATATAGAGAGAGAGAGAGAGAGAGAGAGAGAGAGAGAGGAAGAAAGTAAATAATACCCTCACGGAGAATCGATATCTCTCTATGAGCACACCGTCGCAGCCGAGCTAAAGGATCCCGTCTATCCCGCAATATACGCTAAATTCTGTAAACTCTCCTTATCAATCTTGCACCTTCCTTGCTCGCGTACAAACGGACAGGACATGGCTGCGACAGACTTCCCAAATCCACCTTCGCTTTTTAGCCGTGGTCTCTCATCTTGATTGCACGAAGTAATTTACTATTACTACCCTAAAATATGAATTACATCTGACATGATCTACTACATGTAATAGAATGATTAATAGTACATTTCCCTTTTTTTCGGAAATGACCTGTATGTATCTGTATGAAATCAATAAAAGAATCAAATACATTATCTTTAGTTACATTGCCAATATTTATTTATGGTAAAACAGTGGAGAAATGTCGCTCTTGCTTTCATATAACTGCAGCGGACATACCTGAGAGGCGCGATCTAATCCTGTTTACATAAAGTAAACCTGCTCCCGAGCAGGTTTACGCTTCGGATCTGTTGCTATGACAGCAAGTCCCAGATGAGCTTCGGAGAACCGAACGATCCAAGATCACGCCAAATCGTCAACATTCAAATCCGGCTAACTTACTTAGCGAGGTACGAAGAACAGGCCCCAGGACTCTGCAGTTTATTTACACCTACAGGCCAGTGGACACTCTTTCAACGATGAGGATGTACACATCCTGGACAGGGAAGAACGCTGGTTTGAGCGCGGAGTCAAGGAGGCCATTTACGTGAAAAGGGAAAGACCATCTCTGAATCGAGGAGGGGGCCTAAGGGTACATCTTTCGCCATCTTACAATGCTGTGATTGCAGCCATTCCCCAACTCTCTGTGAATGGGACTCATGGCCATTGATCAGTGTTCTTTGATCAGTGGGTTTTGGTCAGTGATTGTTGATCAATGGTCATGGGAATTTGCATAATTATGATTAAGGAACTAACCTCACAGCCCATTGTTCCTTCAGTGGGCTGGTTTCAGTCATTATGCAAATGTACTGTTTATAAGGTTTGGGGAAACCTGCAGTCAGCTGAGACTGAAGAAGTCACTTGGATGAGTGACGAAACGTTTCTCCCACAAAACGCTACGTCCAGATGAACAGATTCAACTTTTGGAGATTTGCACCCATAAGTGCATCTCTGGGCTTCATAATGGAACATTACTAACAGGCTGCAGTGAGTGGTACGTATGACAGGGTGCAGTGAGTGATTCTCTCTACATCCATCTTTTATATACAGGCTATGATACTGACAAGTCTGTCTGGGATCTGTTGTTTCAAAAGAATTTTTTTTAAAAATAAGAAGGATTTTTTTTCCTGAGGCTCATGCTGGGGCAGGGCTGCTGTGAGAGGAAGCACAGCAGGGTGGAAAGCTGCAGGCGTTGCAGATGCATCATTTCCCCACATAGTGAAAGGGCAGCAGATGTTGTCTACATTTCATCATTCTTACCTCTGCCACTGTGTACAGGATGCTCCCCCTGTTCTACTTTAGCCTTTAGGAAACAGCTGATCATATTTTATATATATATATATATATGTATATATATATATATATATATAAGATAAGATGACCTTTATTAGTCCCACAGGTGGGAAATTTGTTTTGTTACAGCAAAGTGCAAAGTTATGTAGCAGAAATTAGAAAACAATGGAAAGCAATAAAATACAATAAAATAAAATAAAATACCATATACAATAGAATAAAATAGAATAAAATAATATATACAATAGAATAAAATGGAAATACAAATACTATATACAACTGAGTAGGAAAATACAAAAATACAACTTCGTCAGAAGAAGAATTGCACATATAGCAGTCTTATTGCACATGTGTGGGTTTGTGTGTTTGATCAGCTGCAAAAGTCTTTATTGTGGAGTCTGACAGCAGTGGGGAGGAAAGACCTGCGAAATCTCTCCGTCCCACACCGTGGGTGCCGCAGTCTCCCACTGAAGGAGCTGCTCAGTGCTGTTACAGTCTCCTGCATGGGGTGGGAGATGTTGTCCAACAGGGATGACAGCTTAGCCGCCATTCTCCTGTCACTCACCACCTCCACTGGGTCCAGAAGGCATCCCAGAACAGAGCTGGCCCTTTGGATCAGCCTGTTCAGTCTCTTCCTGCAGTAGAAGACACATTTGTTTTGAAATTTGTCTCAAATATTGTGCAAACAATTCTGTCACTGTACTCATCATAGAACCAGTGTGTATTACAGTATTTGGCCCCTGAAATATTTGTCCTGAAACTGTAAAACACACCCAGGACTGAACCAGCAACCTGTGCAGCAATCAGTCTTGGGGTCATTACTCAAAAACATTAATGCATTACACATTTACTTTTTTTTAACATAATAGTGTACTGCTCTTATTTATTCTGGCAATAACATAGATTGGTACATTAGTTGCTCTGCAATCACTGATGGAATTACTAGTTACCAATATAACAATAAATTTTTCATCTGCCCACATATCTACAGTAAACTCTAATGAGGATATCATTAAGATCCTTCTTTTAGCAGCCTGTTTAAAAAGTCCCACAAAGCTAAAATCAAAGTCTGTGACTGGCGACCAAAGAGCACAGAATAATGTCTTACTCTATCAACAAGTTATTTACAGATGTACAGTCAAGGGTTGGGCGATGGGACGAATATATCGACTATCGACAATAGGCTGAACCCATCGGCGATCGTTTTTACAAGGGCCATTTATTTATTTATTTGCCCATGAGTAAGTTTACTAATAATGATGGAGCTAATAGAAGCAGTCAACAGAAAAAAATAATAGCGCTGTTTTCACAGCACCCTTTTTCATCTGCGAGCAAATAAACCCTCCTCAGAGTGCGCCCAAATGCTTGTTGATGGAGCTGCAGAAGCTGGTGATAGCCTAGCATACTCGTGGACATGCAAATTAGTCGTGTTTGAGTACTTTGCTCGCACTATACGTCTGCACAAGTGGCACACCGCTTTGGTTACATCCTTAGGTTTACCTCTTTCATCTCAAATGGGTAACTTTATATATTTTGTAGTGCTGTCAGCGTTAAAACGCTGTCATCACGACTAACGCGATTGACAATTAACCTATCTGGAGCGCAGACTCAGTCAAAATCCCTGAAATGTCTCTGTCAACGCATTTCGGGCAGATTGTCCAAAGTTTGTTCATTCTGCGCTCTAGATGGGTTGAGCGCGTTAAAGATTTTAATCGTGATGACCGCGTTAACACTGACAGCCCTATTTTTGAGGGAAATTAGTTCGTCCATGTTTGGACTTCTGTGTTGTAAATGCCCAAATCAATCCGTGCATGATTACATTGCTTTGCCCTTCAAAAAGGCTGTGCATGCGCGAATGTATCGCCCATCGTCGATTATTGGACTGACGATTGTCGGTTGGAAAATTTTTACATATCGCCCAACCCTAGTACAGTCTGTAATGTTGAGTGGTGATCAGTGGTTGAGAGGAGGCGGTAGAAACCTTAGCAGGATAGTAGGAAGAATACACGATCACACTGGCACTGGGAATTCCACAGTGTATCCTTTAATGCACATTCTCTTCATCAACCATACAAGGCCCGGCTGAACGGCTGCTGCTTATCAAACATGACAGACAGTGTTCACCCGTAAGTTGCAAAGGTTTACTGGAGAGGTAAAACCTGTATAGTCCGTCTCTCTCCATGTATTTGCGTGCAAGCATGTTGCTCCCATAAATCACAGAGAGGACAGTGGCGCACACTAATGACCTCATAACCCCTTGACTTATGTTACATTAAAGAGACACCACACCATTGTGACTGTTACAAGTCCTTTTAATCTCTGCTCAGTTGGCCGTTTAACTCTGTAAGTTTGATCCTCATAAGGGTCCCTATCCAAAACTTAATTCTGAAGTGCACTAATGAGTGTATGTTCTGAATGGCAATAAAGTGTCTGCTGTATTCTTTTGTTGCCTGTTTTGGTGGTTTAGGTGAAGTGGGCATACCCTCAGCTTAAGCATCACTCAATACCCCAACACGCTTGTCCGTTTGTGCAATAAATCAGAAGTAAGTGTGACTACTCATAGTTTGTAAATTGTCTAAATCATAAACTGAGAATGAGTAAATGAGTGTGAAAAAAGGCTGATTTCATTACATGATTTTAAAAAATCACAGCAATTTCTTTATTAATTGTTTTGAAAAGTACTATTAAAATTATTTGTTATTCATTTTTGTAAGTATTTATTTAAGTCCCATTTTTAAACACTTATTTTTTAGTTAGAAATGAAGTGATGAAGAAGGGAAATTGTTTCTATGCAGTAAGTATTTAGAGGCCTATGAGTCAGCCTAGTAGAAGCTTGGCAGGAAGAGATTAGCACCATCCAGAGAAATGTCAGTAAAATAACTGTTAGCAATGTGAAGCCGGTGTGGCCATAAGCAAATGTATCAACTTTGCTCCAACTGCTTCAATCGCTTGCCTCAAAGGATATTGTTGAATTACATATGACAGGGTGCTAAATACATTAGAGGGCCATTTATGCAACTAAGGCCTGGAATATCCACAAGCTTTCAACTGACAGCTACAAAGTGATGCTCAACAATGGCGACAGAGCTGTAGGTATCACTTTTCAACAACGCTATAGAGTTGTTGCTTTTAGACAGAGCCATTTGCTCTCTGCTTCCATATTGCTGTTGCCAGTAGCAATGAAAAAGGAAACCTGTGCTTATCTTTAAGACACCAGCATCTGACAGTATGGGAATGAGAACAGGCTGTTTTAACAGGATGGTTGGATCAGTAACAATACCAGTATTTTCTTATCACTTGTCTGTACTGTTGATGACATCTGTCACCATTCCAAAATCCCCTTTTTGAACTTTAAGTCTGTCTTAAGTACAGTTAAAGGAAATAAAAACTGTTCTCACAGACAGTGCACCAATAGATTAATTCAACTTTGACTGTTAGAAACTTTAAGCAATTGCAGTACTTAAAGCCACCCACACATGCATTGAAACACATAACTTTAAGAAAAATTTGAGATAATTCCACTAAAAATCACACTAAGTTGAAAGTGCTGAGGCATTAGGCAATATGTTTTGAAGTAAAAAGCACTTAACTGTGAATTATTCTGCTTTGCATCTTCATGTTGATGTATTTCTCACGCATTAAAGAACAGGAGCCATTCAGAGAGCAGTTCAAGGGGAAATTACATACACATCAAACATGTTTCATTTTGTCAGCTTCGAAAAAAAATTATTTGGAGCACTCTAACACACACTCAGAAGCACATACACACACACACAAACATCCACACCAAAACAGTAAAATCATAAATATTGCATGTCTCTATCGCTTATGGGAATATCGAAAAAATCTTGACATGCACCCGCCTACCATCTGTGAATCTCAGCCCATAGAAACAGCTCTAATGGTGATGAACTGTGCCTTTCTTGGCATGAGAACACAACAAACTGGAGGATCAAAGCAGTTCGGGATGCGCCAAGATGAACTATGATATGTGGTTGCACTAAAGTGAGCTTCTTGTTGGATCTAATGCATGACAAGTGCAGGGAAACTTGATAGAGTTGTCAAGCAGTAAGACTTGGGGAGAAGTACACTTTCTTCCAGATGAAACTGTCTCAGTCAAGGCCTTTTCCTTTGACTCGTCCAGCCATTACTGAATGGTGAATTATTGTGCTATCAGACTTCTGTTTGTGATTCTTTGTCACACTTAATCCTCTGGGATTGTATGTATACTGTGTGTAACCTGCATGGCTAAGATATAGTAGTGGCAAGCTGTAAGATTCAAGGTGGGACAGCGTTTACTAAGAGACACAACTGCGTGATTGGGTTAGTGTACAGAAACATCTGTGCCACATATGGACTAGAAGTCCCCAAGTCCCAGTGGGAGATACCACCAAAGGTGGTTGGGAACAACAGAGCTAAAGTCCTTTGGGGCTTTGAGTTCCAGACAGACAAGCAGCTGCTGACCAACCAACCAGACATAGTGGTGGCTGACAAGGGGCAGAAGACCCCTGTTATGAGAGATGAGGCATCCCCAGTGGACTGTCCCCAACCCTATTATGCTATGAGCAAAAAAGTTGGGATTATGATTATGTTCACAGTGCAATACTTTCACTGGAGTGAAACTAGGCAGCAAGTAAAATCCATCCAAAAGTAAGTGCTAAAATTAAACTCACTGGAACTTCAATTTCTTGGTTGACAGCCTTGTGATCTGGAATTTGTGTATTTCCATGTTAATGCTCTTCATGAGTGGATATGTTTTCAAGGACACAGAGTATGTTTTGTAATGAGGACGTGTTCTTTTTTACTTATCCTGTAAAAAAAAAAGATCATACCTGCACTTCAGCTTTACTCATCTGTTTGGTTGTGTGCCTGTAACATGCTCAATGACAATAAAGATGATTTGAAAGTGTGCTAAACCATAGAAAAACAATATCTGCTAGTAGTGTCACATTGATGACTTTTACAGACCCAGAAAGCAAGAGGCTATGTGCTTAATGTGTTTATTTCCAGTCAGTTGGAAAAACAAAATGTGGCAGTGCAGTGAGACTGAGCTGCACAGAGGGGAAGAGACAGGATCCATGCATGAATGGAGGCTGTGACTTGTAGAACTGATTGTAATATTTGGAAACAGTCTCACTTGGAGGAGAGATGAGGAAGGAAGTTTTTCATCGAAGATTGAGAGGTGCCGGAGGAGAGTGCACAGGCAGATGAACAAGTAAATTCTTACTCCTACAGGTGTCAGAGGTAACTAAAAGAGCCACGAGATCCTGAATTAGCTGAGAAACAAGTGTTCTAGTCACATGATACAAGGTTGGCCCCAGGCTTCACCACTGTGGCAAGAAACTGAGGCAACCTGCGACTGAATAACAGAGTTTAAAACACAAACCTAACTCCTTAAACTGCCACATCATGACATCATATCCACTTCACTGCCAAGATAACCTGTAGGGAACAATATAAGTATTACCACATCCCGATCACTTAATAGTGAAAGCTAACAGTGAAATGAAAGTGTCCTTGAAATAAGACTCTGCAAACTACAAAGCAAGAACTGATGTTATGAATATCCAGCCTGTGGTGCAGCCCAAACTTTCACAAGTCCCCTAGGCAGTATCCCCTTTTTCTTCGAGGTATGGAAACTTTTATTTATTTTTTATTTTTTTTGTCAGCCAGAGGCACCAAAAGTAGGTAAACGCCCCGAGAAAAACAGAAAGTGAAAATGGGAATATTCAAATGTTTGACTAATTCAAAAGAAAACCATTTAATAAAACATGTTTGGCCCTGATGGTATGAAAATTAGGTAGAACTATACTTGAGATATAAGCATGGATTAAAAACGTGACTGAATTATTTAAGGTTGATTTTTTTTTTCACCTCAGGTCCTGAAATCACCAAGAACACCGTATTTTTAAATAAAGTTCTGAAGATAATAAGAGTAGTAATTTGTGCAGACTTAAAAAAGAACAAAGCACTTTGATCATGTGCAAAGGTGCACGTTGCTTCTCCTGTTTGTTGGTTTTCTTTATTCCTTAACTCTATAAACTAAACATGAATTTTCTGAGAAAACATACTTAATAACAAGCAGGTCGACCGGAACCCTTAAATCATCTACGGGAGCACTAGAAAAAGTAAAACAAATAAGGCTGCAATGACCCTGATGTGGGATGCAAAGCAGTAACACACAGTTTGACCTGTTTTCATATAAATGTCTCATTTTGTAGAAAGACAGGGTATATTTCTCGTCTGCTGGGACCAAACAGTCAGTGTGAATGATTTATAGCCTACAGCTGTGGGGATAATACACCTGAATGAGTTAACTGGGGCAGAATTAGACCCAACGCAGCTGAATATTGATGCTTTAGTAATACTTGTTAACCTAGAAGTCTTCAGGTATTTGGCTGAAAGATGGAAGTAAATTGTCAAATGGGAGACAAATGAGTTAAGAAGTGGTCTGGTTAAAGGATAGATGGATAAATTAGCATGAAAAGTGTCTTTGTGGTAGAAAGAGTGTTCCGTTTCAGGGCCATGGGAATTAAGGTGCAACACAATAACTCAAATAAGTTCATGATAACAAAGAAAGAATGATTAGAAAAGCAAAGACAGAAGAGAACAGTTGTTTAAAAATAAATTCATAATCGTGAGTACTGATTTGTATGCAGTGCTGCACCGAAAACCTCTTTGCGATTACTTTGAAAGCTTACAGATTGCTGCAGTTCCCTCCAGTTTGAATAGAAAACATTGACTTGTCTGCAAAGACTTGCCAGCTTCTCAACAAGCAGTAGCAAAATTTAACAAAGTGCAATGCAAACCATCAAAGTAAGAGCTGTGTGTCAGCACTTCAACACTGCAAAAACTCAAAATCTTACCAAGTATATTTGTCTTATTTCTAGTCAAAATTATCTGATTACACTTAAAATAAGACACAATAAGCTACAGGGCAACATTTCTTGAAACTAGAGATTTTTCACTTGTTCCACTGGCAGATTTTTTCACTTATTTCAAGCTAAAATATCTTGTATTAAGTGAAAAAATCTGCCAGTGAAACAAGTGAAAAATCTCTTGTTTTTCTCTAGTTTCAAGATTCACTGTCTTGAAACAAGTTACTTTAGCTTACTGAAATGTTGCCCTGTAGCTGATTGTGTCTTATTTTAAGTGTAATGAGATAAATTTTGACTAGAAATAAGACAAATATACTTGGTAAGATTTTGAGTTTTTGCAGTGAACTCACACGTTTCAGAATTTACCTTGAAGGCAAAATATCTCAACGTTTGTGTTTGTGTAACCCTTTTCATGACTTCACTATCACTTGTTGGCAAGTTTGCAGGCAAACTAATGTTTTCCATGCAAACTAAAGGCAAATTCAGCAATTGCTACAGCAAATTTCACCTAGCAACTGCCAAATACCACTCGCCAACTCCATCAACCTGTGATTGCAATGGTGTCGCTAAACCGTTTCTAGGCCTGTGTGTTGGAGGCATAATGGAAAGCAATGAAATGAGCCAGAAGTAGAAGGATCATTGAGAACTGGTGACAGCTCCCATCCAGATCCCCCAGAGTACCTTTTAGAAACAACAATGAAAGGAAGAAAGTCTGAAATGAGAACGTAGTTGTGTAACGTAGACGGGAGTTTATTGATCTCTGGGTACTGAACTCCATATAAAATGATCCTCAAATAAATTTATTAAGCTTGATTATTGATTTAAATTACTGTTTGCTGTAACGCTGGATTCAGATCCTTGTATTTCTAATAAATCATATACATAACACATACAAGGCCAACTTGAATTTACCAGCTAATGGAGAAAGGGACGACCTTAAAGTAGTGATTGACACTATGAACCGATTAAACTATTTAATTAAGAAATAAATCAAGTGAAAAGTTGAGTCATTTTTCAATAACATGACATACAATCTGACGTCTTATAGCAACCAGAAGAATTGACCCCCTACTGTACACTGGAAGTAATTCATGTAAATTACTTCCTAACTGGGTTTGCTGGCAGTTATCACTGAAGCGTTACCTATTTCCTTGGAAAGCAGGATCCAAAATTGACACATGTAACACAATATTTTTTTTAAATATGAAAACACTATACAATATCCTTAAAATTCCAAGATTGAGATAATAAAACTAGTCTCATTCTGACTGATTCTTGCGCTGAAATAGCAGCTTACAGTCAAGCTGTGTGCTCAAGTGGTTTTGAAAACCTGCAAACAAATTGCACAGAGCATTCAACAAATGGCTTAATCAGTCAAGCAGACCTCCAGCCCTATCTGGCATTTAAAAAGTGGACACTCCGTTCAAATAATAGCCCAGAGGTTACAAGTAATCATCACAGAACAATTCTCCTGTTCCCCAAGGAAATGACTCCCCAAAGCAGCTGCATTGTCCTTTTCTGTAAGCCCACAGAGTAATAACTCAGGTTGACACAACGGTGTTCACACAATGTAAAGGGGAGAGATGACAAGACTGTGTCATTGGCACTTTGTTTTTCTTCCTCCTCTTTAATATTCCTTATTGAAAGAGTTATACAATAAGGCACATATGAGGCATTATGACAACAAAAGAACAACAAAGACACAGCAAATTCAAAAATTACCAGGCTGATCTGACCAGAAATAACAGAGCTAGTCAACTGTTCAAGAGGGTTAAAACAAATGATATTTTGAGGGGGATATCTTTTGCAATCATGTGAATGAGTGCATATACAATCTCCACCATTATCATCAGCCTCAGTATCCCTAATAAGAAAACTGGTGTTGCTCTTGGCAGTTTGCCTTCTACCAGAAAGGCTTTCTAAGAGTTGGTAAATACTGTGAAGAGATCTGCTTGACTCTGCAATCCAGCTAAATCAAGTAGCTTTGGCATCTAAGCCTCATCTACCAGTAACTTGAGAAAGAAAATGAATACATTCAAGAAACTGATTTAAACTGAAATAAACTATTTAATTTACCAGTCAGACCCTGAGTTTGGGATAGTGACTGAAGAAGAAGACCAGTGGTATAGGCAGCTTATGATTCCTGTAGGCTCAGAGACACTGATCAGCTTCAAACCTGGTCAACCCAGATCTTTCTGTTTGGACCTGTTAACTAGGGTAGACTATTTTATTTAAAGACTACATGAAAATACTCTGCAGGTTAGCACAAAATAAACAGGTCAGTTTGCTGTACTGTGATGGTTTTAAACAGAACAGAACACTAGTCACACACAATAGAACAGTGTGTGACTGGTGTACAGTGACTGTGGTGCGAGTTAGGTTACAATCAAGTTTAGCAGAGATGAATCTGAAATTAAGCTGATGATGTTTACATGGTTCATACCAACTTTATACAATCTAGTATAAAGTTAGTATAAACGGTTCTCCATCCCCTACACTGACTGAAACATCTACGTACATGTTGTTGGATTGCGTACAACAAAGTTGTCTACATCCACAAAGAGCAGTGAACCTCAGTGCATATCCATATCAGCTGATCACAGCCTGTACACTAAGAAAATTCACCTATTGTGACCCACTTTTCCCCACACTGAGTGGCTACAACTGATGTTAGGGTTCCCCACCTGCTGAATCCCACTTTAACCTCCTCCCTACTTCCCTTTTCCCTTTCAGAGGTAAAGTCACCCTCTACAATGTAGACAACAGAAAATATAGATTTTTTTAAGCTTCCTTCTTTTCCTTCTGATTCAAGCTGAGCATAACTAATATTAAAAATTAGTATTAGTAAAAATGTATTCCCATCTTCTAATATTCTTCTAATATCTAATCTTGTTAAAAAGGACACAATAAGGTAAGATTTGGAGAACATGAGACACATGCATTCATTTTTGTTAAGTGAAAATAAGCAACCCAACAATTCCTCTCAGTGCATCCTTCTGCCCAAAGACTCAGTCATGCGTTCAGTGTCATTAAACTCTTACAATTCAGAGATCAAAGACCCATTTTGTAGTTCCCATAGTTGTGGAACTAAAGCCATACAACATCACATCATTAACAGTGTTTTCTCTTACAGAAATCACAGAGTTATTTTTATAATAGGGTGTTTATCTCATGGTCCTGGATTTTCGTCGTAGGACTCCTTGGGAATTCTTCTGCCTTCAGGGTCTTTTTTTGTTTGGCTTTTTTGTTTTGTACTCGGTTTATTGTCTACATTTTGACTTTAATTTATCAGGACAATTTCTGTTATTATTACTGAGTCTAATTATCCCTCAGGGTTTTGATTTCTTTTTTAACTTATGGTCTTTATATTTTTCTAGTTCTACGTATTAATTATTTTGTTGTGTTCACTATTGTTGTCTGTGTTTTCACCATTTACGTGCTGTTTTTCAATACTTCCTCAACTTGAAATAAAAGGTCGTTTTGTGTTATTTCCGCCTGCCTTTTAGAGCCTGCATTTGGGTCCTCAATCTGCAAGACCTGACAGTTTATGAGGCTCTTAAGATGAGTTTTTTAAAATGTTTTCCCTATGTCAACATTTGATTGAGTCAGAGAGTCTCAATAATGTCTGGAGCTGAATCTTTCACGAATATAAAAAATTAGGAACATCAAAAGTCCTCATGAATTCCACTGATCCGGCACATGGGGATTTCTTCTCAGAGCTGAACACTGAGATACATTTAGAGAGGAGAAGCTAAGTAAATAAAATCTGTTTTTATTATTATTCTTTATATTCTATTCTATGTTATCCACACTTCAGAGAAAGAAGCTGTTCTGATGTTCTTTATGTGGTGGAACGTGATTCATTCATGTGTTTATGGGATTCTCTTTCAGCATTATTAAACTATTAACACCGCTGCTTTGCATTTCTTTGATCCTTTCCTTTGGCCTACACCATAACAGGGATTATGGTCCCTATATACTTTATTCATTTATTGAGGATGTGACAGGAGGGTCAAGGTAGCACATCTGAAAACAGTCTTCTAGGTTTATGATAACTGGCTGCTGAGAACTGTAGTACTGTGACTGTAATGTAATAGGAAGGTCCAGTCTTATCTCATGGTGAAATTAGCAGAACATTAGATGAGACTTTTCATTCTTGTCAATGAAGATTTCAGAAAGTTACAGAAGGTAATTCAGACACAAATAGATTTTTTTTTTAAATTTGTGTGCATTAAAGGAATTTTAAGAGAGCAAAGCATAGATGTAAAAGCAAGTTCAAAGTTGGTAAACAGGTAAGCAGGAGAATGAGAATCAATGTAAGACACAAATTAAATGTCTAACTTAACATCAATTCCTAAAAATTTATGTTGCTACATACCTCCCACCCCACCCAAAAAAACTAACAGCAAAAAGAATGCAAAGAATTCATATACGTGTTGTTTATTCACAATAGAAAATGGAAAATGTATCTAATGTTTAAAGCAAGTAAATGTACTAATTTAAGGAAAAATATAAGCTCATTTGGGAGTTGATGGTAGCGGCACATCTCACAAACGTTGCAGTCCGTAAACGTCTGGGAAAAGAGGAGACTGGCTGTTGGACTTTTGGGAGAGGACAGGTGTCTCATTCTTGTCTGATAGAGGAGTCTAGCTGCTCACCAGTCCTGGGTCTACTTTGTCGCATTTTTTTCACTTCATGCTTTTCAGTTGGTGACAGGTCTGGGCTCCATGCAAGCCAGTTCTGCACTTGGACTGCACTTTACCACAAAGCCATGTTGTTGTAAAACCTGCTGTATGCTGTTTAGTATTGTCTTGCTGAAATACGCAAGGCCTTCCCTGAAAAAGACGTCGTCTGGATGGGAGCATATGTTGTTCTCTGTATTTATTTTTTGTATTTCAAATAAGCAAATTTAGTGTGGAAGATCAAGTGATACAAATGAATGCTGAAACTACATTCACTTACTGTTCATTCACTGCATCAGCGTTAAACAAGATTATTATGATTATAGAATTGTATAAAGTTTATAAAGACTGTTTATAGAATATATTATTGAAATGAATAGCTTATTCCAAATGGTTCCTACCCACTTAATTTTATTATTCAATAGCAGAAGTTATTACACTGGTGAAGTGATAAAAATTGTCCATGTCTAGTTAACAATCCTCAGAAATCTAATTTTTAAATTTTAATTTATAGTATACAGGATTTATGGAAAGCAATAAATAAGTTCCAGCTCTTCTAAAACTCAATTTCAAGGGTATATCAAACTGCTTTGACATTACAAGATCGCCTCGTAGTCATATTTCTACCCTGTATACCTCCAGTAGCTCTTTAAGTCTACCTGAAGCACATCTGGGATACCTCCTGATAATCAGGGACAATGCCAGATATCTGATATGCCTTCCATGAAGTTAAATCAACAAAAAGATTCCTAGAAATGTGATAATCTGTTTGCTGTTTTGATTTTCCACTCCCTCTCGTGTCAGGGTTGGGTCGGGCAGCTGAAAATCTGCCTGTGAGTGGAATCCCGTATTTCTGCTCTTCAGTTGTCACGCCTGACCACACCAACTCTACTCAGCTGCCTGCCCATGAGTTTGTTTGCTAGTGCAAAACAGATCAGTGTCCCCATTCCACACATTCTCCCCAGACCGTCTAACTAAGTAATCTCGCATACTCTCCATAAAACCCCCTGGAACAATTCTGTGGAACATGAAATGGAAATTGGTCCATATGTGTTGTTTTACAAGATTTCTATTATTTCCATAGAGATTAAAAAGAGCTTGTGAAGCTGATAAATTGATTAGTGCATGTTGTGTTCCAGCAATGATAAAAACAAATATTTTGGAGGTTGTGACATTAAAAAAGAGTTTTAAAAATCTCAGATTTGTCAGTACAACTAGATTTTTTAAGTAATTCAAAAATGTTGTAATTAAAGTGTGAAAAAGATGTCTGAGGGGTGTTTTTTGTTTGTTTTTACACATTTAGTGTTCCTTAAGATTGCAAAATACCACCCTCAATGCAGATAAAAAAGTCAGAAGTTTGGAGAATGATAAATTTTCTATATCAACAGTAGAATATCTGTCAAAATAAAGAAAACACATGAGAGCTGTGTCTCAGTTGCCAAGCTAGTTTTTTAGAGGTGGATGGGATAAAAAGGTATGTGTAGTCACCACCATCAAAGGCAAAGAAAAGATCAAAAGGAATTAAAATAGAGGAATGCCCACCACTGGCGGGAAGATCATTAGTGAATTAAGAGGAAAAAAGTATCTCTCAGCACTGGGAGTGTTTTAAAGAGTGATAGTTTCCCTGGTAGAAGTACCAATAAATCTAAACTTGCACGTATATCTTAACGTTGCCGAACCACAGCATTTAATAATAATGACAAGAACTTTTATATGAATAAAACTCATTAAACTCTAAATTTACTTAAAGAAACAATAGTTACTGCAAATATCTTTAACAACGAGTCAGACCTTCGTCTCAGATTAGCTGGCTCATTTGTTGTACATAGCTTGTAAGATTTTTCCCATTTATAATATATTTAAGCTCATTTGCAAGTATCACATTTTCAAAATCTAGTAAAAAGCTGTCATCATCTTTCTTTCACTGTCCACAAAAATCTTAGTATAGTTATGTGTTTGATGAACACTGTAGGAGTTTTCTCGATTATTTTTAAAGTGTTTTCCTCTTAATCTTTTGACCACACAAAAAGTGCATAAATGTGCTTATTTATTCCTGATATTAGCACAATTACTTACTGTTACAAGATTACACACACAACGCTCCTGTCTCTGTACAAGTGACAACAAGCCAGCAAAACAACACCTGGTTGTAAGCTAACATTATGGCTACTAATGTTAGGCTCCAGTGTTCTAAAAATCACACATATCCCTCTGATAAACAGTTTGATTGCATTGACTGCAGTCTTCCTCTGTGTAACTCAGACATGTTTGTCATACAGCTTTGGGGGAAAATGTATTAGGGCAGCTTTAGGGTGAAATTTGTTGAACTGACAGGTTTTTGCTTGTCACCAATGGCAAATATTTGTTTTTTAGTGAAAAAAAAAAATGCTAGTTGTCATTTTTTCAGAATCCCACAGCTCTGAGTCTCCTCCAGCAGAGTCCAGGATCTCCATTTGGAAAAAAATGTGAGGCCATAGCATGTGATTCACATAGACATCAAACCATTCTATGACCCATTCTCATGCACTGTGTAAGGGTCATTGTCAGACTAGAAGAGACAACTTGTGTCATAACAAAACAAATTTGATCAATTAAAAGAACTTTTAATTATTAGGAGTGACCCTTCATATCCAAAGTATATCAGCAAAATTGTATACCCTCAGGATGCTCTCTGGATTTAGGGTTTAGATTTCTTTGATTTGTGAATGCAGACTTCCTTTTGACAGACTTTTCTATTAAAATTATTTTTCTTCTTATATTTTCTCTCTTTTGTTTGGAGTTTATTTATCTATGCTTTATTTATGTTACTATTTTGGTTCAGTTGTATTTCACTGCAGTTTGCCTTACAGCCAGCCGAGGACGTCAGTGAGCACACACCCGACGTCGGACTCGTAATAATACGGCGAAGACACCAAAGAAGAAGAAGAAGCAGAAGTTTCCGGTGCAACAGCTAGGCATCATCATGCCTACTGCTGTGATTATGGAGGAAAATTTTGATAAATTATTAGAGCAGTGTGAAGCCCAAGAGCTCGAGGTAAGGACTTTGTGATCTTAAATATGAACAGGAAGGTCTCAGAGACTTTGTGGCTTTGAAAGCATGATGGGAACGGTGCGGTTTCTAGAGATTTTAGGCTAGCGTACTGGCTACAAAACCTAGCCTGTGTGTAGCCTACCTTAAAGCTCTGGGAAATCAACTTATCAAACACGTTAGCTCGTAGGCGAAACATTCTCACGTTAAAAATGAGATATAGGCTGTAGCAGCGTGTTCATGTTGGACTGCTCTTTGCTTGATCTTTGCCTTTACCTGCCAGCAGATAGTAGGAAGTTAGCGGTCATAATCTCTCCGTTAAATTGGAACATATCTGCAGGTTATGTGTTTGATTTAAGAACCTTTAAGTCTTACCTGTGTTGACAGTCTGTCTGTCCATCTGCCTGCCTGCATGCAGCTTTCGGACTGACAGTTTATAGTATAAGAATAAGTGAGCGAGACCACTACTGTAATGTTAGCAGGAGCTAAAACTATTAACTGGACGCTTGCTGTTGGCTGGGTGAACATCAGCGACTATTTTTTTTTTTATTATGACAATAATAAGACAATAATAATAACCTGTTTTCTCTGAGAAGTAACATTTGTTCAGTTTTCCGCTTGTTTTAGCTCCAATGTTTAATCGCACACCTGCATTTCTTTGTAACAGGCTCCAGGGGGCATTGCAACACCTCAGGTCTACGCTCAGCTGCTGGTGCTCTATTTACTTAATAATGACATGTAAGTCACTGATATCTGATGTCTATGTATTTATATTAAAAAATACATTTAAATGTATATTTTTGTCTCAGATTGCAGGCAGCTGAACTCAATTTAGTTGATGAGCCCCTTTTTGCTGCCTGTGCCTGTATCTGTATTATGAATGTGTGTTTTCCTAACAGGAATAATGCCAGGTATCTATGGAAGAGGATTCCCCAAGCAATAAAATCGGTAAGCTTGTTAAAACATGTGTAAACACTGCTAAAGAAATAGCATTTGAGCGTGTAAATGTGAACAGTTAATGCTGTTTACTTTAAAATCCAATGTTGGTTTTATTACATTTTTTAAACCTACTCATACTGTCATGTATACAGTTACTAGACACTTTGTAAGGTACACTTTGCTAGTACTGTATGGACCCTCTTTTGTCTTCAGAGCTGCCTTAATTCTTCGTGCCATAAATTCAACAAGGTGCTGGAAAAATTTCTTAGTGGTTTTAGAGATTTTGGTCAATGTTGACATGAGGTCATCACACAGTTAGTGCAGATTTGTTGGGTGTTTATCTATGACATAAATCTCCTGTTCTGCAACTAAAACGCTGTACTTGCTTAAGATATGGTGACTGTGGAGGCCATTGGATTTGCCTTCCTATCAGCTCAAATCAGTGTGACCATTCTCCTCTAAACTCTGTCATCAACAAGAAGTGGCACTCATTTGATATTTTCCTTTTTTCTGAAAATTCAGTGTAAATCCTAGAGATGTGGGGAAAAATCCCAGCAGATCAGAAGTTTCCTAAATACTCAGACCAGCCCATCTGACATCTCCAACCATGTCACGTTCAAAGTGTCTTCTGTTACCTTTCTTCCTCATTCGAATACTCAATTTGAATAGCATTTTGTTAATGTCATGTGACTGGTTAATTTAATGAGAAAAGACAAACTCGTGGAGTGGAGAAGTCCTTTAATGACTGAGCAGCCAGATTCATCATAGCATGACAAAGGGATGGTACAAGGAGCCAATGGAGAGAGGCTAATATGGAATAAAGATTTCTTTTTCTAGTCTCTGTTTGCTTTGGAGGCTTTACAGGGAGCTTTCAGAACAATCTGATAATAAGGAATTATATTCCAGCTCCAGCTTAGAAGTTAGAAAAGTATGGTCTGTGTTTTTCATCAGCTTTTGCCATTGTGGTGCCTGCACCATATTTAATATTAAGGGCAAACATTTTTTACCACCCCGACACAACCAGTTTCATGTTTATAGAAAAGTTGCTCAACTGTACATGTAAGTAACTAAGAACACATGTAATTGGAATTTTTACTTGTGTGACAAAATGATCTTAACTCCTGGCAGATCAATTTGCCCCACTGGAAAACTTTTTGGACCTGCTAAGACAACCAAGAGCACTATGAAATAAATGGAATTATGGTACTGCCAATCAAGTCATGACTTCTTGCAGAGTCCAAGAAAAGACAATTTAAGGATGATGGAACCATTATGATCCAACAGTCTTACATATATATTGGGGTGTGAATGCTCTTCACAGTAGCATTAAAACCTCTGCCTGGTCAAGTGTTGCATTCTGATTGTGTTTGAAATGCTTCTCACTTGTTTCCTGCAGGCAAATCCTGAATTAGCAGCTATTTGGGCAGTGGGCCAGCGTATTTGGCAGAGAGACTTTCCAGGGATCTACACAGCCATCGCTGCTTATCAGTGGTCGGAGAATATTCTTCATGTCATGGAGGCCCTTAGAGGTAACCAAAAAATGTTAAAAACACCAGCTGACTTCTCGTGCATCACATTGACCTGTTAAAAAACTTTTCAGATTAATTATACTTCCACAAATTCTTTATCTAATATATAACTTTGGCTCTGTTGAAACTAGAAACTAAGGCAACATATTCTGTCAGCACGTTTAAGTGAGTTCAGTATTTTAAAAAAAGTTTCCTAAATGATTTAGAATAACTGCCAGCAGGGGGCAACAGCTGAACCCAGTCAGGGCTATGATGCAACAAAGCAATGGGAAAATAAACAGAAACCCTCATGGTCATGAAGGGTACATCAAATATCCACAACAAAGTACTTGCATATTAAGAAGGTGGTTGCATACCTACATACTTTTGCCTGTTTTTCACGTCACCTTCTCAACTTCAAAGGAATGATTTTCTAGAAACATCAGGTCATAAATTTATATCATCTGATCGTCACAGTTGTAGCTGCATTTGTATCATGTGTCAATTACATTGTGCAACAGTTTAAGAATAGCTTCTCACATATGTTTATGACACTGTGTGTTGATCTGATATTAATGCTCAGTACAGTATGTCATAGCACAATTAAGCAACCACTGGTCATAACTGCTTAGTGGACGTGTGAATAAACATTGACAAAAAATGCGCAACAGTCAAGAACTGCAGCATTTATTCAAGATTACAATCAATGCAATCTGACCGTACTTCCAGGCACTTAGTGTACTGAGTGTATCCATGACTATCATACAGCTCACACTAATTAGAATATTGCATAATATATATTTTTTCCATCAATGTGTTAAAAGAATACATTTCCAAACGTATAAATTAATCTGAATATTTTTAATAAATCTGTTTAAATCAAAGCCACAAAAGGAAGACATTAAATATATTGAGAACCCAAAAAGTAATCAAATATATCATCATCTTACCTTAAATTTAATTTAATTTAACAGTCTCACTAAAGTGTGGATTTTATTATTAAAAGTATCAGGTTCCAGTGCTGAAGTATAAGCATTGCAAAAGAAAGAGACCAGCAGATAAATTGTCATTTAGAAAAAAAGAGGCTTAAATGTTGTGTCAGTGGTAGTTTAATAAACATAATTGATCCTCAGCCATTTGCTGTTATCAGTTAGTTTAATCTAAAACATATGAAAAGTGTTTTTCTGTAGTTTATGTGTACAGTCACTCCATTTACTAAACAGAACCGGTTACATAAATTGGCACATTGAGCAGATAAATTAAAAGAAATCAAATGGAAAAACAGCCAAGTCACAGGATCTTGACACAGACTTGTTTACCAATAATACTGAGCCCCCTTTCTCAGGTCGAGCTCCTCTGAGCCGGTCACATGGACCCTGTTTGTCTGTGCTCAGTTGGCCACTTGGGTCACTGTTAGAGGGGACTCGGCGCCCACTGGGACATGTGACACATGCTGCAATGGGTAGAAGGGGGCGTTTCTGTGAAAAGATCCTAGGCTAGCAAGCGGGTAGGAATGCCTGGTGGAAAGGATCGGGTGTCACCAGCTGTCCAGTATAAAGGACAGAGCTGCTAGCTCTCAACCAGAATAGATATCAGCATTTCAAGTACAGCACACCGACAGGAGAAGTTCTTAGACGCTGCACTCTGTTTTAGCGACTCAGCTTTTAGCTTTCTCCTTGTGAGAACAGAAGGCTTGCTAGTCTAGGTGTACGCATAAAACTTTACGAAATGGACATCCAGAGGACAGGATCTGTGGTTCGGCCCCCAAGCCCCATGGATAGCCTTGAGAAGCAGCTGAGCTGCCCCATCTGCCTGGACATGTTCACGAAGCCTGTGGTCATCCTGCCTTGCCAGCACAACCTGTGCCGTAGCTGTGCCAGTGACCTCTATGATTCGCGCAACCCGTATCGCTTTTCTGGCGGCGTCTTTCGCTGCCCTACCTGCCGGTTTGAGGTTGTGCTCGACCGCCATGGTGTGCACGGGCTTCAGCGAAACCTGTTGGTGGAAAATATCATTGACATCTACAAGCAGCAGCAAGAACTAAGTGGCAGTGGAAAGACGGAAACCAACCTGAAGCCTAAAGAGTCCAAAGAGCCAAAGTGCCAGGAACATGAGGATGAGAAAATCAACATCTACTGTGTGACCTGCCAGACACCCACCTGCTCCATGTGCAAAGTGTTTGGCCAGCATAAGGACTGTGAGGTGGCCCCTCTAACAACTGTTTATGAGACCCAGAAGGGTGAACTGAGTAATGCTATCGATACTCTGGTGACCAGCAATGGTCGCCTGCAGACTCTGCTCAATCAGATGGAAGATGCCTGCCGTGCTGTTCAGGAAAACGCTCAGCGTGCCAAGCAGGGCCTCGCTGAGCGGTTTGATCTGCTATATGCTGTACTAGAAGAGCGTAAGGGCATTTTACTTGAGAAGATTGGGAAAGAGCAAGATGAAAAGGTGGCAGCTCTGCGGGCACTGGCTCAGCGTTACGGTGAGCGACTGCAGGCCAGCTCAGAGCTGACAGATACGGCTGTGAGGGCATTGGAGCAGAGCGGAGCTGCTGAGTTCCTGTTGGCTTCGAAGGGCCTTATCACACAGACCAAAGATGCAGCCAAAGCCTCGCTGGGGGAAGAGAGGCCCGAGCCAGGCTTTGAGAAGATGGACCACTTCACTATATCAACGGAGCATGTCGAAAGAGTCCTTGGAAAAATGGACTTTGGAGTGGTTGGAGATGATGAATTTGAGGATGCAGAGGAGGAGGAGGAAGAGGAGGAAGAAGAAGAGGAATGATGAGAACTGAAGTTGTTTTGAACTTAAGTACTCTTGAAGGTGTTTTGAAATAGGGCAGTGTTTGTCTGAGGACTCTGAATTTAATGTTGAATGAAATATTAAGGAGGTGAAAGAGGATGTGGGCTGAAACAGTTTGCCCTGTCAGTGCAATATCTAATTTCAGTGTCATATTCATACTTTTTCTTAAGTTCTTTTTATACTTTTGTACCTCTAAGTCTGTTAAATGTAGAAACAGGTAGTATTTAGGAAGGTAGTATTTTAGGATTTTAGATTTCCTTTCTCACTTTGTTTTGTGGAATTGGTGATCAACTGACCTCGCTGTAATCACCAAGTCTGTTTTTACTGGTAATAAATCTGCATGAATTGAAGCAGCAATGTTCTTTATTTTTAGCTCAATGTAAGCCCAACTTAAAATATTGATTTATTTATATTAAATAAATGGGGTTTAAAAGGAAAGAAACCCCTACATGACTATGATTATTTTGGTGCTACAGACTTTTGGAGTGCTTCCATCGAAATGGTTCCCAGTCTGTTGCTGCTCTTACTTGGCAGTGGACTGTATTTAAAAATAAAGGCCCTTGCCATGTCCTGTCTGCTTTGCCTTTGCTGGTGAAAAGTGGGGGCTATTTTTAAGAGGTGAGATGGTGAGAGGTGATAGCTCACCCTGGAATAGACTGACAGGGAAGGACAAGCCAGGTCCCGTTTCTCCTGCATAAAACTCCCATCCTCCCACTCACTGATGTCTTACTCAGCACCTCCAACCCAACTCTGAAGTGTCGGAGGGGCATGCTAAGAAAGGCCCGTCCAGTTGCCACGCAATTCATTCCCCAGCGGCCAAGAGGCCATGGTAAAAATATACATCTTCCCTGAGGCTGGGTTACAGAAAAAACCCCTTGAGATGACCGGCCTTGTTGGGTCGGGAGCATTTGAATTTACAGATGGTCAGCTGCCAGAAAGTTGTTCTAACACAAGAAGCAGTTTTATAAGCTGTGTCTATTTTTAATAGATGGGAGTTTTTCACTTAGTGATGCACAGCATAAAGGGTTTCATTTGGATTTCTTGATTTAAGAGGCTGTTTGAATCAGAACAGTATTTAAATAAATAAGGATTGTGTAACGTTTCAGTGAGACAGAACACCCCCGCCAGAATATGATTATGAATTATTAGTTTATACAACTGCTGACTCTTTGGGATAGATTTAATGATCCCCACCACACACAAACACAAACCCACACTGATCTCAGTCATTAGAATCACACCATTCTTCTGGCACTCTTCCTTTACATAAATAAAGACCTTGTTTTTTTTTTTTTTTTTTTTTTTTTTTTTTTTTTAAATAAATCAATGGAAAAAACAAATTGGTGTATCTAATGGTCAAAATTCCCAAGAGCTGGACCCACAGATCACCCCTCCGCCCATGCTTAAATGCCACCTACAGTCATGACTTTGGTTAAAACTCAAGTGCAGCTGTTGCGTAAACAGTGTTGACATATTTTCCAAGACATGTGTTCAGCTTCTTTTTGCCTCTTTTCGATAAGTGCAGTAACATTTAGGACAGGAAGCTCGTTGGACATCACAATGGGAACGCGGTCTTGACAATCTCCGGCCTTCCCCTACACAGCTGTCTTTTCTCATCCCACTTGTTATTGTTACTGCTGCTAACGGCTGCAGCAGACATGAGCCTGATTGTTGGTATACACACAACCCGTTGCTAGGCTATAAAACACCAAAGGCCATAACCCCGAGGCACTTACGTGATAGCTGCTGTAGCAGCAGCGAATACCTGCCAGCTTGTGTTGTTTTTGAGGCCCTGTCACTCCTACGGTAATCTCTACAGCACGTCAAGTCAGGCTAGATAAACAGGGCAGTTTGGAAGCCGAAGCCAGAGCCTGCTGATAAAGCCTTCAGCGGGTCTGTGGTGTGAGCACATCCGTGATTCGGCTTAAGCATGCTTCATTTAACAGATCTTTAATTAAGTGTCCTTGATTGTGGAATTCGTTTTAGCTCAAGTCAAAGTTTCCTGAACAACAAAATGCAAGATTTCACTTAAAGCAAACCCAGATGGTACAAGGAATTAAAGACAGACGATTTTTTTGTTAAGACTAGCTTTGTTTGATTTTCCCAGAGCGGTTCCTGTTAGAGCTGTATGTCATTGTGTGTTTGTTTGGGCTGGGATGAAGTGACTTGCCAAACATATACAGTTACCACAAGAAAGGTGAAAAATCTGCAAAGTCAGCAGAGTGAGAAACAAAGAGCTTCTTCCAAGGCCAGTGCACTGTCTAGTTGTAAAGAAATCTGCATCAGAATTTGTTAAGTTCCTTTCCCACCACATTCTCTGAAATTTGGTCCAGGAGGCGTTGTGTAATCTTGCAGATGGACAGAGAAACAAATACCATCACTTGACATTTACTCAGGATGTAACAATTTTGAAACTAAGACTAAAGCCATGATACAGCTGTTCAGTTTTATTAGGATGATACCTCTCATACTTAAAACATGAAGTTGCGAAAACGCATTACTGATGATGTATGCATCATCAGTAATGCTTGTATGCATGTTGGGAGTGACAGATCTGGGTTATGGCATAAGTGAGACAGTACAACAGATGGAAAATCCTCTCCAGCAGCATTGACATTTCAGTATTAAGTGATGCCCCAGGGATGAGATCAGTGATGCACGTTACATGAGTGCAGATGACCATAGCAGAACAAAGCCTCTGAATATCCATAAAACTAAATCAATGACATGAAAGTGTTAAAGTCAGTGGAAGAACACAAATTATTGCCTGAAAATGCAATAATGATTAGGCTTGCATTGATTGCATTGCATATTCTAAACGGAAAATAGTTTGATAACAAAAACAAAACAAGACAAAAACAGTGTTCTTAATGATACCTACTCAATGCATGGTGAGTGATCCCAGGTGACCTGCAAAAATCATCAGATTTTGTGTACATCAGCTTTACTTTTTTCATTCAACCCATGAAAAATATTTCCAGAATTACAGACCCTCAGAGTGCAAAGGTGTGGGTTGAAATTTGGAGCTTTATTTAAATCCGCTTACTGTTCCAGAACTTTAACTTCGTGAGTACCAAAGAGATCCTCATAACATCTTCAGAGTTGAGGGAAAAATAAAAAAACGTTAAGTTCTGTTTAAAAACTGGAGCCAAATCAATTTTACACCCACACTGAGGGCCATGGTCTAAGGAGAAAATGTTTCTGTTCAGCCCTGTAACCAGTTTTGAGCATCAGTATCATGGGATATATCATAGTTGAAATAAACTGCACCAGTGTAATGTCCATGAGAAGAAACAAGCTTTGTTTAATGTGTTTCTGATCATTCAAAGGGGAAAAAAACTTCAAGATTAGCATGCAGACCAAACTCTAAGAGCTCATATCTTCATGTATGATTGCTAGCTTGTGAAAACAAGTTATACAAGGTCTTCTTCCCCCCCCACATTTTCATACCAGCCTCATCGTCCAGCCACAGTTCCTTTTGGGTCAGAATAATTTTCCTTAATGTATTTTGAAAGTTTGTAATTCTGACAGGTTTCATAGCATGAAGGTGAAACTGTACATGGCTTTTTAAATATAATAAAGTTGTGCTCAGAGGGAAAGATGTATTCAGAATACTTTTTAATATATGTTTCATATCTAATTTGAAACAGCCTGTGAATACAGATTATTTGTGCTTTGTACATTTATGAGATGAACAGTCTGTTCAGTGGTTCATAATGATCTGATCTGTTTCTGGTTCTCAGAGCTTTGTTCCTTAGAATATAATAAATCACTCCTGAACAATTCTTCATCACAGCATATGACCTCCTGTGCTGTTGCTCATTAGAAGTGCTGTTTACACGAGACATGTTGCTTAAATATCATGTTAAAATGCTGCAACATCATACTCTCCTCGTGCCTGGAAGCTCCCAGCAAGTTGCCCTGTTTGCTGTGCACTTTAAATAGAACCAGAGCCTGGATTTAGCTCATATGCACTCCATATGCACCTATCTCATATGTCTTCACAGAGAGCACACGGCAGCGGGCGTACGGCCTGGTGGCCCAGGCGTACACTTCCATCACAGCGGAGGATTTTGCTGCCTTTGTGGGCTACTCTGTGGAAGAGGCAGTGAAGGGTAATGTTATATCTGCTGTTTTTAGTCAGCCAGTAATCTTGCTCTCAATTTTATCACATTACTTTATACAGAGTTATTGAGCGTATTTTTTCCCCTCACTTCAAAGGTGTGGTGAGCCAAGGCTGGCAGGCAGACCCCAACACCAGGATGGTGATGCCCAAAAAACCAGGTAGGTGGCAGTGTTGCTCTGTTAAACTGTGACCAGGACTCAAAAGGAACCAAGCATCCAACTCCCAACTTTCTCCTCCCCGGGAATTTTATTAGACACATAAAAATGTTGTGAGCACAGATTTAGGACTTGGGTCATGCTGACATTGTTTTTCCTTGAAGTTTATGAAGTATGTGATTATCGTCCATATAGCCCAAGTCACATGTCCCCAATTCAAAGCGTCAAGGACTAATCCACGGGTTTATTGATTTATGCGGACATACCAGGAGGACATCTGTCCTATCTGTAATCATCAGAACTTACTGCATGACTGAAGCATCTGCTGCACACATGCATGCAACCAACCCACCCACATGAATCCCCCAACTTTCCTTCCTTAGTTTTTATTGGCTCTTTTAGTTGTTGATCTCACACAGGAAATGATTCTGTTTGAGATGGATGTAAAATATTGTGCTGGCCTCGCAGGTAGTTGTTGTTTAACAGGTCGGGAGTAGTCTTGAGCTCACTTCTAGATGTGAACAGTAGGTCTTACTCGAATCCCGCTCCCTGCTGAGCTTCAGAGTCAGAGCATGTGGGCTGTAGAGCTAAAACTGGAGAGATGTAAGAAGATCGATAGCGTTTGGCACAAGAGGAATCCCCCTCTGACTCAACCTCTCCTCCTCCGTGTCTCTCCTTCAACAGATCCTCCCCCCGTCTCGCTGGTTCCAAATGAGCAGCAGTTGGCCAGACTTACTGACTACGTGGCTTTCCTTGAGAACTGATAACCCACCACAGCCACTGCCACCCGTTTTCACCCGCTCGGTACTGAGGGAGACTACAAGACTCTTCATCCTTCCTGTGTCCCTGGTTGAGACTTACCAACCCCACCCCCCCCATCATCTTGCATGATTTCTCCAGGACATGGCTATTTATGTTCAGCGACTAATAAACCCTCTGCTGTTGATGTGTTGGAAATTGCAGACTGTGACATTGTACATTTTTATGCTCTTCACGAACCCACCTGATGTCTAGATTTGACCGTTTTTCAAAGGAAGCTTCATTTTCCCATCACCGACTAATTCTTTCCTCCCAGCAGAAATACACAAACCAGCTTGTACAGTCCACTCCTTCTGTTTTAGCATTTAAAGTTGGCCTTGATATAAATGTCATCAGGTAACCGGAGTCTTGGCATGCATGCATCACCGTACGGAGACCTCATTTTGAAATTTTATGTTTTGACTGGTGAATAAATATTTTGCTGTTTCTATATTTCTGGTACTGTCCTTCTGAGTTTTGTCTGTAATTGGTGTTGCATTTCAGAGTCAACATTTGCTGTAAATGAAAGTTTGTTGTCTTCTGTGGCCCAATATGAGGAAGCAGCCCTGTATTTATGTATGATTATGGACCACCAGGTAAGTTGGTATTGGAGCAAATGGATATTTATACCCCAAAATCACATAAATTGTTCTGGAAAATGAAACGAGTTGCAGTTTAATCCTGGCGGTGAAAGGCAAAACTTTAAACACAAAACAAAAACATTTTTTAACATCTATGCTAAAGATAATAAACTTCTAAAGTGATGCTTTCTAATTAACATCAGAGCAATCATGGACATTTTTGTTCTGTGAAGTCATATCTGGCTGCCATCTGTTCCTCACTGCTACAAAATAAAAGCCTGTTTAAGGACTCTGTGTTCTGTTTTCAGGCATAATTTGAAATGTGCACTTATCTTTTACTTTGTAGTGATTTCAACTTTTATTGTAGCTGGCACTGGAAGGGAGATGCAGCCATTTGATATGATTTAGTGTGAAATCCTGGACATCAGGGCCATTCCTTGCACTATGTGGTTGCAAGGATCTCATTTATTTCATGGCATGGTTTGCTTTGTTTTGAAAATGCCACATTGGACACGACTGCAAGCATGAAAATTGCCCGTCTGTTTACATTTGCTGCTGTGTGTCCTTTTAAGTCTGTCTTGGGCTACAGATTTGCAGCATGTAAAGGGAACTGTGAACTTAAGAGACTTCTCAGGGACTGGCACTGAACCAGCATGACAGTATCCACCAGGTTTAGTCAACATAAACACTAAAAGGTAATGGACCATAAGGATATACACACAGATGTGGGTCCAGCAAACTTGTGCATAAACCGCCTAAACTAAGTAAAAAGTGCTTAATTTGATTTATATCAATAATTAATGTAGTATTAAGCTGACTGGATGTTTAGTGACTGTCCTGACATTAAATTCAGGGAACACTAGCTCAGGTCAGCTGAAATCCAGGGTTTGGAGTTTGGGGTTATTCTCCCTGATTGTGCAGGTTTCAGCTGGCAGCAGAGTTAACACTGCCCACACGGGCCAAGGACACTGTCACTAAAGGAAGCAGCCAAGAATAATTCGTATAACGCTCACTTTACAGAAAACAAACTAAAACCCTTAACCACAGTAAATTTGCACCTGAAGTAGTCTATCTACCGTGAGAGCTGCCTGATGAATGAGGATTTAAGGCTTCCGGTTCACATGGCCGGTTAGCTCAGTTGGTTAGAGCGTGGTGCTAATAACGCCAAGGTCGCGGGTTCGATCCCCGTACGGGCCACTGTCTTTCTGTTGGTAGTTGAATATCTGACGCGCCATTGGACTGCCGTGAGTTTTCCACGTTGTGCACGATTTTATTCACATGCAGTTCAAACATATTTTCTGTTTTTTTTTTTCAGGTTAACTGTTACAAGTACATCAGTCTTTTCCTACTGAAGATGAAAATGCCTGTATTTTTACTAATTAGGGTTAAGTTTTATAACCCTCATGTTATATATTTACACTTAGTTGTTGGGCTCCTTGTAATGTTTAATTTGTTTGTGTACCTCTCTGAGCTTCTTTTTGTGATATTGTATTTGATGGAGCTGGGGTGTTTTCAGTTGCCGTAACATTAATTTCCTGTCTTTTAAAGATAAATACATTTTATATAAGTATCAAAGCAAAAAATAAAATGGCTGTTGTTGTTGTTGTGAGCAAGAAGCAAAGAGATGGCCACGTGAGCCAGTATTTCAGCACTGTGAAGCTACATAATGCTACTTTTAACTAACTTAGAAAACATTTCAAACCATTTGTTTCTGGAACACTTGTTAAATGGAAATAACCATTCTTGTAAGGTGACTGAACCCACATCATGTGTGTATTTTATTTTATTTCATGCAGGGTAAATTTTGTCTTCCAATGCCAGGTTTATACGTTCAGGGACAACGTAGCCCAAGACTGACATCTTTTTAAAGATGGAAAAAACCAGAGTCTCACTGAATCATTTTAAAAAACTCTGACTATTAACACAGAGTAATCTGATGTATGCAGAACACAATTCTCTAGGTTCATATGATACACAGTCACGACAGTGCTTTGAAGTAAGGGCACAAGGTCACACTGTGTTTCCAGAATTGGCTCTGTGCTTTTACTACCGTGGGTCAACGTTTATACCTCATGCTGGTTCAGATAACTGACACATGCATAATGCCATGTGGTATTCATGGCCTCATATCTGCTATCTGCATTACAATAATAAATTTGACCTTAGTGTTCTCACCTGCCTTTAACTGATCCAGTTTTGACACAGAGCTCTCATGTAGGAAGATTCTACAAGCACTGGTAACTTATTTTTAGATGAGGTGATCTGTGGGCTGAAAGTGCATGGAAAGTCATACACTTTCAATTATCCACCTCAGACTTCAGCTTTTTTTCTCAGAAATGTTCACAGTCATAATATAAAGTAAGGCACTTTAATTTGTCTAGATATTGTTAGTGTAGTATGTGAGTGGTGGTACTCGTGGGAAGGGAAGCCAGACTTCATATGTTTTCTCAAACTTCAGTTGTCATTTTAATGAAAGCAATTTGTTTAATGGTTTCAGTCATTGTCTGCTCTTCTCATTTCTCACTGACTGTAAAATGGACCACATGAAACAGCAACCCTCTGAATGCCACGGTGAATATGTGGTGAAACACAGTTTTGCACTCTCACAATCTGAAGGCTGAGCAGGACTCCCTTGAGATGAGGCTCTGCTCCAATAAACACACTCTGATTACCCAGAGGTTTGTCAGATGAAGCCAGCCAGCTTTGAATTTGATCGATTTTTTTTAGGTTTTAAGTAAATAATAATGTTACTAAACTGCAGCTACAGCAGTTAACTCGTCATGGCAGGCGTACACCAAAACCTGACCTTCGGGAATGGAGAGAAAAAATATGACAATAATTCATGCACACTCAGGCACTACTATACTTACTGACCTTAACAACTTAGGGGAGGAACATTTGTGGACACAACAGACTTTTCAATCCAGCTAAAATGATTCTGTGAATGACTTAATGAGGATTTCTAGCATTCACAGTGGTTGTGAGCAAGTCTGTCTTTGCACACACAGGGTGCTTTTTCACTCTTTTTAAGTCCTCTTCTTGTACACAACCATTTTCAAAGCAATGGAATTTTTTTAAATACACAATTTAACACAGTTAAAAAAAAAGGATGAACCAGTGTTGTGTATTTACTGACATTTCTTTAGTTGAATTCTATGAAAAATTGCAAAGATAAAACAGTTTGACATACATAAAATAGTATTTTTGCACCATGTAGGTGATTTTCAAAGAGGTATTAGCTGCATCAAAAGGAAACAGAAAAATATCCAACACAGCACCTGGACATTGATCCATCGGAGGTTCACTGACACGTCATAAGAAATTGTTTCAATGGAAGGGTGACTGTCAAGAAGCCTTTCTGGGGAAACAGGGAGAAAAGGTAAAAGCCAATGGAACATGATCAAACATGGACTGGACTCCCCAGAGCACGGAAACAGTGTGAGATCATCGTGATGAAGGAGGGAAGAAAAGACAGAAACATTCAAAAAGAGAAGAAAGAAACTTGGAGAACTATTCTTGAAGGCTACTTAAAGATGTTACGAGAGTTCAGACTCAGTTGAAGAATAAAGGTGGTCATACCAAATATTGACTTTCAAGCTTATTAGAATTGCACAAACTCAGCTTTTCCCTTATATTCTGTATGTCCATGTGTTTGCACATGTTTCAGTAACTCACTGCACATATTACCCATTTTCTTCGCAAAATATAAAAAAATGAGGGTTGGCTCATGATTTTTGTGCATTACTGTATAATTGTTTTAAACAGTCGGGAAGCATGGGCAGTATTATATATATTTTTAGGTTATATTTGACATACTAAAATGTTGCACAGATTTTATGGTCAAGAGCCACGAGTGTTCTGTAACACACGACAGCTGCTGCTACAAAAATAACTGTCAGCTCTCCATACATGCAAATGCTCTCCACATTGCAGAACACTTTGTCTTTCACATTTTCAGTTCGGCATGTTTCGTTTGAAGTGGCTGAGATAACTGTTTCCAATTCTATGTTCAACCCTCTTATTTTTGTTTGCAGTGAGTCACCAGACAGTTTGCAGATTTTAGAAAGAATTAACATGAAAAAAAAAGCCCAAGGAAAGACATCTGGATGTTCCTGTTTTTGTTGTTAGTGGGTTTTAAAAAAATTATTATTACATTTTGTTTTGTTTAAGAAAAAAACCTACAACAGCACTTGAGTCACTGGCTCAGCATCTTTTGCACAGCTGCTTATGTTTACGTAGGAACTGTTGTGGGTGAGGTCATTTTTTCCAGGGGTCAAAAGTGACTTCTTCCTCACATGATGTTATAGACAACTGCACAGGTGAGTTGAGGCGCTTTTCCTTTTAGAAGTCTGCATTTGTTTACTGTTTCTCAAACTCAGTGGCTATTTTCAAAACAGCTTTGTGCACTTATTTCACCAGTTATTTTGAAAGAGTCTCTAACTTTTCATTTCAGTGGTCAGTGGATCATAAAAAAATGTACTTAGTATCCCCAGTAAAATCATATAAGTTTTGACAAGCTCTCAAACACCACTGGCTGAAATGCAGTCCTAAAACATGACAGAGCCTCCACTGTGTTTTACAGATAACTGCAGACGCTCACTGTTTTACCTTTCTCGTGGCCCCTTATGCATTCATATTGACAACAACCGAAATGTTTAAAATCAGGATTTATGTCTCATTCAGACCTATTACCACCGATTTTCACTCCAGTTCTTTTGTGATTTGGAATAGCCTACCCTTTTCTCCATGTTTCCCTTCCGCTTCTGATGAACAAGCTTCAGTGAACAAGCTTCAGTGAACAGTAGATGGATCAGCTGAATCAGGTGCATTTCTTAGTTACTGTGTCAGGTATTTGCTGGATATTTTCCTATTTCTAATGGATGTGACTTTCAGATACTCTTCATCTGCTGCAGATAGTTTGTTTTTAAGGCCTGCCACTTCTCCTTTCGTCCTCCATTCGTCCAGTTTTCTCATTGCTTTAAGGATGCATTGCATACCGTGTCAAGATATATATAGGTTTTCAGCTAATAGCTTTTTGGGAATCACCTTGTGGTATAAAATTATTTTGAATGCAAATTAAATTAATGTAGTATTTTCAACGTTCGCCCTTACAAATCTAGGATAGGCCCAAACGAAAAGTGTGCTCTGAGTATTTTGACATGCTTCATAATTTAAAAAAATGAGTTTCATAAAATTAAAACTGACTTATTTTAAGACATAGTGAAAATAAAATCAAATAATCCCCCTACAATGTAATTACGATCTGATCAGACATTTTTTCAAAGTAATATGGGCTGATTAAGCTTTGTGATTGTTTGTAATCTGTTTGCCTAAACAATTTAATGTAACACCCAGTCCTGCTCAGGTATCTATAAGAGCTGCATGTCGCAGCCACCGTGCTGATAAACCACTGAAACTAACTTGCTGCTGTTTTAGGAGCATCAATGGGAAGCTTGGTTGTTGATTGATACATTGACTGCTCTGAAATTCAGTGGATGGTTCTGTTTATTTTATTGTAACATGTGCAGTTTGAGTCTGGTGACGCAGAAGGATGAGGGCAGTCATAAGTTCTGTTAGTATCTGGATCAGGTGGAGACAATCTGTTCAGCAGTCTCATGACAGTTGGAGAGTGTTTTGACATCACAGGGAATACCTTGGATGAGAAAAGAGGTTACATAAAACACTGTATACTAATATGATCCACTGGGGGGCAGTCTTCACCAACACTGATCTCAAAGTGAGTAAACTGATACAATAAATATTGTTTGCTATTTCCAGATGTCAAAATGCATTAAAGACCAGAAAAGCTCCCATCAAAACTAGTAGTATTTGGATAACAGCATAAAAAAAGAAAATTCCTCTTTTTTCACATCTCTTCTCGCTGCTCCAACTGGAGTGGGGGTGTTGTTTAAAATTTCATTAACAGCAGTAAAAGATCTTTCACATCCACACAAAAAATGTTTCCATGTGGGATGATGAGTCATGAGCATGAGACCAGAAGAAGACTCCAAGAGGATGTGGGAGACTGAACAGAGGATGGTGATGAGAAAAAAGAAGAGGATCAGAAAGGAGGAGGAGGAGGAGATGAAAGCTGGGGCTGTGGGAGCCAAAGTGAAAGAGCTGGTAGATGTGAGGAGGGCAAAGGGAATATTACAGAGGCATTGCTACAGGAGTGCCAAGTGGACAAATCAACAAAAGATAAAGAAATAAAATTATATCATTCTCACGAATAGTGCAGCTGTTTTCATGACCATATGACCTCAGTTAAGAGTTCCCAGATAATGGCCATGGGGCACTGAGCCCTCACATGTCCAATCCAAAAGATTTCCCAATCTACTATTAAAAGTGGAGATATCCTGTAGGAGCAAACTTGGTTTCGACTGTCCCTCTGCCAGCCAAACCTGAATGGTTCTTTTATGAGTCCACTGTGTTTCATTCATGTCCTGCTCCCGGGGACATCACCTTTGGACTCTAAGTAATTAAAGAGGAAATTAAGGTAGGAATATGAATACAGATCATCGGTAGAGTAAAGTAAAGACAAGCAAAGGTGTGTTGTCATTTAAAACAGCTTTAAAATTGACTCGATTTTAAAAACAAAACATTTTTTAATGCCATTAATCATAAATCACCACTGAGTGCCAGAAATCTTTTTTTAACTAGGACAGCTTCAGTGTTACACAATGCTTAAGCTGAGAGAATGACATTGCTAAGGGCACACAGCAGAGACTCTTGCAATATGTGAGTCTCAGCCAGCTGAAACATTCATAATACACTTCTACCCCAACTGTCTGATTTAGTTATATTTGAAAAAGACTGTAAATTCTAGATATTTGGGGATTTTCTGCTTTAAAAGAAAATATGTCTGGCAAAAATCCATGTTTGTCATACTGCAAACAAAAAACAACACTGAATGTATCCCACTAACATTTACATGTTTAAAAAAACAGAAATAGTAGAAATTACCAGTATTCCCACACGAATTTCACTCCTAACCATAAACAGGCTTAAGATCAATACTAACCATGCTTTTAGCACCTGTCATGTTGACTGGATGACTAATAACTTGTTTTTTTAACCATTAGCGCCACCTGTAACCTTTATTTAAACAGGAAGTGAAACTCCTGGCATTAAGTAACTCTTTTGCATGAGTTTCTTTGATGGCAGGAGTAAAAGCTGCGCAGACCCCACTCCGAAAGGCTGCACACAGGTTCGAACCATGCAACCTCTTGCTGTGAAGCAATAGCACAAACCACTCTTCCACCCAAGTGTTATTTCTGTGCATGTGGAAGGTTTAGCCTATGCTAAAATGAAAATTAAAGACAGAGGCTCATTTTGTCTCATATGACATTAAATGTCAACCTATGATGTACCTAGAGGTAAAAAAAAGAAAAGAAAGAGAGAAAGAAAGAAAGAAAGAAAGAAAGAAAGAAAGAAAGAAAGAAAGATTTGATTTTTAAAAACACATTTATTCACTCAATAGTGAGCCATACAAACAGTCAGCTCAAACCAACACATTGCTAAACACAAGTTCAGAGTCATTTAAAGAAAACAGACTGCCTTTATAATCCCAAAGATTTCGAAAAGCATCCACTCCATCCATATTGAAATAATATTTATACTCTAACATCACTCTGGCTCTCGACAAACCTTTAAAGAGCTCAACACAGTCAGTATTTCGTCCCTTATCAATCTTATACTTTCTACTCAAATAAATTGCCATCTTCGCTTGGCCCAAGAAAAAATTCAGCAATCGCCCCTTTTTCTTCTTCCCTTTATCATATGAAAACCCAAAAATAAAACACTGTTGTGTAAAACATTCTCCAAAGGATTCCCAAATACCAGTAAGAACCGAAAATAAATCAATCAATCGGAAACATTGTACAAAACAATGAAAAACAGTTTCTCTCATCGAACAAAAAGGACATGCATCTGAAGACCCAGGCTTAATGATGGACACAAAAGCATTTACCGCAATGATACCATGTAAAATCCGCCACTGTAAATCACCAGCAAGAAAGAAAGAAAGAAAGAAAGAAAGAAAGAAAGAAAGAAAGAAAGAAAGAAAGAAAGAAAGTACAGAGTGCTGCTGCTGGTTGCACTTTGAGCACCCTGGAACAACTCCAAAAATAGCAAGAGCAAAATGTTTTGAGTGCTTGCCCCCCTTTCTCATTTCTCAATTTGCACATCCTCCATTCCTTTTCTTGCCTGCTTTCCTCGTGTCTTATTCCCTCCTTCCTGAGATGCATGTGGAAAAGGTGAGTAAAAGACACAAGGAAAGAGAAGGTGAGGCAACAGGCATTTATTAAATTGTGTATGTGTGTGTGTGCTGAAGAAGGTATGATCTGCCTCTATCAGCTTACCAGCCAGCTCACCTGCCTTTCATTAGCTCTTGTGTGTATCTTTCATCTATTCCTCCCCAGAAAGTAATTTCAACTGTTGTGTTAACTCATAGTTTAGTTATTACTAGTCTGTCACTGCCTCTCTTGCAACATAGACCACATTCCTACCTTACCAATTTTAACCCCCATTACCCACCTACCTTTTGTTTGCTCGGTATGGGTTTATGACAAAATGCTAGTTAGCAAATGTTGAAAATGTAGCAAATAAGCTGAAAAACATGCTAACATATCACCATGATGCTACAGAAACAGCAGCAAAATCAGAAGATAATGAAAGATAAGAAAAAACTCACTCCATTTACTGAACTTGATGATGATTAAAATTTATACCCAGAATAAAGACCTGACCTCACCTTGTGATAAAGCTTTAAAGCTCTTATAGAATTGGCTCTAACAGTATATTAAACTGATTTACCTGTTTTTACTGTATGTCCATTCACTGTAGGTTTCTTTAAATCACCATTTTGAAGTGCTTGTGTTCCTGAAGGATTAGTCCCAACATTTCATTCTGGTTAAAAGTAAGCCACAGTCTCTCAATGCCATATTATTATTTTAGCTTTCCCTGAATTCTCTGGATAGCTCTTTGGAGATTTTAAAGACTGTGCAAGGCTGAGGAACATTATGTCATGTGGCCTTATGTCCCCCCAAGATCCAAATAATAGTTTGGATCTGGATCTGTCTAATAGTCAGACAATGTTATCTTTGGATATTCTGGAGGCTCAGGTTTGGGGTTTTTTTTCTTATGTTTTATTGTTTTTTACTATTCTTGGATGCTGTATAAACAATTTGGACATCTCTTTCCATTGGCACTGTGTAGTTTTAGAGAACACCCAGCAATTTAAAAAGCTATGCATTAGAACACATAATGTAAATGTCCATAGTCCTGTGAATATTACACAGTATTTGCATATGGAAGTCTTTATGGCCTAATTCTTAACGAGCATTAAGTTTGATGAAGCTTCACAAACGTCAGTTGTGTACATTGTCCTTTCTCATACATTTTGGGGGAACTTCACACATGCACATAAAAAGCAGACGTAGGGAAATTTCATTTAGATTTTCTATAGGGGCTCTGTAGAGCTGTTTTGCACCAGCCATGTAAAAGACCTCTGACATTTGAACATTTTCAACCACTGTGAACATCTGTGCAAATTGTTTGAGCATGTAGAAAAAATAGAACAGGGTCGTATTAACATTTGCTGAATGTTAACCTACATGATGGTGTGATTAATAAAAGCTAAGTAAATATGGTGAAGATCATGTAGTTTATCACCAAGTGTTTGAGCTGCATGCTTCAGATCCTGTGTCAGAGTTTGAGGAACAGCTGCAACCAGTATGAATATGTGTGCAATACTACAACTTAGAGAAGGTGTTTTGGGAACAGTTTGTTTGGATCACATCTACATTAATTTTGCATTATGTTCTGAGACCGACTGAACTATATGGTGTTGGGTAGCTGCTGAGCTGGCACATGTGCAGACACCAACTTATAAAGACCAGAGGACTGCAGAAGGTCCCACATCATGTGAAGAAGAGTCTATGCATTGCATCAAAAACACAAAGGATGTTTCAATGTGGACTTTTAAATGATATCTTTTTCCTTGTATTTTGTGTGCTGTAGCTGTATTTGTTCATTGGTTTCCTGCATAAGGATCAGAGTACCATACAGTGGGTTGTTGACAGACTGATGCAAACTTAAAGATGGTGTGTTTTTGCTTATTTTTTCTGCTTCTGATGTGTAAGAACATGTCAGCCTTCTTGGAAACCACCTCACCAACACCAGTGACAACCATAATTTAGCTATTGCTCACTCTTGCAATCCAGGCAGTAAGTATGCACTAAACCAGAATTGGGAAAAACAATTAAAATATAAAGGAATTTCAATGCAAATGCAAAATAGACCAGAGCTAATCTAGGTAAACATAAAGAAGAATACTGAAGATTGCGATTTACTTTGCTTCAAATTCAACAAAGGTGAAAATCTGGACTTCAGACTGTTATGGAACAAGTCCACAAAAACCACTTCCAGAGCATCTGCGGACATGTGACTTTGCACTAGTTGGCAGTCTGGAAATAAACCAAAAAACCTTAACTGACAGAGTGAGCTGCTCAAATAAAAGCTGTATTTGTTTTCTGGACTTGCTGTGCGATGGACCCTCCTTTTTAAAATGATTGTTTCCATTTGTGCACGTCTACTTAAAGTTGAGTTGTCATTGCAGCGAATTTCTATGGGTTCCTCTAGTAGAAGCCTATAAGCAGCCCTGTAAACAAGTATTTTGATCAACTATGGGACAAGATTTCCTGCAGCAATGAAGTGACTTGTTATCGTTAGTGTTCCTTCCTGTTTTCTTTATCTGAAATCAAAGCAGATTATTCTTAATTAAATTATCTACTTTGCAAACACTTTTCACACTGATGACTCAGGATGGAAGGAATGTTTTCCTGACAGACAGGAAATGGACTTAACTTTTACTGCCGTCTGATTAAAGTACCTCAGCATGAAATGGAAAAAAGAGGGGGGAAACCATAATGGCTACAGTTTGTCAATTTGTTGGCTAAACAACAAATCTTGAATTTTTGTTCCTAAGACACCAAATCACTATAACGGGGGGGAAAGATTTATGAACTTTTCATTCAGTATGAAATAACACTGGCTTCGCAAAAATTAGGCTGTTCCTGGAAAAACAAGTAGATAATTATCAATGAACAAAAAAACTAGAAAAAGGTTTTTAAGGGTCAATCAATGGTAAGTTGAGCTTAAAGGCTGTGTGTGTCTACACAGGTGGCTGACTTCTTGTCAGGTAGTATCTGACAAAAGGGTGAGCTATGTCATACAAACACAGGGGTAACATCACTCCTGTGTAACCTACAGACTATATATAAAATGATTTAATTGTCAGTCTATTCATTTTCTTCCATTTATCCAATTCAGAGTCACATGAGGGGCTGAGCTTAATCCCAGCTGTCATAGGGCGGGGGTGGGGTACACCATGGACAGGTTGGTAGTCTGTCACTGACACAGACAAACAGGTAACCATTCACTCCTACAACCAATTTCAAATCACCAAATAACCTATCCTTCCTGTCATTGGATTGTGGGAGCATACCAACTGCACACAGGAAGGCCCCAGTCTGGATTTTAACCTTGGACATTATTCATGTGAAGGTCTCCACCACAATGTTGTCGTTATCTTGCAAATGGATTCCAGCCCTATGTCTTGATTAGAGCTGGAGATGGTAGTCCCATTTGTTGTACATGCTCTGTAAACTCAATCTGCAGGTGCAGAAAATGACCCAGATGCAGTTGCAGTTGCTGTAGCTGTTGCAGGTTCCAGTTTAATGTACCATCAATCTCACTGCAGACTTCCTGGTGGATCAGGGACTGCCAGCTGTAGTCCAGAGTGGTTAAAATGAAGTACATCCAACCACAGGACATGAGACTCTAGAAAAGCAGACAAATTATCTTGAAACAACTAAGACAAGGAGAGTACAAAATCAAGAAAAAGAGAGAACAATATTATATAATGCATAAGCCAGAGTGCTTTAAAGCAGGGGTGGGGAACTCCAGGCCTCAAGGGGCGGTGTTCTGCAAGTTTTAGATGTGTCCTTGATCACAACTGATTTAAATGGCTAACATGTCTTCAAGTTCTCCAGAGGCCTGGTAATAAACTAATGATTTCATTCAGGTGTGTTGACCCAGGGTGATATCTAAAACCTGCATGACACCGGCCCTTGAGGCCTGGAGTTCCCCACCCCTACTTTAAAGAGAATGTAATTGACTCTAAATTTATGTCCTCGTGCTCTTCCATAGTTTTGAAGCTCTAACAAATTGCCCTTAGTTTTTAGCTATACTGTAGAGATGGGTAAGAAAAATCTGCCGAAGGACCTCAGGTTTTGAACCAGCCTCATACACCAGGCAGAGAAGCCATGAAGAGATTTAACAATCAACACAAACATTTTCAGATCAGTTCTGATATATACTGAGAATCCAGTGTGCTTCAGCCAGGCAAAAAATAGGTGACGTTGTCAACTGGTTCTTGTTTGAAGCCCGAACTGTTAAACCTGCAAATAAGTATAGATGAAAGATGAAGAATTACATTCATAAAGTTTCAAATTTCCTCTTAAAAAAGAAGTTCCTAATGTTTTGGTTTGTTGAAAATCTTTATGATTCAAGCAGTCATCCACATACTAACACAGGAAGCTCTGCTAGACGTGCTCCTGAACAGTGTAATGAAGTGTTTTGACATGAAACATTTTCCTGGCAAACTGCACACTACGTCAGATTTCAAGCATCTGTCGATCTTTAAACAACCTGAGGAACGTGATGTGAAAATACTCCTTAATCCGTTTCTCTTCCACTGGAAGCAGCTGAATTCCTCTTCTGATGATGTTGCTACCTTACATGGAGGACCGGGGCCTCAAGGGGTCAGTCACTGTAAATGAGCCCAGTTCTCTTTCCCTCAGTACTAATCAGTTCACAGCCTCTGAAGTGAATTGTGGGCAGTTTTTTAATCATCTTCAAAACCCTGTTTCTTTTGTTAACAAATATTGTTGGGTCAAGAGTGCATTTATGGTTTTAATGTATGCTGTGTACAGACAAAGTGGTATGTAATCAGTAAGAGCTGCACTGTGTTTGTTGTTGGAAGCCTCAGTGGGATTTAATTGCATGATTTAACTGAACCAAAGGAAAAGGCTATGAATGTAGAACTCATTTGTGGGAAGAGATCCCAATTTTATAACAGGCGGTTTCAGTTATTTCAGAAGTTATACAGTTATCTTTGTTTCATGGAGCATAAACATAATGCATAATTGTCCACATCATAAAGTCTCATAAGTGCCTACAATTCATTACTACTCACAGATTCTTCTGATTAAAACTTAAATATTTAGACTGATTTTCAGTGTTAAGTGGCATTTTGCTCTTGTAACAATAGCTCATGAAAACAACTGGAATTATGTGCTTTGGCCACGATCTAATGTGAATTTAATTTCTATTATTCTATTATGGCAGTTATTTTTTGTTTTGCTTTTTTTTTTTGGACAGATGCAACTCCTTAAGAAGCAGGTTTATTGTACAAAATAGGGACGTTCCTCCATGACAAACTTCAACTTAGCATTAGACATCAGAATCACATGAGCTTAACTAGCCCTCTACTTTATTAAGAAATATCTGATCAAAATTATCATCAGACTGCGAAAAGACTTCCACAAGTAACTTGTCAGCTTATCCTTTACTCTAAAATAATTTAGTCAAAAAGGGGAAAAATGTCCAGGACTTACTGACTTGTTCCTTCTTTTGCCTCAGAAGTCTTTGGTCTTTCACTTTAGACATTTAACTTGGCAGAGCCAAAGTTCACCAATCCATGGAGATTTGCAGACTGTATGATCAGCATTTAGACTGACCATGAATGAACAATAGCAGAAAGGCATGCTGGGGATCCCAGAGAATGCCCATTTTGAATTCAAGTAGGCACTGAGGAAGGGAAGAGCTGAGTGTCCTTGTGGTTTCCTATGTGACTCAGAAGTTGCAGATAGTAGAAGTGCATTTACTGCTCTGCTGCTCAATGTGAAACTCATTACAGGCCCCTGAATTTTATGGCTCTTGTGGAAAGACGCAGAGCCAGCAGTATGAGTCATCAGTGGATGCATGTGTGCTGCTACAGCAAGAAAAAATCCTCACTCCTTTCCCCTCCCCTTGTTCTTTTGGCCACAAATGTTATAAAACCACCAGGGACGAAGCAGGGCTCCCACGCTCAGAGTTTAACCTTGCCAAGTTCATCAGCTGGAAAGTAGTCGAGCAAACCAGAAACATAATCATTCACCAGGATCGCTTTGTCTATAAGGCCCTATTAAATGTATTTTTGCTTGGTTTTCCTAACATCAAAACACACTTTGAACCACCAATTAGTATTTCACTCATATTCAGAAAAGTTAATGCAGTTCAGACTGGTTTTTCAAGTTTCTCCAGACCGCACATTTTTCAATGATTTTCTTCAGTTTAAGTTTGTGGCTCAAACCTCAATGGTCTTTTGTCCAACAATGTTTATGCTGGCTCTTCCATGGCCTCTATATGAATCATCAGCCTGTGTGAACTGACCGCACAACCACAGGTTTAGTAAAGGCACCATATGGTGGAGCCAAAGGAGCTGGTTGAGAGAAATAAAAGTGACTCCTGATGATAATATGCTGTCATAAAGTGGATAAAAAATTGTTGGAGATCGGGTTCAAATTGTTCTTGTTTGTGATTCAGAAAGAAATGAAAAGGGTTTCAGCGGAATGACAAGACTTTATGGGCAATCTGAATACAGAAGCTTAAATATTTAACTTTTAGTGGTAGTGCACACTGTGAAAGCTAATCCATGAAAATCAAAAGATTTACTTTATTTATATTTGGCAAAACTCATCTTCTCAGATGGCCAGACAGCTGCAATATTTCTGTAGCTTCAGATCAGTTTTATTTTCACACTTTCTGTTGTGAAACTGAAACACACTTTCTGTTTCAAACCAACCTGAATTTCTAGGATTTTCTAAAAGTTTTCGAAGTTCAAAACAGGTAAGACTGTCTTCACAGAGTTCTACTAAAATGTTCTGAAGCATCTGAAAATGCATCATTGTCCATTTGTCCATCAATTCATCCATTCATCCATCTTTGTTCTCCTTCTTATCTAAATAAGGGTGAGAGAGTGTGGCTGGAGCCTACCAATAAATCATGAGCTGTCATAAGGCAAAAGGCAGGACAGGTCATCAGTCTAGTGAACCAAAATCTAAGTGAACCAAATCTTGATAAGGTGTAGTTTTTAACATGTTCTTAGGTCTTTTTGACCGCACCTTGTATTTATTTGCCGAGCAACCTACATTCATATCATGGTTTAATATACTGTGGTGTGGTGCAGTTTGTGGCTCGGCTGCAGGAGAAGGGTGGAGCCGTAGGTTCAGGGTGTGGTGTCAGCGGAGGCTGACCAGAACCTGATGACTATTGTCTGATCATGCCTTCTGTACTTGAGTAGGGTGTCAGGACCTGACGGCAGAGCTGTGTGCGTTTTGCAGAGTGAAAGCCTGCAGCTGGAAAGTTGCGCAAAGGAAACATACTTTGTGATACTGTAAATAAACATCTTTGAATGTGTGGGTACTATCATGTCACATGCACTTTAGAGAATATCTTTTATCTTCTTCAATCCAAACATACATTTTCTTCCATTTGTCCAGTTCAGGGTCGCGGAGGGCTGGAACCTAAACCAGCTGGCAAATCCACACCTACAGCCAATTTAGGACTATACATGCTTTTGGATTGTTTGAGGAGGTAGTCGGGGAAAGCCAACACTAGCTAGGATGTGGATAGGATATATAGGATAACACTAGCTCACACAAATCCCATATGAATGATTTAAACCTAGAATATGTCTGTGAAGGTTCTCAGTCATCCAGGTCATCGTAGTCATCGTAGAGGATCACCAGGGGGTCCTTTGTCCCTCTTTGGGGGGATACTCCCACTGGGTTTAAATCTGGGACACTGGGTTTAAATCTGGGACTCTCGGCCATTTGACCTTAGAACTGAAGAAGCTTCTCGGATGAGAGGTGAAACGTCTTCAAGCAACTTAAAGAAGTCCAGACGCTTTTCTTCATTAAACCTAGAATCTTCTTGCTATGAGGCAATGGTGGGAATCATAATACCATTCTGCTGTCCCTTACTTTTTTCCATGTCTTGAAAATTCTGACTAAAAATTCCCATGGTATGCAATCTGCAGTTCACATCTACAAAACCCTGCAAGAAACACAGGATGTGAAAATTTTTTAAATTCATGCATAGAAAGGGACAAGCCCAAAGAAAAGTCACGAAAGTAAAATAGTACATTTTGAATGAAAAGCTTCAAAAAGCTAATGAAAGGATTGCTGCTTTTTCACATTCTCTATGACCCATTAATTACCTCACTATAACCAAAAGAATGGTTTCCTCTGTCATACAGTTCTGAGGTTATTTGTTTAGTTCAAATTCTGCCTTGTAGCTGCAAGTTGGAAGAGAGTGGTTTGCTTTGGCCTGTGCTGAATGCCCCGGCAGTGTATCACAGTGAGCCGCTGTCAGTAACTCACTCCATGCTGTGGAAACTCTGACACACAATTACCAGTTTCTGTGTCGTTTTTTCTACATCAGTAAGGTCTGGCAAGTTGGTTTTAACTTCTGTAGGTTTAGTTTTACAACCTGTGAACTTGCAGTGACCAAAGCCCTGTGTTGAAAAACAAAAAAAGACTTAATCTGTGTGGGTGGCATTGCCTCAAGGATTAGTAAAAGGTGACCTATGATCCAGGAAGCTGTATCCTACATTTAGGTCATCTCCCCTGTGAAATCATTACACATAGTGTATTACACGGAGCATTTGTCCCAAAATTAAAGAAACTCTGCCAAGGTGTTCCTAACATAGCTAGCTGAATATATTTCAGTCTTGAGTCTGGAGACTGAATGTGTCACTTGGAAGAGTGTTAAAATGCAGTATCCAGATAAACAGAATACACTTTTTGAGAAAGAAGAGTTAGAGAGGCAAGATTGAGAGGGTTTGGATGTGCTGAGAAGAGATAGTGGTTATATTGGACAAAGGACATACAATATGGTGCTGCCAGGCAGGAGGAAAAGAGGAAGAACACAGAGAAGATTCATGGATGTAGTGAAGGACATGCTGAGGGTTGCTTGAAACATGCTAGAGAATGGGGTGGAATGGAAACATCAATTAAAAACAGCATTAATTTTGACAGCAAAGTTTTACTTAGTTATGCTTTTGACTAAAGCGTCATTTAGTTTTAACAATAGTTTAGGAACCTGAATTATTTTAGTTTTAGTCAAGTTTTAGTTGACTAAGTATCATAAGATTGTCATAGATTAAATCTGAAGTTAATTCAGTGGATTAAAATATGAAGTGTGAAAGTCATCAAATGCAAAATGTCTCCATATGTCTACTCTTGTCTTCCTCCCAAGCATTCAAATTTTGTCCCGTTGTCATGAGAAACAGCAAGCATGGGAGCTCCCCTCACTCCCACCCGGCTTGTTGGCTGCAGATTGAATTGTGCATGTCCAACCTTAGTGCACAAGTTTACTTCTAATTGGATCACCTCCAAACTTTTCCTGCCTTTCTTACACAGCTTAAGTATTTCCGATTGGATCTCGTCTCTCTAGGACATTTTCATCTCATTCTTATTCATCAAATATCAGCGTAATTTTTGTCCTCATGCATTAGTTTTTGTATAGTTATCTTGTTTTTGTCAGAAAAAAAAGTTCATGAAAACTATGACGAAAATTGTTTGGCAATGAGATGAACTGTGGTTAAAATAAGAAAACAACTTTTGCCACCCCCCCAAAAAATTCTGATAACCCATTTGGAGCCATTATATATACCTCACATTATAATCTGTGTAAAATAACTTCTTGAAGTCTATTAAATTCCATAAAACTATCAATTATTTTAAATTCATTTTATTTTTCTACATTTATGTTTTTTCCATGTTAACTGGTTGAAAAGAAGATTTTAAAAAAATGAAATATACTGTTCAGAACTCACTGTGGGTGGCTGGATGAGTTACTGATTCATTGCATCAGCTCTTGCATATTTGATCAGTTTGCACCACAGTGTGCCATCGTTGCTCAAAACGAACCATTTACTCTGATAGATTTAAAGGAGGAAAATGACAACTGTGACAAGTGTGTTAGTGATAAACTCCAGAAACATGCAACCCACAAACTTGTATATTCAGTATCTCAGAAGAGGATTACATGTGTACATTTGAATTTTAACCGCAAGCAATGTAACCAACCTTTGACACATCAGACTGAAAGTACAAATTCCCACCCATGGAGAGAAAAAGACAGCACTGGTGTAAATACATCAAGTCTCACCACTAATTGTGAGCAGGTTTTTTTAGTTAAAGAACTGGTTTTGAATTATTGTCCTCTAGCGGATTGTTTGTGATATGCTAACAAGGTCTGAGTGTATGTGATGTTTGTCATTCAAAATATGTTAACTAAAGCCTTAACTACAGTGGCCCTGAGAGGCCAAACGGACTGCAACTTCAGAAAACACCTGCAAATAGAAAAACGCTGCAAAAAGAAAAACGCTGCACTGCAACTTCAAGAAAAACGCTGCACTGCAACCTCAGGAAACACCTGCAAAAAGAAAAACGCTGCAAAAAGAAAAACGCTGCAAAAAGAAAACACCTGCAAAAAGAAAAACGTTGCAAAAAGAAAAACGCTGCAAAAAGAAAAATGCTGCAAAAAGAAAAACACTGCAAAAGCACACAAAACACAACGGAAATAGGAAAAAACACAATGGAAATGTTTCTGGGGAGACAATAACCCGACGGACCAGTTGCACAAACCAAAACATGCTAACAAGTGCGCTGGGACTGGGAGACACTTCAAAGAAGTGGAGGAGAGGTAAATGCGTTGTAATAATATGATTCTAATAATACTACAGATATCTGGAATATACATACATGTTTTGGTTTGTGCAACTGGTCCGTCGGGTTATTGTCTCCCTAGAAACATTTCCATTGTGTTTTTTCCTATTTCCGTTGTGTTTTGTGTGCTTTTGCAGCGTTTTTCTTTTTGCAGCATTTTTCTTTTTGCAAGTGTTTTCTGAAGTTGCAGTGCAGCGTTTTTCTTTTTGCAGCATTTTTCTTTTTGCAGGTGTTTTCTGAAGTTGCAGTCCGTTTGGCCTCTCGGGGCCACCGTACTTAACAGCAAAGTGTGGAAAACCCAAACATCCAGTTCAGAGGGTGAGGTTTTTCTCCATTTATGCATCATGTCTGGAGCTGTACTAGTGAAAAAAAAAAGATTATATTTGATTGGTGTGGACTTTAGCATATAGAACCAGATATAAGTAGATATCTGAACATCACCCTTATGTGTTTGCTAAATATCACATTCCAAAGTGTTAATCTGCTGGTTAAATTGCCTTCACTTTTCTTTCCAATCACTCTTTTTCAACCAAAGGAGAGTTAGAGGCCCATTACTGAACACCAGTACTGTGCTCAGTAATGCGCCAATGCTCCTCCATATTCCATATTGAAAGGAGCCAGCTGACATGGTTCGGTCATCTGACTTCGATGCCTCCTGGTTGTTTCCTGGGCGAAGTATTCTGGGCATGTCCTGCTGCAAGCAGGTCCTTGGCATACCCAGGACTCACCAGAGAAATTGTATCTCTCGGTTGGTGAACGTCTTGGTGCCCCCCAGGATGATCTCTGCTCAGACAGCTGACCCTGTAATGCAAACAAGGAGAAGCAGCAGATAATGGATGGATGGATGGATGGATGAGCACAGATTGCATATAAAAGCATAGCCAGCACAGGCGTGTCTTAAACCAGGATTCTTTGTAATAACACTCATGGGTCACTTCCTATATTTGCAAAAAGAAGTCAAGAGTATTAAAATAGTAAAAGCGCTATACAAATACAGGCCATTTACCATTTACCATTTAAAATAAATGGGTAAACGGTCCTGTGATCTGAGTAACAGGAGCTGATGAGTTTATGGGCTCTATTTCTAGCTTCACGTTCTATGAATATAAAATGACCATTTTGTAAATTATGGTCCTCTAAGAATCAAAAACATAAATAAAGCTGAGTGTGAACCTTGTCATCACAACCTTGAGGACAGGGCTCAGTGAAACCAACAAAAGCACATCATCTACAAAAACCAGAAACTGGACTTTGTTGCCACTGTCATGTCATCAGTGAAGCTTCTCAAAGTTGGCAGATACACAGATATTTGACACAACTAGTGCTGATTAGTAACCATTGAAGGTTAAAATAGTCCAATCCAATAAATCAATGTCTTTATGACTCATCCATCTGAATGCTGTAGTGAGGGACATGATTGGCTGTCATGAGACAGCCTAAAATTTTCCCCTACAGGTGATGTGTTGGGGGGGCTGTAGCTCAGGATGTAGCGCAGGTCGCCTCCTGATTGGAAGGTTGGTGGTTCAATCCCTATCTGCTCCAGTTTGCATGCCAAATATCCTTGGGAAAGATTTTAACCCCAAGTTGCTCTCTAATACATTCATCAGAGTGTGAATGTTCAATAGAAAGAGCATAAGGGGGAAAGGGGCTTAGGTGAATGAGGCAAGTTGTATAAAGTGCTTTGAGTGCTCAGAATAGAAAAGCACTATATAAGAATTATTTCATTTAACAGAACTTAGCCTTCCATTCAGTCATTCAAATATAGTCATTTCTACCTTAAAAAAACACTAATCTCAATAATGATAATATGTATCTTTTTTAAAAACAGAACATTTAGTTTAACTTTCTATTACTAATGTTACATTGTGTTGCATAATGGGGAACAAGGGGATGATTGTGGGGAGAGACAGAGTGACAGTGAAAGAACTGATAATATTTAAAGATCCCAGGAGTGATGACATCTGGAGATTTTGCTGTTGTTGAAGAGAAATCACATCTGCAGAATTTTTATAGTCACACGCTGTTTACATTTCTCCTCTCCAGAAGATGGCGAAGCCTGTGCTCCTCACGTCCTTACTTTGTTTGCTTATGAAAGGTTATCTGATCACATTGGAATCTCTAAAGCTTGCAAATACAATGTGTTGCTTGAAAAGTTAATAAGAGGAATGATCTATGACATGGTTTACAAATGCATTACATTCACAGAATCGCAAAGGAGTAGAATAAAATTTGAGTGGCTGCCCTGAGAATGGACCTAAATCAGAGATCATAATTGTCAGACACTATTAATTGTAAATATTTGGACTTTTATTGTTTCTGGGAAGTAGTCGGGATTTTAAGAATATAGTGCTGTAAAAGGTAGGATGGTTATTAATCATTGACATTTTCACCACACTTATGAAGACGGGATGAATTATTAGAATCTGTCAGTTATGAAGTTTAGAGGTTTAAGCCAAAGAGTTTTCTTCTTTCACATGGGAAAAAAACTTGGCTGTAAGGCCAAAACGAGCTGAAGGAAAATACATCTTCATGTTCCCCTCACCAGGTCAGGGTAACATAAAGAACACCAGTTAAAAATTATGCTTTACTTCCCGATTAGCACAACAATACTTGTAGTTGCCAGGAAACTATGTTACAATTGAACTTGTTTGAATAAGTTCATCTGCAATTCTGTCACTCTTGTGTAACAGAAATTAAGCTCAATAAATCTACTTCTGTTTTTTTTAAACAAAAACGACAATCAAAAATGACCACTGTGTTAGACTCATCAATATCACAGCTCTATCATTAAGACACAGGAGAATCTGATAGATTATAACAACTCAACTGTAAAAAAAATATTTCATAGGAAGACCTACTCAGCAACCATCTGAAAAAGGTGGAGGGTGTTAGGGACAAAAGAAATATTTTTAATGTGTATCTGCTCATTATATTGTTTTATGTACTTTAATAATGAAGGCTTGTAGAGCAAGGCCACTTTTGACTCACAAACTAAGTGCTCAGCCAGACTGAAAAACAGGAAGTTTTAGTGCACAGGCATATTAATAGATAAGACACAGAAAAGAGGAACTTTCCATATAAGCAATGTTTGAGACTGTGACGTGTAAAGTACCAAAATAAAACCTATATGAGGCACAGTTTATGATTCTAATGTTAGAGTTCTTGCAACTGGTGTTTGTGCTGTGCAGGACTCTCTCTCTTCCAGAAGATGATTGAATAAAAAGAAATATAAATGTTTTAACACACTATGAGTCGGTTTTCTCTGTTCTATCATGGGGACAAAAGGATCGGGGTTTAATAAGGGTTAAAATGTAGTCTTGGTAGAGCAATCTCTGGAGGGTAAGGGGTTAACAAAGGAATTAAAATGATGATGTATAAAACAATAAACTCACTGTGAAAATATTTGCAGCCAATAGGACAAAACAAGGAATAAAGTTGAGTCTAAGAATCTATATTTCTTATTGATGCTCATCAGAAGGAAAAACAAACTGTCTGCTATCTGCATGCAGAGGTCTGAGGAATCTTCCAGGAATGATGACGCTTTTTTCCAGAGGATTGAATCGTCACTTCTCTGCAGTGATAGGCAGTGATTTCATACCTCTTGATCTATAACCTTGAATATTACCTGCTCTGGAGCAGGTTATGTTCACCATGTTGTGAAGTGAAACACATTTGTAGTACAAAAAACTCAGGGTTAGCCCTGAAGTGGATAAGCCCAAATCCGATTCAAAGTACAGGCCTAATGATACTAGGTTTCTGTGTTTGTTTTATGTCTATATTAATGAGTTTTAGATTTAGTGATTTCTTGCTTTTCTGTTTGCGTCTACTTAGTCGTAACAATAGTAGTACTATAGTAGTAGTTGTTATGATCTTCCTAGTGTTTCTGCTTCCCTTTTTTTTTTAGGTCCTTTATTTATCCAGGTAAAAATCTCATTGAGATTAAAAATCTCATTTCCAAGAGAGACCTGGCATTATTCTTATTCTGTGTTTATTCCTTGGTCCTTTTCTGTTTCCTTGTTTCTTCCATTTTAGTTTCTTTTGGTTATTTCCTGTTTTACTGTGAAAGTTTGTTTTCCTTTGGATCCTGTGTCAGTTCCAGCTTCCTGTCCTTCTATCCTGATTGTCTCGTTCCAACAGCTGTCTAATCTCCACTTAGCCCTTTCTCATTTCTACATTTCATTGTTTTTAGTTCTTCACCATTCGATTCCTCTTTGCACAACCATCTGGGATTCATTCTGGCCTCAATAAAGATTTGCAGTTTATGATAATCTGACATCATATACTGCCAAAAATATTGGGGGGTGGGGGTGCTACTCAGCACCTAGCAAATAGTGGAGGGTTTGGATCTAGTCTCATTAAAGAGACTGCTGGGGTGTGAAGGATTAACAAAGAATTAAGCTTGCCACAAAAAAATTAACCTAAAATTTTAGACAAATACTTGGAAAAATAACTACGTCTACAATCCTAATGGCCACTAATTCAGTTGAAAGTAATTTCAGCACTAAAATGCTATGCTCGTTGTTCTGCTTTTCTCTAGTTAATGCAGTCAGATTGCCAACTAAAACTCTAAACCTCAAACTTAAATGAGCTGTGGGCCACTGCTATCAGTGTCATCTCATTGGAGGGCCACTTTAGTGCTCAAGTAGTACAAAACTCTTGGAAAATGTAGTGTTTTGTTTGTTTGTTTGTTTTAATATGTTGTATAACAAGACAAAACTGCAAATGTGAATTCAATTTTTTTTCTCACTCTTAACTAACTGAAGCCTTTCATTGAACTACCAAATAAACACACTGGTACTCTCTTTCTGGCCAGACACGTGGCAGCACTTCTGCTATCATTTTGTTCATATTTAACAAAATAAAAATTCAGACATAAGTGTATACATTACTTTTTGACTGCTAGTGAAAATTGTTTTTCTTACAAAACACAGCATTTTACTGCTGTGCAACATTTAATTCAAAACAAGAAAAAAAATGAATCAGTTGCTCATGTTTATTAGAAAGTCTAATTCATTTTTATTTCGCCGTTTCCCACATGGAACAAAACTTTCTGTAAATCCAAAATGAAACAAAAAATAAAAACAGCTTGAAAAGTACATTCTGTTTCTCAATAGCTGGAAATCTTGTGTTTGAGGCAACGGATCCAGAAGTGCACTAAACATTACATTAATGTTGGCATCCCAGCAGTTGGTCGCTGTCTTTACATACACACACGCTGCCACACTAGACTCGTGTAAACATTGCTGTGGATTTGGTGACAGTGAAATAGTGAAATAATCCACAGGGATGAAGTGAGTTTAAAAAAAAAACCAATGTTGCTATGTGAATCTGGAATGTAAAAAGAAGACTTAACCACAATATAAAAAAGATTACTGCTTTAAAATCCTTCATGTACTGAGTCATTGCTAATCTTTGTCCAAGATATTCATACATGTTTCTTGTTTAATCATAAAACTGCATTTTAAAAAATATGAAAACTGTGATCGTTCGAGAGAACTTAATTTTACAAAACCGAATGCACTTAATAACTCCTTCTGTAAAACAAAAATATCATGTAGCACCAGTAGGTTAAAACAAATCATGCAGCAAATTTTGTTGCTTCCTTCTTGTTGTGAAAAAGACTACTTCAAGAGTTTGGGGGATAAAGTCCATGTTTGTGGAATCCAGTGCAGCCACCATTGCTTTATGGCCATTTTGGATGGTTCTCCTCAGAATCCCTTAAATGGAGGTAAGAGCTGGCCATGTCTGTCACTTTCGTCCTATGTTTTTATTGTAGCAATGACTCTTTGGTTCACTGGTGCTGGGGATGAAGAAAGAAGAAAAACATGATTAAGCCCTTTGTATTTGACAAAATTCCATGTCTGTTTCTATTAAATCTCTATGTTATCAGTTGATTCTCAAGAGAACGTCTAAAGAAGTCTATGTGTTATGCTAGCAGCAACTAAACGTCAATTTATTAACTCTATTTCTATGGAGATTGAACCAAATATAGGCTAATTTTGTCATTATTAAAAACATTAATATTTAGATAAGGAAGACAGGGGAGTTTGTGCTTAAGCGAGTTAAGAAAGGCTTGAAGATACAATTCTCTGCCACATGATAACAACCATTTTTCAGTGATAAGTGCAACTTGTACTCCTTCAGAATGGCTGCTTATGGCTTTCACACCTATTTTATTGGATTGTGTTGAGCGTTTCCTTCCCACAGCAAACAGTGAAATGGTTTATATTATTGTTTTCTGACCAACGGCTGTGGACCGGTAATATTTGGTAAAAGAGTGAAACATATGTAACCCAGAGTAAAATCTGTTTTACTAGATTTTAGTAATTTGCTACACTTTTCCTGCCTTTGAACACATCACCAATACGTGCCTTAGTTACATGAATCTAATCACATTGCTACACTCAGCCAATCAGATTGCATGCAGAGGTTAGCTAAGACGCCTGCCCGCTTTCTCTTGTCAGATGTGTGCATGCAAGCCAGGTGACAGAGCTGTTGCAGGTTCGTATTTCCAAACAATGCCAAGCCAACGAACGGCTGGGAGCCAGAATATTTCTGCATGGAAGCTTCCACTTCCACTGGTCTGGTAGGAAGTTGTCAAAGACTCCTCTCTGAACTCATTATTCAATACAATGAGTTCAGAGTGATGTGTATGGTTGTGTATGATTTTCACAACCATACACATCATTCCCCCCGTCTATGGACAATAGTGCTTGGACATTTCTCATGGAATGTATCTCTTCTGTGTGGATCAGTGTTTTTGACATTGTACATTGTATTATTTATGGGGAATATTATTGGAACTTGAGAATCTGTATTGCTTGATCTAAGCTACAGGACTATTAAATTGTCTTTGTGCACTTTAAACTGGGTTTTTGATTGAACTGCTGCAGCAGGAGTGATTATTTAAGTTTTTTCCTTTCTTTCCTTGTTATTTTCCTTGTTTTTGGTTTAAATACATGGTACTTGCTCAAGCATATTGTGTGGTGTGTATTTACTGATTACTAACCATCACCTCCAGTAACCGTTCCTAAATCTTCTGATCAAGTCAATTAATAATAGCCCAACATTCAGCCTAATAGCTTGTGTGTATTAACTCATTAGTGCTTCATCAGTGTTACACATAGCTTGACATCATTATAAGCTATAACATTTTATTTTGTTATAATCGGCCTGGAAATGATCCTTTTTGTGCTGCATTTTAACTGATTACTCCAAAGTTTGTTTCTGATCTGGGGTCATTTCCTTCCAAAGAATCTCAAAATTCATTTTAGATGCAGGAGAGAAAAATAAGGGCATATTTTTGGACATTTCTACTAGATTTGTCTTAAATATATCTGTGACAAATAGTTAAACAATAAGCCATCTGAAAGATTTGTACATTTAAGATTATTCATCATATGATTTGATTTACTGGTGCTTAATGTCTTCTTACATTTAGTGTGACATTTGCCATAGAACAGCAAGCTGATTTCAACTTTTCCCTTCATTAAATATGACCAGTCCCTACTGAGAGAACACTACTACGAACAAGAGTACCTGTTTTTCCACAAGCCTTCACACACTGCTCATAAGTGTCGAAGCGATTCTGGTTTCCACCGCAGCCACCGTACCAGAAGCGCATGCAGCTCTTGCTGGCAGCATCGTAATGCCACTTGAGAACAAATTTGGCACAAGTACCTTCCTCTTGGGGAAGCTGGCAAATGTCCACGCCTGTAGAAGCAGCTGGGAAGGAAATGAGAAAGAATAAGATTCAGTAAAAGGATGAAAACATGTGCAGCTGAAGGTTATGGTACATGTGCTAAATTACACTTTAAATATGAGATTTGGTGACTGATGTAATCAGCAGTTTTCCATAGTCATGAGATATATGGAGATATAGGTAGACAAAGATTTAAAGTACATTTCCTAGCTGTGAGTATCTGATGGCAGTTTTCTCCAAAGCTGATGAGTTACTGATGACTTCACCTTGTTATGTAATAAGCCTGCTGCTTACAAAAAAGGCAATGAATCCTTGAACATAGCTTTGTTTCCATTAATTTTCTCCATGCTTGTGACTTGACTTACGTCGCTGAGAAAAAGCGTAACCTTGGCTTTTTACTTGTTCCATCAGCCATTTTTAGAGTGTGTGAAGTGCAGTAGAGGATGCAGATGCCCATGAATACAAAGGATTAATTGTATGGTACTGCAAAGGGAGCACAGTGTACAGCACTGTGGAAAATATGTAACACTGATATTACTTCCAAACCCAGTGGCTCAGTGTGATGTATATGTACTAATGATGGTCTAAAAAGGTTTGATATGGATTTGCTTGCTTAAAACTAGACCAAAGGGAAATTTTCTTTCCTTCTGGTTAACATTTGTATACCATGCACATGCATTTACATCAATGTCAGCTAATCAGTAAAATGGGTTGGCAAGGAAAGCAAGTGTAACATATCTTTGGAGAGAAGTAATCATGATATCCAGGTCTTAATATTGCCAGTGAGTGTGTATTGGAGCTTACCAGGATCTGGGAGGACCTCCACCTGTTCAACTTGCTTCACCTTTGGCTGAGGCTCTGCCACTGTGAACATACAAAAATATTACCGTGGTTTCACCTTAAAGAGGCAGATGTTGTTATAAAATAAATAAATACCACAACATTTTTCATTTGCTGTTTCATAAGCTCCTACCCCTTCTACCTGGTTTGGATGCTATTAGACTGGCTCAAAGTGAGCTGACTCTTGTGAAAAACTGACTTCAAACTAGAAATAATTATTTCTGGTGTCTATGGCTATTGCCTCGTTTTTAAATTTCAAATATTCTCTAGCAGCTTAAACTGTATTAAAGGGTGCATTTTTAGGAATGAGAGTTGGTACCAACTAGGCTAGGTAGGTGTCTGCTAGACTTCAAACAACAGCCCAGAGCGCAGGCTTCATACGTGAAGCCTGCGCTCCAGTTTTGGTGAGTGAAATCTTAGTATTTTATTAATCTGTTATTTAGCACTAATTAGCAATTAGGATGCTGCTTGCTGGCATTCTCTGATAACCTTCTACCCTCAGTGGGTTTACCATGTGTCTTCAGTGTCATAGACTAATGAACAAAACATGTCTAATTTTGAGTCAGTAATAAAGGCAAACTATTGTATATGATGGTTAAAGAGACCATGCTTTAATCAGCTAGTAGCTTTAAGGCAGAATAGCAAAAGTTAGTTAAAAATTTAGTGCAGCTTAATGTTGCACTACAATTTCTTTTTAAAAAAAATATCACGTAAAAAGATTTAAATACAAAAGCTAATGAAGAGCCATAATGCAGGGTTGATCAAAGGTTTTATCATTAAAATAGCCATGGTTTTAAAGTTTAGAACAGAAGAATAGTGGTTCAGTGTTTGATATGATGTTGATATTTTTAAAATAGGATGTTTGACTCAGAAGGGTGGTTACATTTAAAAATTACATTAAAGAAATCCTGATGTTTTAAACTTTAATCAAAATAGCTAATGATAAGCCCTTTCTATATTAAGCTTAATGCTATGTTGCCACTGTAGATAGCTAGTCAGCAGGAAATTATAATCTTCATAGTTTATATTAAACATATACACACAGATTCTTCCATTCTTTACATTGGTGCTCTCGTTTTTTTGACTGGGTGAGTAAATAAAGAAACCGTGCTCAAAAGTCAGCTCTCTACAAAGCTGGGTGGGTATTACATTAAATAAAGGGATGCAAGTTTTTTCAAAAGAACATAGGCCTGCTCTGTTTTCTCTATGCTCTATGCCAAAAATGACTGGAGAGTCATTATTGTTTTGGGTAAAGATTTAAATTGTAAGTTTTGTATATTCAGTTGAGGCCCATGTTGCATACGTTGCGTTAAACCAGGTGATGGCACACTCCCACTGAAATCCTGACAGCGTCACTTACTTACTGTACCCGACACTTACCTGACCCCATGCAGTTTTTCAAGCAGAGAGCCTCACTGTCGAACCTATTTTCATTCCCTCCACAACCTCCATACCAGAACTGTGCACAGAACCCGTTCTTTCTGTCAAAGAACCACTTAGCCTCATAGTCTTTGCAGGGCATTCCAGGGTCATAGTCAAGCGAGCATGGGCCTGCCAATTCATTAACTAGAACATGCAGAACAAAAAACAAACAAAAAAAAAATAGCTGTGATATAGCAGTGATGGGAGGAAAATGGAGAAAGAGGATGCATTTGTGTAAGGATTAGATGAACAAATACAGCATACAACAAACTGTAAGCTGTTGTAAGTAGCAAGTAAACAAATGTATTAGAGGTTTACATGTATTTGAAAGGGGTTTCAAATTAGTCTTTGTGCCTGCAGAGGAAAAGAAATGGCATTCAGCATGAGACTACATCCACTACATGGGAGTCAGGATATTTGCAATATATTAGAAGGGGTTTTGCATATGAAAAAAATGAAAAAGTTGTGATCAGAATGAAAGAGGATTATTTTTAGGTTTTCATGAAAAGTTAGTTGTAACTAAAGTCATTAAATGTTAGTTCCTTTTGTGTTTTCATGCTTTAGTTGTGCCCTAAATTCTATGCCTCCCACAAGGAGCAACAACTGTAAGGTTTCTTTTCTAGATTAATAAACCGAGACACTAGGGCTTAAACTGTCAATTTTGTAAGGTTTTGTGAACAATTTGCAATGTATCTTTGCACGTACTAGTGACTTGATAAATAAAATATTAGTGCAGTAGTCCCATTTGATATTTTCTGCATTACAGAAGCCCACAATCTTTGACTTGAACTGTCAGGTTTTATTTACATAACTAACATAATACCTCGGAAACCCAGCCAAACACAACTCTATGGGGGCTACTTCTAAGACACATTACTGGGCCATTTTGATTACAGGTCCAGTATACTGGTATTCAGATATGTGGCTGCTAATTATATAGGAAATTTTATAAAAGCAAAGAAGTTTCCAAGCAATATACAGACACAAGCATGCAAAGTTACTCACCAGTTTCTGGTTTGTCCAGGGGTGCAGTATTTGGAGTACTTGTGTTGTGGCTGGCAGGCTTATGCTCAGCTGCTTCTGTGAAATAATAAATAAATGTATTTTTCAATACAACTAAAAAAGAATAGACAACATACGATAAATTAATTTATTTGGCTAGGAAAGGGCAATTATTAGGGGTCTGTCTGTGGATAGAGGTGGTCCCTAAAATCAAAGAGGCTAAAACAAGCTAGTTTATTTTATTTTGCCATTGTGAGGAACAATTTAATTTGTATCTGTATTAACTTTGAGTGTGAAGTTGCAAAACATACTATATGCCATAAAATAGGGTTGGGGCAGTTGTGAAATTGAGACCCATTTTACATTGTGTTAATACAAATGTTAATACCCATGTCCACACATATTACAGTTTCCTTCTCCCGTACTGCAGTATCTATGTGGGGTAATCTTTATTCAAATTAAATTAAAAAAAACAAACCCTAATATATTGAGAATTATTCACCACTAAAATTTATCAGGATACACAGCATGTACTGGATATTTACATCTGCTACAACTTGCAGCTAGCTTTTTAAAAATAGCCTCCATAAGAGCTTTTGAAGACTTCCACATTTGTGCTTGTGTACTACTGTACCCCAATGGCATGTTGAATATTACAGTTGAATATGCAACACATGCAAAATATGAAGGAATAATTTCTGGAAAAGCTAAAGCTGCCTTTATAAACTCACTTGTAGTAATGACGCCTTTGAGAGTAGAGACAATTCGGCCCTCTGCCGTGTAGGCTGTGACTACAGCATGATACGTTTGAGCACTTTCCAAGTAGTCCACAGCAAGCTCTGTACCCGACACATTGGTCTTTAGCACCAGTGCATGGTCATGGAGCCTCATCACAACAACCTCAAAGTAAACAAAGAGCTTGGCATCTGGCCTGCTCCAATGCAATTTCAAGCTGCTAGAGGTGACATTAGAGACGTGCAGCTCCTCTGCATCTATGTGTATAAAAATAACAGAAAAAGAGTATGTTGTAGTTGTGGTGGATCATGTCAATGTAACAAATGTTATTGTGCTGCATGGTCAAGAAGCATAAATTTATAAGTAATCTTTACTTTGTGAAGCATGATAAAAGAAATATTCTAAAACCGGTGTAAAAAATATTATCGAATTATTGGCAGGCAATTTTAGCGACATTATGTATGACTTACAGTGACCAAAACTGCAAAAGTAGTAAAGAAAAATTTGTTCAACAACAGTCTTACCCTTGTGCTTTCTTTCATGAACTGCTTGGTGATTTTCATGATGTTTTTGATGTTTCCTACAAACGTGGCAATATTAATAAAAAGTTGTAAAGAAAACTACCAATGTTTCCAGTATTAATAAAACAGTATTACAAAAATTACAAAACTTACTCCACTTCCTGTGATGGTGTGAAGGGGTTTTTTAGTGGCTGGTCATTCTGAAACCACTTGCAGTTTTTGGAGACTTCAGGGGACATGTAGAAAGCATTTTCAACTGAAAAGCAATGCAACACAGAACACAACTAGTTCAGGATTTGTTAGACTGATGCAACTAATAGAATTTATTCTAAAATATTTTTTAAAAAGAAGAGCAAAAAGGTATTGAAAATTTATCATGCACATCAAAATATATCTTGAACTTACTGCTGATATACTTGGGCAGTAGCTGGCCAAAGGTCTGGATATGTCTGTCATAAAAGTCTGAGCTACTCTTCAGCTGCTTGAAGAAGACATCTGAAGGTTCACTGGCCATGTTTGACAAGACACTTGTATCCTTAGCACTCAGTGTTTCACCTACACCAAAGATGACGAGGAAGTAGCCTCTGCACTTGACCTCAGTGGCAATGCGTATCAGCTGCACCTGGTCTTGTTCCACACTTCCTGTCACAAACAGTATGAGTACCTTCTTGTCACGTTGTACAGGTGCCTTCTCAAACACTTGATCCACCGTCCTTTCAATTGCCTCTGGGAGTGCCCAGCCACCTTCCAGCTGGGGTGTCTTTTCTACCAGGAATTTGATGATATCTCGTGCTGAGGTGTGTTCAGTCAAGCCGATGTCAATATGAATGGGGGACCCAGATTTGTTATTCAGGAACTCATAAGGTGCTTGCTGAATCACAGACACTCTGGCATGGTTAACAGATGATGTGGGATTCGAAGACACATGAAGATGCTCTACCATGTAAGCTATGTAGTGTTTAATCTCAGCAAAGAAAGATGGGTAGGTAGACTTAGAGCTGTCCATGACAAAAGCAATGTCAATGTCAACATCTGAGGTAAAGGATCTCCTATCTCGGCCAGCCGTTGGGGGAATGTAGTCACAGATTTGGTCTGGAGAGCAGAAATCTTAAAAAAGAAGAAATAAAATTATGTATTTTTTTTTCCTTTACATGGACTGAGACAAACTGTATTCAACAGGAGTGCTTTATCTAGTCTCTTTTTATACAATGCTTGGAAAAAATGGCTCAATTCTTAGATAAAAGTACATCAATTTTTCTCATCAATCTGACAATAAAAGTGAGAAACTGTTTCATAAATACAAATCAACCCAAACAGGTCTTACCAAGGCAGACATGGCAGTTCATAACCTTTTGGATGACTGAATTGTACTGTGGACTATTAGCGTTGGGAAGGACAATGACCTGGGCCAGTGCTGTGTTGTTGGCCTGGTATACAAGGAGAGGAAAATTACAAGTTGATTACAAACTGATGGCCTATAAAATTAAAATTTGTTTCGGCTGTATGTTGTTATGTTACCTGGACCGCTCTGGAGAGTGCTCTGTCCTCCTGTCTGACCAGCAGCAAAGTGGCAATTCCAGCATTGTGAAGGCGGAGGGCTGCACTTGTAATTGCTTGTGACCGACCAACTTGATCACCTACAAAGAAGATGGCCACCTTCCTCATGAGGAAGCCACTGCGTGTCCTTTTGAACGTGTTCTGGGCCACAAAGTTCATGGCTGTTTCCAAGCTGCGAGGCTTTCTTGTCTGTGGGATCTGAAGTCCTTCGATGCGTTCCACCAGGGCACGTTTCTTCATGGCATCAGCAAACCGGACCTCAGTGGTGACTTCGTTGTTATACAGGGTCAACGCAACACGAGCTCCTCTTGGACAGTTACTTTCAGCGATTGTAATTTTTCTGACTATGTTTAGGACTGTGTCACGCATGTTGTTGAAGACTGGACGGCCAAGACCTTGTGAGATGTCGAGGGCAAAAGCCAGCTCAGTGGGGTAGAGCGGGCATTCCTGCTTACCTAATGGTGTCAACATAAAGGATTTTTGTTCTCACTGTAATTGTGGATACAGTACATACACAAAAAGTCTGAGCATTATTATTTTGTTAGCAAATCTTTTGCACTTACCAAAGCAGCAAGCTGATAAAGAAAATTACACAGAATATGGTAAGATGTTTCATGAAGCACACAGTGCATAGGCATCAATAGTTCACAAAAATAAATAAAATTACATTGCTGAAAATCACTAAGTTATACTTACGACAGTTGTCTCTGATCTTTGTGACAAGTTCACATTGCTGAAGGAACAAAGAAACCACAGAAACATTTATTTAAAAAGTGATGTGTAGAACTGAGTAAAGTTATAAGCGTTATGCTCTGTTCAATACAATTCACACAAATATCTGATCGCATACCACAGCCCCTCGTCCTCGTGGTCCTTTGATGCCCTGTTAGAGAGAAAACAGGGTATCAGCAACTGACAATAAATAAACATCCAGCCTAGGGGTGAGAGTTATAGCCCATATAATTCAATAAAATTTTATTTATATAGTGCCAAATCATAACAAAAGTTGCCTCAAGACACTTTATATTGTAATGTAAAGACCCTACAATAATACAAAGAAATCAGAGAAAACCCCAACAATCATATGAGCCTCTATGAGCAAGAGCTTTGACGACAGTGGGAAGAAAACTGCCTTGTAACAGTAAGAAACCTCCAGGAGAACCAGGCTCAGGGAGGGGGCAGTCAACTGCCGCAACCGGTTCGGGGATGAGGTAAAGAGCTAACAATAATACGTAATAAAATAATATAAAGATATTGGCCATAACTGTGTATTTAAACAAGGAACACCTGTATCTAGACAATGTTATAAATGAACCTGAAATAAACTTGTTGATGGCATAATGTCACGCAAATTAAATTCAGGCAAGTTGTAAAAAAGATTTTTAGACGCTTACATATGGCCCAGGATATCCAACTTCTCCCTTTTGTCCCGGTGTACCAATATTCCCAGAGACTCCCTGGAAATAGTTAACAGTAAGGGGAAAGAAAGAAATTCACATTTAAAGCAGTTCAGATATCCGTACTTTAAAACAGAGCATGACTCCCTCTAGTTCGCTATCTTCAAACATAAAAAAAAATGTGTATGCAAGTCATTTGCTGCCAAGAATGCATGATATATATTTAAACCAAAACTTCAGAACCTCTACTCTAATGCACAACAGCAAACACATGTGCTCAGCTGCGATCTGGAACAAAGCTGGGGGATTTGATGACACTATAGCAGAAGTGTATACTAACCTTTTTCAAATGTGGACTTAAAACTTACCCTCTGTCCACGATTTCCTCTGGATCCAGGTCCACCCGGGGTGCCAGGCTCTCCAGCTGCTCCCTGAAAGGATGGAATAAAAAAAGGTTAAATGGAAAAGACCAATATCTAACAAGCTTAGTCATCTGAAGAAAACACGCCAGGTTCACCGTTAGTGTTTTGCATTACCTTGGGACCTGGGAATCCTGGGAATCCTTCATCTCCCTGTAAAGAAGAAGCACATATGCATTAAGTACTCTTTGTATAAAACTGCAAAAATAATTTTATTTTGGATGCATCAGAGCCATCGGCTTGTATACAGCTCTATTCAACATTACAGGTTTCTTCAATAAAAGCAAGTTCAGTTCACAAATCACTTGCCTTTCTTCCTTTAGGCCCTTGAACACCAAAACCATCTCTACCGTCTTCACCCTGTAAAAGAAAAAACATCTTTTAATTCAAAATACTTGGGTAGCAGAGGGAAAACAATGGTAACACTATCATCTTCTCTTTTCCCCAAATTAAACAGTAATTTCTTGCTTATTATTCACAAAATGTACATGCAACATAGTTATGTTGCAATAAAAGAAGACGGTTTGCTCTTACAGGCTCTCCAATGGGGCCAGATGGTCCAACATCACCTTTAGGTCCTGGTTCTCCTGGCTCTCCCTACAAGGACATGAAGATAGAGAAATACCTTTAGATGTAAGGTAAATGTCAAAGTGATGAAGAAAGTGTGACTATATCTTTAAAATGATCAGTTTTCTATAGATTTAATGAATTACATGTGCTTGTTTTGCAAGGAGAGCCTTAATGTTTTCTTACAGCGCTTTCCGGTTCACTCAAATAGACTCCACGTGTGTGTCCAGCAATGTGAGAGAGCTTGGCTTAAGCCAGTGTGCTTATAATTAAATCAAACCTGTTATGAAAGAACATGAGCCACTCCAAATTTAGCTCCATTCAGTACCTTGCGACCAAGAGGTCCTCTTCTACCTTTTTCTCCACTAGGACCTGGAGTACCTCCAGGACCCTAGACAAGAAAAAATCAGAACATTAAAGTTAGGTTTTGAATGCAGTCAATTAAGAAAATTTGACCTATTGTGTTGACTCACTCTAGGTCCAGGATTTCCATCTTCTCCTCTTGCTCCTGGTGCACCATTTGGTCCAGGCGGACCCTTGGAAAAAGACAAACCAGACATCATTGATGTACCACTTACTTGCATATTAAAGCTGCGGTACCAATTCATGAATTAGATAGATAGACAGACAAACAGACAGACAGATAGATATGCACCAAATAGGATGTGAAGATGACAAACTTACCCTTGGTCCATCAATACCAGACTCTCCCTGCACACCAGGAGCTCCGGGGCCTCCAACATTTCCCTTTAATGATAATGCAGTAAGATGTTACTGTCATTACGAGGGCAGGTATTAAACTCTATTTTAACAACGAAAAAGGCACTTACAGCTGGTCCAAGTGAACCTCTTCTGCCATTAGGTCCCTAATGAACAATCAGTTAATAAAATAAAAAAAAACCTTTATTAACAAAAACTAGTAACAAAAACAAGTAAGTGACCAGAAAAAACAGTGAAAGTATTTACCCTTCTTCCAGGTTCACCAGGGCCTCCCCTCCTTCCATCCTGACCAGGCTCTCCCTGTCATACAGAACAAACATCACAGTGAATTAAATTCATGCTGACAGATATCCAAAAAATAAAACAACAAAACAAATGAACAACCAATATTAAACCAAAAAAATTAAATCGAATACATAGATGCAGGATTTATTTCAGTAGCACTAAAATCAGCTCGGGGGGGTATTACCGCTGCTCCAGCATCACCAGGGTCTCCTTTGGGTCCTGCCTGGTTATTATCTTGGCCAGTTGTTCCCTATTAAACAGAAATCCCTCTTTCAGTCTCTGCTACATTCAAACACCAATAAACACAAATTTGTCATGATAGAAAAAAGAAAATAACCAAACAGTGCATGTGAGAAGTGTGCTTATTAAATAATCAGATACATTTTAATCACAAGAACTGGAAAGTAAATATGTGTAGCTTCACATGAAGCATTAGTAACACTCTCTTGATATACATTTCTTGCTCACATACTATATATGCATGCAAAATAAAAGTGATGCCCATAAAATCAGTCAAAAACTATGCCATAATAATCAGCTTCTTACGGGGTCTCCTCTGATTCCCTGTTGTCCTATGTCTCCTGCTTGTCCTTTGGCACCTTTGGGACCCTAAAAAACCCCCAAAAGAATTTCTCAGCATTAACCATATTCAACAATAAGAAAAAAAAATAAACAGATGCATCTAGTCACTCACTCTTCTGCCAGGGTTCCCTCTTTCTCCAGGGGGCCCAGCCACACCACTTTTGCCCTATAACGAAATCAAACATAGCTTTTAAAGCTGGCACTTTTATATGATTTTGTATGATTATGTGTTAACATATAGAACATATATCATAAAAGACAAGATACATGACTCACCTCTTCTCCATTGATGCCATCTAGACCAAGTTCTCCAGCTTCACCCTGAAATAAGGGGGCAGTGGGTTAGCCACTTTTTGTCAGAACATGAGAAAAAAACAAAGAAAGACAGAAACTTACCTTTTCTCCTGAGTATCCACGAGACCCCTAAAAAGAAACAAAGAGTGTTACATCATTGTATTCATGAATAAAAGAATATATAACAATTAAACAATACCCGTTGAATGGCAGGGTTAATATTAAAGGGCTTACCTTGACACCTCTCTGGCCAGGGCATCCTTGGAAACCCTGAGTTCCATTCACACCAGGAGGACCCCGTTCTCCCTGTATTAACAGAACATGACAACAAAATTCACTGACAAAATACCAAAGAACAGAATCTTAAGAAAGGACACAAAGAGGTGATAAATAAAGAACATAATAGAACAACAACCATAAACAAAACATTCAAACTTACAGGTCCACCTTCATCTCCAGGATGCCCTTGACTTCCTGGTAATCCTGGACCACCCTGACAGACAAAAAGAAAACATATATAAGCTTTGTAATTAAAAAAAATAATCTCCAAGTATTACTGAGTTGGTTTTTTTAGGATAAGATACCTTGGATCCTGCCTGTCCAACTCCTCCTCTGTCTCCTCTGTTCCCAGTACATTTGCATGGCACTCCACAGATCTCTCTTTCTGCAACATTGTCCTGTGCAGTAAAAGAAAGCATTTTTAGTTTATGGGCATCATAAATGAAAGGCATAGCCTTTATTTAATAATCATCAGTACCCACCAGTTCTTCTTGAAGCTCATAGTCCAGGTCCATGATATTCAGTCTTAAGGGTCTTGTGTACCTGAAGCCACGACCAAATTCTAATAGCGACGCCTCCTCAAAATCAGATGCCCCCTCCAACCCAACCAGAATGAAACTGTTCACTCCTGTTTTCCAAAACACACATATTTAAGCTCACTAATTACCTTTGCGATTTCAGGATAGATAATAACTAAGTGCACTTTATACTTCATCATCTTTTTACCTGACAGCCGAAGCTCCTCAACTCGCCTTTTCATTTCAGCATATGGAGCATCAATACCATCAGTCAGATGAATAACAACCTTCAGGGAAAAAGAGCAAAAATACAAGTTTTATACTTTCTTAATTTTCAAGTTTCCAATAGCCACTGTTTAAACTCTAAAGTTTAAACTCTACAGTTTGGCAAAAAGGTTTTTTAGCCTTGATCGGATTCTTTAATATAGAGCATATTAAAAATACTGAACCCAGTTGAATTAATATACACTGGCAGTGACTAATTCAAGGGCAAACCTAAATACATGAACCCAACAATGGCTGATCTCATGCGGAAATTTTTTACTTTAGCTCCAGGAAAGATTCAAGGTCATGGCACACTAAAGCTATTCTGATGGTATATAGTGTCCAAGGTGAAACCAACACCCTAAAAAAGCTTGTGGTTTTTTTTGTTTGTTTGTTTGTTTTGTTTTGGTTTTTTTCATGTGTCAGCAATGTCTATAGGTCAAACAAACTCAGCTCAATAATTACACTAAGTTGCTAAGCCAATCAAGTCAGATTATTAAAACATGAATGAAACTAACTAAAAAATGCACCAGTTGAAGCAAATACACAAGAGAAATGTATCACTCTTGTGATAATATAAGACATTTTAAACATCAACTTGAGATCTGTATTATTTTATCAGATATTGAAATATTCCTAGATTAGCCCTGACACTGACACATGTGAACTGCTTGGGCCATTTCTACTTTAACATATTTGAGTAACTAACCTTGACAGTGTCGTCCTGTCTGATTTTGAATCTGTTGGTGTAAGCTGATATGGTCTTGCCATTGAGAACAAAGGGGCCACGACTCCGCAAGGCTCTGAAAGCCTCAAATAACTCATCTGGATTTTCCGTGAAGTCCAGCTGGACTGGCTCAGAAGCAGAATCCATGGCCAGCATGCCCACTTGTACAGATGGAATCTGCCCAGCTGAGCAGCTGATGGATGCCATTTTGGAAATCCTCTGCAAAATAGCCTCCATCTTGCTCTGGAGGTTGGTCTGAGCACTGAAAATATTCTGGGCGGACACATCAAAACCGACCAACACTTCTATATTGGAAGCTGTAAAACATAATATCGTTTTACCTTAGACACTTGTGGTAACCCCAAAAACATGTGACAACCTTTAATCATTTAATTTAATGTATCACTGACAAGTAAGAAACACATAATACTACTTCTCTTACTTTTAGGAGGTTCTTTCGCACCGACACATAGCTTCCCTTTTACTTCATCATCCAGAGTTCCCAGGATTTCTTCATTGAGTTCTGAGAGTTCCACAACGGCACTTGCTCGAGCCACCATGGAAGGTTCACTTGCCAGGTTTTCCAACTCATTCTGAATGTTGCCCAATCCCACTGCAAAGACTCTCACACCTTTATTCTTCAAGCCAAGCACTGCTGATTTACTGTCATCAGCTGAGTTTCCTCCAGTGACAGTTATAAGAATTTGAGGAGTGCCCTCATCAGCCCTGCTGCCTCTTTCTTTAGAAAAGTAAACATCTTGAATAGTGCGAAGGGCTGCACCAGTGTTCAGTCTGCGTCCACCTTTGTATTCTATTTGACCAATAGCATTTAGGATGTCATCCCTGTTACTGTATGTGTTGAGGTAAAAGCCATCATTCACATCTTCAGCATAATGTGCCAAGCCAATCTGCAGGTCATCTCTCTCGGTGAAGAACATATCAAGTAGGTTGTTGATAAAAATCATGATTTCTTTGAAATTCTCTCTGCCCACATTAATGGAGCCATCCACCAAAAACACTATATCAGCCTTTTTAGATGGAGGCAGTCCTGGTGCTACAAGAAAGGAAATACAGATATATTAGAATATGTGTTTATATTGAAAATATTTACATTGGTTTTTAGTCCATAACCACAACATGTCCTAATCATTCTAGGTCTGGTAAAATGAATACATTTTAGTGTTACTTACTTGGAGTGTCAACTTGTGGTGTATCGATGACCTCTCTCAACCTGTTAATAAACTTCTCTTTTATTGTTGGCAGGTTTGAGAACCTCGAAACCTGAATGACATCATCTTGGGTCTTGGAAATACTCATCAGCTGGCTTTTGTCAGCACGATCAGCACCAATTCCAATGCAGTTAACTCGGGAGTTCTTGAGCAAAGTTCCATAGAGGGAAACATCTTGGGGTGAACGTCCACCTGTGAGAACCACAAGATGCTGGGAGGCCTCAGTTGGTCGAGCACCAGAAAAGGAGGTCAACTCAACACGCAGAACGTGATCAATAGCATCAGCCAGGTCTGACGATCGTCCACCCATCTGACGGAGTCTTCTGATAGCAGAGACAACAGCTGCCTTGTTGTTGTGTGAACTGAGGGAAAATTCTGTTTTAATTTTGTCTGCATACTGGACAAGAGCTACACGAATTTTATTAGGCTGCACATCAAGTTGTTCAACGATTTTGAGAATGAAGTCACGGATGTGAGCAATCCCTTCGGAATCTGTATTATCTGAGCCATCAATTAGGAAAATAATGTCCTTTTTCCCAAGATCTAGAATGACTGAAAAAAAAACAAAAAAACACAACATGAGGAAAAAAATGCCTCTATAACAGTGAAGGTAAATTATATAAACCAAATGATGTAGACAATCAGTAACTGTCTTTAGCACTTCCAGCTGAACTTAGAGTCTTAAATATATATAATGAATACACACTATTTCTTACCTTCTGGGACACGAGTATAAGTTTCATTGATCTCATCGGCGGATATTTTTTTGACTGAATCAATAAGCTGTTTTTCCACCCTTGAAAAGTCTCTCAAGCTGTCAACTGTATACACAAGTTCTGGCTTCATGGAAATCTGTCTCAGTTCATTTTGGTCTGCATTTCTTGAACCAATGGCCAGAGGTGCTATCCGGCTTCTCTTGAGTTCATTGGCTGAGCTGGATACATCATCAGTAGATTTGCCAGCCGTAACTAGAATGAGGAATTGAGGCACACCTTCCTCAAGACGGCTTCCTCCTGACCTCTGGTAGATTCTTCTGGCAACAAACTCAAGAGCGCGTCCTGTGTTTAGATTATTCCCACCTTTGTTTCGAAGTCTCGACAAGGCCTGGAGCACTTCAGTTTTTGTTGAGTGTGCATTCAGTGGAAATTCTATCTTTGGATCATCGCTGTACTGCACCACTGAAACTCGGACCTTATCAAGTCCTACATCCAGCTTCTCCACTACTCTTCCTATCATATCACGGATGGAAGGGAATTCACTACGCACTGCTGTTGTGCCATCAATAAGAAATACAACATCCCTTTTTTCTCCTCCTGTGGGTACAGATGGTTCTGGTGCTTGAAAGGAATAGAAGCACAGTAACATAGTCTGATTACTACTCCTGAATGGATAGTTCTTAATAGTTTTCACAGATAAATATATATAACATACTGTATGATTTGGGGTATGATTCTAGCTTTAATACAGTAGTAACACAGTAATAATATAAATGAGGACTGTGTTAACCTGTAGATTTTATTAAATTCAATTTACCTTCATAAGCTGGGAACTCTGGACGCAACCTGTTGATGTCATCATCTGACAGCTCAGTGAGTTTGTTGATTAATTCTTCTTGAACTGTGTACAGGCCAGGGAGGTCATCTATTACGTAGGCGTAATTGGACACATATGACACCACCCTCAGCTCTGTGGGGTTCACATCCCTGGTCCCAATGCTGAATGGAAGAACTCTAGATTGTTTAAGAGAAGAAGCTGCACGACGGACGTCATCTGTAGAAGGGCCACTGGACACAACAATCACAAACTGTGGAACACCATCCTGCTTTCTGCTACCCTGTGCTGCTGTCAGAATATCCTGATTGAGAAACTGTAAGGCCTGACCCAGGTTACGTTGTCTTCCACCTAGCTTTCTCATTCCCTTGATGCCATTCAAAACACCTTCTTTGGTTGTATGTGTGTTTAAATACATATCAGCCTGAGCAGTGTCACCATACTGGACCACACCAACACGGATTTTATTTTCGCCCACATTGAGACTCTCAACAACCCTGCGGATAAACTCCTGGATGATTGGAAATTCCCTTCCAACGCCATCAGATCCATCAACGAGGAACACGACATCCTTCTTGGGGCCCTGCGATGCAGCTGAGAAAGACAGAAGTTGATATTAGGCTCAGTTTCATTGATCTATGAAAATAAAATGGTCTTAATGGTGGCAAATTGAGCCCAGATCTTTTTTTTATTGTGAAAAAATCTGGTGCATATTCGGAGAAGTGAGTGACATTTTTTCTTGTTTTTGACAAAAACAGTTGTTGTATATCTCTTAATATATCTTAAACATTTCCAAGTTTTTCAAAACTTTCAACTAGAAAGTTTCGTAAAACCGCCAAAATAGATCACATTACAAAAATTTAACATTTCAACACTGGTTCTCAAAATGAGAATCTCAAAACGATTAGACTTTAGGTGTGACCCCAAAGACGTTAAAAACAATGAAAACAAGGGCCTTTTTAAATGTTCTTCTGATAATCAAACATTCCTGAGAGCTCTATATTTTTATTTTAAAAACATAATTTTACGTCATCTTTTGTTTTTTTGTTTTATTCTGTGTATTGTTTTGTTCCTCCTCTAACAATTATTTACAGTAAGTGATGTGCTAATTTCTTACACTGTTGCTCCATTTCACTGTCTAATTGTCCAACAAACATTTTTTTATTCTTGTTTTTCATTACTATTGTTCACTTTGGATTTTTATCATCTGCTCCTCCTCTGTCCCTTGTTTTGTGTGCTTGTTTCCACTGAGAGAAACAAGCGCACAGAACACTAGGAATCAAGATTTAAGAAGTAAGATTACTTATGTACTAGAAGTGTAGGGATTGATACACTTCATGCTTCAGTCTTGTGTGTGTGTGTGTGTGTGTGTGTGTGTGTGTGTGTGTGTGTGTGTTCATTAAAACCATTATATATACAGTATAGATCAATCCCTGTATCCTTTACATTAATGACAGAAGAAATGCACATTTTTGTTTTTTGATTTTTTTTATTTCTCTAGAATAATTTTAATGTGTTGTCAATGCATGTCATTTGGGGAATTATTTTACTGAACTTAATTACAGTTTTTTAAATAGTACTGTGGTGGGGCATGGTCTGCGGTGTCGTGCAGGGAGGGCGGAGGCACCTGCACGGCATCCTTAATCACGCCCGCCGAGTTAAAAACACGGGGACACAGGGGTTGGTGTGTGTTGTGGTGTGATGTGATTTAAATAAAATGGCTCAAACTTATGATCCCTGGACCCGCCGTGTCTCATTCACACCACAAGTACCAAATAATAATCCAAGATGCCTCAAGGTGCTGTACATTGTAGGGTAAAGATCCTACAATAATACAGAGAAAACCCCAGCAATCAGGCGGCGAGAGTGGGAAGAAAAATTCCCTGTTAATAGGAAGAAACCTCTGGCAGAACTGGGCTTAGGGATGGGCAGCCATCTGCTGTGAACAGCTGGGTTTGAGAAGAGGGAAAATGGTACCCTCAGTGCATCATGGCAAATCCCCCAGCAGCCTAAACCTATTGCAGCGTAACTAATGGAGGATTCAAGGTCACTTCAAGGAGTTCGTAGGACAGCACAACAGTAATTAATTACAATAGTCTAGACTAGAAGTAATAAATTCAATAACTAGTTTTTCAGCATCACTCTGAGACTGGATGTTTTTTATATATATTTTTTTTTTGTTTATAAATTTATTGCACAATTGTTGGAAGGAGTTCAACATATGTGTTTAATATGCACATTGAAGAACATATCTTGGTCAAAAATAACTGGACAAGAAGGGAAGCGATACACCCTGAAGGTGCCAGGCCTTTAATGTGCCTGATCTGTCTTGTGGCATATATTGTGATAAATTACTGTTTTGTAAATCATTGCATAAAAAATGCCCGAGACATTGCCTGCATTTAATGTAAATAGTTGCATATATTTTTGTTGTTTGCTAAATTTGTACATAAGTTTAAATTATGAAAATGATCTGTTAAACATGTTTGTGGGTATATTCATTCATAGAGACAGACTGATCCTATTTAAGTTTAATGGCAGGAATTTTTTGAGCAGTCTTGTAGAAATGGTGTTTAATAGACAGTTGATGATTTGAAGGAAGTAATTATTAAAGTTAAGTCAAAGTTCAATCGGAGAGAAAGAGTTTTCATAAGTATCATAAATATTGAAAGTAGCTGTACACAATGATATATCTGGGGGGTTTATTTTTTTCTCTGATGGTTAAAATTTTAATTGGGAAGAAATTCATGAAGTCATTATTATTTAAGATCTGTTGAGCTCTGACTTTAGTCAGCCTGGCCACAGTGGTGAAAAGAAACCTGGAGTTGATTTAGTTTTAAAGATCACTGTGTAATAGTAAGATATCCTAGTAATCCAGAGATCTTTACAGTATAGATAACTATGTATAGATAGGAACAGCAACATGTTTTCTAGACCTTACATGGTACCTGCTTTAAAGCAGTAGTCCCCAACGTATTTTGCGCCCCAGACCGGTTTATGTCCGACAATATTTTCGGCTTTTAAGGTGTCGCGGATATATACAACAACAACAAAAAAAAAGTACCAGTAACAAAAAAATAAGATTTATTCATGACACACAGGGAAAGACCCAGGTAAACTGAGTTAACAATAAAAAGTATTAAAAAATAACGATAAAAACCAGTAAAAACCCAGAAAAACATAAATTTCACACCCAAGCTTAAACTCTCGCGGCCCGGTACCAAACGACTCATGGACTGGTACAGACCTGTACCAGTCCATGGCATGGGGATTGGGGGCGGCTGCTTTAAAGTAGGTGTGTGTCTGTGAGTTATACCAGGGACCCAAACACTTTTGATTACAAACTGTCTTCATCAGTGGAGCCGTATTCAGAATTTGTATGCGCTATTACTCATTAATAACACTTTCAATGGCATTATGAGATAAAAGACCTAAGTGAGGCTAGAAATTAGGTAACTACTCTGCATGTTGGCACACAGCACATGACGAATTGCTTCATTTCATGTTTAATAATTTGTATTATTGAATGCTTTTGAGTACAGCAGTTCAAAACATGACAAATTCTTAAGATGTAAAAGACGATTATTTACGGTTATTTGTCAAAAATACCAGAGGAAGAGTCATTGGTTTATTAAATAACAAACTATAGACGGTTGGCGGCTTGGGGGTAATATTGAAAACTGCAACCTCCAAGGAGAATTTAAGATGAACTAGAACACTAGGAACGTCTTGATGCATTCTCAATCATCCAGGAAAGTAAATCTCCAAAAGTTGAATCTGTTCATCTGGACGTAGCGTTTTGTGGGAGAAACGTTTCGTCACTCATCCAAGTGACTTCTTCAGTCTCAGCTGACTGCAGGTTTCCCCAAACCTTATGAACAGTACATTTGCATAATGACTGAAACCAGCCCACTGAAGGAACAATGGGCTGTGAGGTCAGTTCCTTAATCATAATTATGCAAATTCCCATGACCATTGATCATCAATCACTGACCAAAACCCACTGATCAAAGAACACTGATCAATGGCCATGAGGATGTACACATCCTGGACAGGGAAGAACGCTGGTTTGAGCGCGGAGTCAAGGAGCCCATTTACGTGAAAAGGGAAAGACCATCTCTGAATGGAGGAGGGGCCCTTAGGGTACATCTTTCGCCATCTTACAATGCTGTGATTGCAGCCATTCCCCAACTCTCTGTGAATGGAACTCATGGCCATTGATCAGTGTTCTTTGATCAGTGGGTTTTGGTCAGTGATTGTTGATCAATGGTCATGGGAATTTGCATAATTATGATTAAGGTACTGACCTCGCAACCCATTGTTCCTTCAGTGGGCTGGTTTCAGTCATTATGCAAATGTACTGTTTATAAAGTTTGGGGAAACCTGCAGTCAGCTGAGACTGAAGAAGTCACTTGGATGAGTGACGAAACGTTTCTCCCACAAAACGCTACGTCCAGATGAACAGATTCAACTTTTGGAGAGAACACTAGGAAGTTCAAAAGAGTCATGGACAAAAATGAAATATCTTAGAAGTTCAGCTCACCATGCATTGTTCTCACACTCGTAAAGACACTAGCCAGCCTACTTCTATTTTGGTCAGAACAAAGAATGCTACCAACTGGTTTGTTCTCACTGTAGCTGAAATAAGTGAATTTTGGAGCCAGCAATAGGATGTGTCTAACAACATACCAATTACGGTTGGTAATTCTGGGGTGACTTCAATAACTGCAGCTTCCACAGAGGACTCAAGTTGCTGTTGCACTTTAGGTAGGTCAGTGAGTTCAGACACAGATAGAGCATAACTGGGCTCGCCAGTTATGGTCTGAAGTTCTCTGGGGTCAGAGCCTCGGGTTCCAATTGCAATGGTCAAGACACCCAGCTGTTTGAGAGCAGAGGCTGGTTCATCAATACTGTCAAATGATCTTCCACCAGTGATCAATATTAGGACCTGCGGAACTCCTTCGGGCCGCCTGCTTCCGGCAGACACCGTGAAGACGTTATCTCTCAAGTACCGGAGAGCTGCTCCAGTGTTGAGGGGTCGTCCGCCTTTGTGCCTCAAACCTCTGACACTGTCAAGGACCTCTCTTTTTGTGGTGTAAGTGTTCAGATAGAACTGGATGGCTGGATCTCTGCTGTACTGAACAACCGACACACGGTCTTTGCCATCATCCACACTGAGTGTCTCTACTTGTTTTTGGACAAAGTCTCTCATAGCTGGGAATCCAGTTCTAGTAGCATCAGATCCATCCAGCAAAAACACCACATCCTTTCCTGCTGGCTGTCTGACCACTAAGAGACATGAGATTTACCATATGTTTAACTTGGTCAATCAAATATTTTGCAGCTAAAAAGCAACATGGTTAAATTAAACTCTTTCTTTGCAACCACAACTATTTTGTAAAACAAAAAAAAACAATCCACTGGCTGACTTAACACAGCACAACACATATCCTTTCTTTTCACACTGTTTTCTACCATGACACTGGAATTTGAAGTTGGGTCATGTTCTTACCAGTCACTGTTGGGGTCAAAGGTGTGACCCTCATTAGCACTGTGCTCATTACAGAGGAGAGCTGTTCTTGAACATTGGGAAGGTCAGTGAAGTCAGACACAGATACAGCATGACTGGGCTCGCCAGTTATTGTCTCAAGTTCTCTGGGGTCAGAGCCTCGGGTTCCAATTGCAATGGTCAAGACACCCAGCTGTTTGAGAGCAGAGGCCGGTTCATCAATACTGTCAAATGATCTTCCACCAGTGATCAATATTAGGACCTGCGGAACTCCTTCGGGCCGCCTGCTTCCGGCAGACGCCGTGAAGACGTTATCTCTCAAGTACCGGAGAGCTGCTCCAGTGTTGAGGGGTCGTCCGCCTTTGTGCCTCAAACCTCTGACACTGTCAAGGACCTCTCTTTTTGTGGTGTAAGTGTTCAGATAGAACTGGACGGCTGGATCTCTGCTGTACTGAACAACCGACACACGGTCTTTGCCATCATCCACACTGAGTGTCTCTACTTGTTTTTGGACAAAGTCTCTCATAGCTGGGAATCCAGTTCTAGTAGCATCAGATGCATCCAGCAAAAACACCACATCCTTTCCTGCTGGCTGTCTGACCACTAAGAGACATGAGATTTACCATGTGTTTAACTTGGTCAATCAAATATTTTGCCGCTAAAAAGCAACATGGTTAAATTGAACTCTTTCTTTGCAATCGAAACTATTTTGTAAAACAAAAAAAAACAATCCACTGGCTAATACAACTCTGAAAAACACATTTGATTTCTTTTCAGACTTTTTCCTACCATGATAAAATAATTTGAAGATGGGTCATGTTCTTACCAGTCACTGTTGGGGATAAAGGTGTGACCCTCATTAGCACTGTGCTCATTACAGAGGAGAGCTGTTCTTGAACATTGGGAAGGTCAGTGAAGTCAGACACAGATACAGCATGACTGGGCTCGCCAGTTATGGTCTGAAGTTCTCTGGGGTCAGAGCCTCGGGTTCCAATTGCAATGGTCAAGACACCCAGCTGTTTGAGAGCAGAGGCTGGTTCATCAATACTGTCAAATGATCTTCCACCAGTGATCAATATTAGGACCTGTGGAACTCCTTCGGGCCGCCTGCTTCCGGCAGAGGCCGTGAAGACGTTATCCCTCAAGTACCGGAGAGCTGCTCCAGTGTTGAGGGGTCGTCCGCCTTTGTGCCTCAAACCTCTGACACTGTCAAGGACCTCTCTTTTTGTGGTGTAAGTGTTCAGATAGAACTGGACGGCTGGATCACTGCTGTACTGAACAACCGACACACGGTCTTTGCCATCATCCACACTGAGTGTCTCTACTTGTTTTTGGACAAAGTCTCTCATAGCTGGGAATCCAGTTCTAGTACCATCAGATCCATCCAGCAAAAACACCACATCCTTTCCTGCTGGCTGTCTGACCACTAAGAGACATGAGATTTACCATATGTTTAACTTGGTCAATCAAATATTTTGCAGCTAAAAAGCAACATGGTAAAATTGAACTCTTTCTTTGCAACCACAACTATTTTGTAAAACAAAAAAAAACAATCCAGTGGCTGACTTACACCGCACAACACATATCCTTTCTTTTCACACTGTTTTCTACCATGACACTGGAATTTGAAGATGGGTCATGTTCTTACCAGTCACTGTTGGGGTCAAAGGTGTGACCCTCATTAGCACTGTGCTCATTACAGAGGAGAGCTGTTCTTGAACATTGGGAAGGTCAGTGAAGTCAGACACAGATACAGCATGACTGGGCTCGCCAGTTATTGTCTCAAGTTCTCTGGGGTCAGAGCCTCGGGTTCCAATTGCAATGGTCAAGACACCCAGCTGTTTGAGAGCAGAGGCCGGTTCATCAATACTGTCAAATGATCTTCCACCAGTGATCAATATTAGGACCTGCGGAACTCCTTCAGGCCGCCTGCTTCCGGCAGACGCCGTGAAGACGTTATCTCTCAAGTACCGGAGAGCTGCTCCAGTGTTGAGGGGTCGTCCGCCTTTGTGCCTCAAACCTCTGACACTGTCAAGGACCTCTCTTTTTGTGGTGTAAGTGTTCAGATAGAACTGGACGGCTGGATCTCTGCTGTACTGAACAACCGACACACGGTCTTTGCCATCATCCACACTGAGTGTCTCTACTTGTTTTTGGACAAAGTCTCTCATAGCTGGGAATCCACTTCTAGTAGCATCAGATCCATCCAGCAAAAACACCACATCCTTTCCTGCTGGCTGTCTGACCACTAAGAGACATGAGATTTACCATATCTTTAACTTGGTCAATCAAATATTTTGCAGCTACAAAGCAACATGGTAAAATTGAACTCTTTCTTTGCAACCACAACTATTTTGTAAAACAAAAAAAAACAATCCACTGGCTGACTTAACACAGCACAACACATATCCTTTCTTTTCACACTGTTTTCTACCATGACACTGGAATTTGAAGTTGGGTCATGTTCTTACCAGTCACTGTTGGGGTCAAAGGTGTGACCCTCATTAGCACTGTGCTTATTACAGAGGAGAGCTGTTCTTGAACATTGGGAAGGTCAGTGAAGTCAGACACAGATACAGCATGACTGGGCTCGCCAGTTATTGTCTCAAGTTCTCTGGGGTCAGAGCCTCGGGTTCCAATTGCAATGGTCAAGACACCCAGCTGTTTGAGAGCAGAGGCCGGTTCATCAATACTGTCAAATGATCTTCCACCAGTGATCAATATTAGGACCTGCGGAACTCCTTCAGGCCGCCTGCTTCCGCAGACGCCGTGAAGACGTTATCTCTCAAGTACCGGAGAGCTGCTCCAGTGTTGAGGGGTCGTCCGCCTTTGTGCCTCAAACCTCTGACACTGTCAAGGACCTCTCTTTTGTGGTGTAAGTGTTCAGATAGAACTGGACGGCTGGATCTCTGCTGTACTGAACAACCGACACACGGTCTTTGCCATCATCCACACTGAGTGTCTCTACTTGTTTTTGGACAAAGTCTCTCATAGCTGGGAATCCAGTTCTAGTAGCATCAGATGCATCCAGCAAAAACACCACATCCTTTCCTGCTGGCTGTCTGACCACTAAGAGACATGAGATTTACCATGTGTTTAACTTGGTCAATCAAATATTTTGCTGCTAAAAAGCAACATGGTTAAATTGAACTCTTTCTTTGCAATCGAAACTATTTTGTAAAACAAAAAAAAAACCAATCCACTGGCTAATACAACTCTGAAAAACACATTTGATTTCTTTTCAGACTTTTTCCTACCATGATAAAATAATTTGAAGATGGGTCATGTTCTTACCAGTCACTGTTGGGGATAAAGCTGTGACCCTCATTAGCACTGTGCTCATTACAGAGGAGAGCTGTTCTTGAACATTGGGAAGGTCAGTGAAGTCAGACACAGATACAGCATGACTGGGCTCGCCAGTTATGGTCTGAAGTTCTCTAGGGTCAGAGCCTCGGGTTCCAATTGCAATGGTCAAGACACCCAGCTGTTTGAGAGCAGAGGCTGGTTCATCAATACTGTCAAATGATCTTCCACCAGTGATCAATATTAGGACCTGTGGAACTCCTTCGGGCCGCCTGCTTCCGGCAGAGGCCGTGAAGACGTTATCCCTCAAGTACCGGAGAGCTGCTCCAGTGTTGAGGGGTCGTCCGCCTTTGTGCCTCAAACCTCTGACACTGTCAAGGACCTCTCTTTTTGTGGTGTAAGTGTTCAGATAGAACTGGACGGCTGGATCACTGCTGTACTGAACAACCGACACACGGTCTTTGCCATCATCCACACTGAGTGTCTCTACTTGTTTTTGGACAAAGTCTCTCATAGCTGGGAATCCAGTTCTAGTAGCATCAGATCCATCCAGCAAAAACACCACATCCTTTCCTGCTGGCTGTCTGACCACTAAGAGACATGAGATTTACCATATGTTTAACTTGGTCAATCAAATATTTTGCAGCTAAAAAGCAACATGGTAAAATTGAACTCTTTCTTTGCAACCACAACTATTTTGTAAAACAAAAAAAAACAATCCAGTGGCTGACTTAACACAGCACAACACATATCCTTTCTTTTCACACTGTTTTCTACCATGACACTGGAATTTGAAGATGGGTCATGTTCTTACCAGTCACTGTTGGGGTCAAAGGTGTGACCCTCATTAGCACTGTGCTCATTACAGAGGAGAGCTGTTCTTGAACATTGGGAAGGTCAGTGAAGTCAGACACAGATACAGCATGACTGGGCTCGCCAGTTATTGTCTCAAGTTCTCTGGGGTCAGAGCCTCGGGTTCCAATTGCAATGGTCAAGACACCCAGCTGTTTGAGAGCAGAGGCCGGTTCATCAATACTGTCAAATGATCTTCCACCAGTGATCAATATTAGGACCTGCGGAACTCCTTCAGGCCGCCTGCTTCCGGCAGACGCCGTGAAGACGTTATCTCTCAAGTACCAGAGAGCTGCTCCAGTGTTGAGGGGTCGTCCGCCTTTGTGCCTCAAACCTCTGACACTGTCAAGGACCTCTCTTTTTGTGGTGTAAGTGTTCAGATAGAACTGGACGGCTGGATCTCTGCTGTACTGAACAACCGACACACGGTCTTTGCCATCATCCACACTGAGTGTCTCTACTTGTTTTTGGACAAAGTCTCTCATAGCTGGGAATCCAGTTCTAGTAGCATCAGATCCATCCAGCAAAAACACCACATCCTTTCCTGCTGGCTGTCTGACCACTAAGAGACATGAGATTTACCATGTGTTTAACTTGGTCAATCAAATATTTTGCTGCTAAAAAGCAACATGGTTAAATTGAACTCTTTCTTTGCAATCGAAACTATTTTGTAAAACAAAAAAAAAACAATCCACTGGCTAATACAACTCTGAAAAACACATTTGATTTCTTTTCAGACTTTTTCATACCATGATAAAATAATTTGAAGATGGGTCATGTTCTTACCAGTCACTGTTGGGGATAAAGGTGTGACCCTCATTAGCACTGTGCTTATTACAGAGGAGAGCTGTTCTTGAACATTGGGAAGGTCAGTGAAGTCAGACACAGATACAGCATGACTGGGCTCGCCAGTTATTGTCTCAAGTTCTCTGGGGTCAGAGCCTCGGGTTCCAATTGCAATGGTCAAGACACCCAGCTGTTTGAGAGCAGAGGCTGGTTCATCAATACTGTCAAATGATCTTCCACCAGTGATCAATATTAGGACCTGTGGAACTCCTTCGGGCGCCTGCTTCCGGCAGAGGCCGTGAAGACGTTATCCCTCAAGTACCGGAGAGCTGCTCCAGTGTTGAGGGGTCGTCCGCCTTTGTGCCTCAAACCTCTGACACTGTCAAGGACCTCTCTTTTGTGGTGTAAGTGTTCAGATAGAACTGGACGGCTGGATCGCTGCTGTACTGAACAACCGACACACGGTCTTTGCCATCATCCACACTGAGTGTCTCTACTTGTTTTTGGACAAAGTCTCTCATAGCTGGGAATCCAGTTCTAGTAGCATCAGATCCATCCAGCAAAAACACCACATCCTTTCCTGCTGGCTGTCTGACCACTAAGAGACATGAGATTTACCATATGTTTAACTTGGTCAATCAAATATTTTGCAGCTAAAAAGCAACATGGTAAAATTTAACTCTTTGTTTGCAACCACAACTATTTTGTAAAACAAAAAAAAAACAATCCAGTGGCTGACTTAACACAGCACAACACATATCCTTTCTTTTCACACTGTTTTCTACCATGACACTGGAATTTGAAGATGGGTCATGTTCTTACCAGTCACTGTTGGGGTCAAAGGTGTGACCCTCATGAGCACTGTGCTCATTACAGAGGAGAGCTGTTCTTGAACATTGGGAAGGTCAGTGAACTCAGACATAGATACAGCATGACTGGGCTCGCCAGTTATTGTCTGAAGTTCTCTGGGGTCAGAGCCTCGGGTTCCAATTGCAATGGTCAAGACACCCAGCTGTTTGAGAGCAGAGGCTGGTTCATCAATACTATCAAATGATCTTCCACCAGTGATCAATATTAGGACCTGCGGAACTCCTTCAGGCCGCCTGCTTCCGGCAGACGCCGTGAAGACGTTATCTCTCAAGTACCGCAGAGCTGCTCCAGTGTTGAGGGGTCGTCCGCCTTTGTGCCTCAAACCTCTGACACTGTCAAGGACCTCTCTTTTTGTGGTGTAAGTGTTCAGATAGAACTGGACGGCTGGATCTCTGCTGTACTGAACAACCGACACACGGTCTTTGCCATCATCCACACTGAGTGTCTCTACTTGTTTTTGGACAAAGTCTCTCATAGCTGGGAATCCAGTTCTAGTAGCATCAGATGCATCCAGCAAAACACCACATCCTTTCCTGCTGGCTGTCTGACCACTAAGAGACATGAGATTTACCATATGTTTAACTTGGTCAATCAAATATTTTGCAGCTAAAAAGCAACATGGTTAAATTGAACTCTTTCTTTGCAACCACAACTATTTTGTAAAACAAAAAATTCCAATCCACTGGCTGACTTAACACTGAAAAACACATTTGATTTCTTTTCAGACTGTTTTCTACCATGATACTGGAATTTGAAGTTGGGTCATGTTCTTACCAGTCACTGTTGGGGTCAAAGGTGTGACCCTCATTAGCACTGTGCTCATTACAGAGGAGAGCTGTTCTTGAACATTGGGAAGGTCAGTGAAGTCAGACACAGATACAGCATGACTGGGCTCGCCAGTTATTGTCTCAAGTTCTCTGGGGTCAGAGCCTCGGGTTCCAATTGCAATGGTCAAGACACCCAGCTGTTTGAGAGCAGAGGCTGGTTCATCAATACTGTCAAATGATCTTCCACCAGTGATCAATATTAGGACCTGTGGAACTCCTTCGGCGCCTGCTTCCGGCAGAGGCCGCCGTGAAGACGTTAACTCTCAAGTACCGGAGAGCTGCTCCAGTGTTGAGGGGTCGTCCGCCTTTGTGCCTCAAACCTCTGACACTGTCAACCTCCTCTTTTTTGTGGTGTAAGTGTTCAGATAGAACTGGACGGCTGGATCTCTGCTGTACTGAACAACCGACACACGGTCTTTGCCATCATCCACACTGAGTGTCTCTACTTGTTTTGGACAAAGTCTCTCATAGCTGGGAATCCAGTTCTAGTAGCATCAGATGCATCCAGCAAAACACCACATCCTTTCCTGCTGGCTGTCTGACCACTAAGAGACATGAGATTTACCATGTGTTTAACTTGGTCAATCAAATATTTTGCCGCTAAAAAGCAACATGGTTAAATTGAACTCTTTCTTTGCAATCACTTCTATTTTGTAAAACAAAAAAAAAAAAATCCACTGGCTAATACAACTCACAAAAAAACACATTTGATTTCTTTTCAGACTTTTTCCTACCATGATAAAATAATTTGAAGATGGGTCATGTTCTTACCAGTCACTGTTGGGGATATAGGTGTGACCCTCATTAGCACTGTGCTCATTACAGAGGAGAGCTGTTCTTGAACATTGGGAAGGTCAGTGAAGTCAGACACAGATACAGCATGACTGGGCTCGCCAGTTATGGTCTGAAGTTCTCTGGGGTCAGAGCCTCGGGTTCCAATTGCAATGGTCAAGACACCCAGCTGTTTGAGAGCAGAGGCTGGTTCATCAATACTGTCAAATGATCTTCCACCAGTGATCAATATTAGGACCTGCGGAACTCCTTCGGGCGCCTGCTTCCGGCAGAGGCCGTGAAGACGTTATCCCTCAAGTACCGGAGAGCTGCTCCAGTGTTGAGGGTCGTCCGCCTTTGTGCCTCAAACCTCTGACACTGTCAAGGACCTCTCTTTTGTGGTGTAAGTGTTCAGATAGAACTGGACGGCTGGATCTCTGCTGTACTGAACAACCGACACACGGTCTTTGCCATCATCCACACTGAGTGTCTCTACTTGTTTTTGGACAAAGTCTCTCATAGCTGGGAATCCAGTTCTAGTAGCATCAGATGCATCCAGCAAAAACACCACATCCTTTCCTGCTGGCTGTCTGACCACTAAGAGACATGAGATTTACCATATGTTTAACTTGGTCAATCAAATATTTTGCAGCTAAAAAGCAACATGGTAAAATTGAACTCTTTCTTTGCAACCACAACTATTTTGTAAAACAAAAAAACCAATCCACTGGCTGACTTAACTCTGCACAACACATATCCTTTCTTTTCACACTGTTTTCTACCATGACACTGGAATTTGAAGATGGGTCATGTTCTTACCAGTCACTGTTGGGGTCAAAGGTGACCCTCATTAGCACTGTGCTCATTACAGAGGAGAGCTGTTCTTGAACATTGGGAAGGTCAGTGAAGTCAGACACAGATACAGCATGACTGGGCTCGCCAGTTATGGTCTGAAGTTCTCTAGGGTCAGAGCCTCGGGTTCCAATTGCAATGGTCAAGACACCCAGCTGTTTGAGAGCAGAGGCTGGTTCATCAATACTGTCAAATGATCTTCCACCAGTGATCAATATTAGGACCTGTGGAACTCCTTTTGGGCCGCCTGCTTCCGGCAGAGGCCGTGAAGACGTTATCCCTCAAGTACCGGAGAGCTGCTCCAGTGTTGAGGGGTCGTCCGCCTTTGTGCCTCAAACCTCTGACACTGTCAAGGACCTCTCTTTTGTGGTGTAAGTGTTCAGATAGAACTGGACGGCTGGATCACTGCTGTACTGAACAACCGACACACGGTCTTTGCCATCATCCACACTGAGTGTCTCTACTTGTTTTTGGACAAAGTCTCTCATAGCTGGGAATCCAGTTCTAGTAGCATCAGATCCATCCAGCAAAAACACCACATCCTTTCCTGCTGGCTGTCTGACCACTAAGAGACATGAGATTTACCATATGTTTAACTTGGTCAATCAAATATTTTGCAGCTAAAAAGCAACATGGTTAAATTGAACTCTTTCTTTGCAACCACAACTATTTTGTAAAACAAAAAAAAACAATCCAGTGGCTGACTGAACTCTGAAAAACACATTTGATTTTTTTTCAGACTGTTTTCTACCATGATACTGGAATTTGAAGATGGGTCATGTTCTTACCAGTCACTGTTGGGGTCATGGGTGTGACCCTCATTAGCACTGTGCTCATTACAGAGGAGAGCTGTTCTTGAACATTGGGAAGGTCAGTGAAGTCAGACACAGATACAGCATGACTGGGCTCATATGATTATTTTCTGCAGTTCTCTAGGGTCAGAGCCTCCTAGGGTTCCAATGCCAATGGTCAAGACACCCAGCTGTTTGAGAGCAGAGGCTGGTTCATCAATACTGTCAAATGATCTTCCACCAGTGATCAATATTAGGACCTGTGGGAACTCCTTCAGGGCCGCCTGCTTCTCCCAGCAGAGTTTGTGAAGACGTTATCTCTGGCGTACCGGAGAGCTGCTCCAGTGTTGAGGGGTCTTCCGCCTCTGTGCCTCAAACCTCTGACACTGTCAAGGACCTCTCTTTGTGGTGTGTGTTCAGATAGAACTGGACCTCTGGATCTCTGCTGTACTGAACAACCGACACATGGTCTTTGCCATCATCCACACTGAGTGTCTCTACTTGTTTTTGGACAAAGTCTCTCATAGCTGGGAATCCATTCTAGTAGCATCAGATCCATCCAGCAAAAACACCACATCCTTTCCTGCTGGCTGTCTGACCACTAAGAGACATGAGATTTACCATATGTTTAACTTGGTCAATCAAATATTTTGCCGCTAAAAGCAACATGGTTAAATTGAACTCTTTCTTTGCAATCTACTTCTGTTTTGAAAACAAAAAAACATCCATCAACTGGCTAATACAACTCTGAAAAACACATTTGATTTCTTTATCAGACTTTTTCCTCACCATGATAAAATAATTTGAAGATGGGTCATGTTCTTACCAGTCACTGTTGTTTGGATAAAGGTGTGACCCTTCATTAGCACTGTGCTCATTACAGAGGAGAGCTGTTCTTGAACATTGGGAAGGTCAGTGAAGTCAGACACAGATACAGCATGACTGGGCTCGCCAGTTATGGTCTGAAGTTCTCTGGGGTCAGAGCCTCGGGTTCCAATTGCAATGGTCAAGACACCCAGCTGTTTGAGAGCAGAGGCTGGTTCATCAATACTGTCAAATGATCTTCCACCAGTGATCAATATTAGGACCTGTGGAACTCCTTCGGGCGCCTGCTTCCGGCAGAGGCCGTGAAGACGTTATCCCTCAAGTACCGGAGAGCTGCTCCAGTGTTGAGGGGTCGTCCGCCTTTGTGCCTCAAACCTCTGACACTGTCAAGGACCTCTCTTTTGTGTGTGTAAGTGTTCAGATAGAACTGGACGGCTGGATCACTGCTGTACTGAACAACCGACACACGGTCTTTGCCATCATCCACACTGAGTGTCTCTACTTGTTTTTGGACAAAGTCTCTCATAGCTGGGAATCCAGTTCTAGTAGCATCAGATCCATCCAGCAAAAACACCACATCCTTTCCTGCTGGCTGTCTGACCACTAAGAGACATGAGATTTACCATATGTTTAACTTGGTCAATCAAATATTTTGCAGCTAAAAAGCAACATGGTAAAATTGAACTCTTTCTTTGCAACCACAACTATTTTGTAAAACAAAAAAAAAAATCCAGTGGCTGACTTAACACAGCACAACACATATCCTTTCTTTTCACACTGTTTTCTACCATGACACTGGAATTTGAAGATGGGTCATGTTCTTACCAGTCACTGTTGGGGTCAAAGGTGTGACCCTCATTAGCACTGTGCTCATTACAGAGGAGAGCTGTTCTTGAACATTGGGAAGGTCAGTGAAGTCAGACACAGATACAGCATGACTGGGCTCGCCAGTTATTGTCTCAAGTTCTCTGGGGTCAGAGCCTCGGGTTCCAATTGCAATGGTCAAGACACCCAGCTGTTTGAGAGCAGAGGCCGGTTCATCAATACTGTCAAATGATCTTCCACCAGTGATCAATATTAGGACCTGCGGAACTCCTTCAGGCCGCCTGCTTCCGGCAGAGGCCGTGAAGACGTTATCCCTCAAGTACCCGGAGAGCTGCTCCAGTGTTGAGGGGTCGTCCGCCTTTGTGCCTCAAACCTCTGACACTGTCAAGGACCTCTCTTTTGTGGTGTAAGTGTTCAGATAGAACTGGACGGCTGGATCTCTGCTGTACTGAACAACCGACACACGGTCTTTGCCATCATCCACACTGAGTGTCTCTACTTGTTTTTTTGACAAAGTCTCTCATAGCTGGGAATCCAGTTCTAGTAGCATCAGATCCATCCAGCAAAAACACCACATCCTTTCCTGCTGGCTGTCTGACCACTAAGAGACATGAGATTTACCATATGTTTAACTTGGTCAATCAAATATTTTGCAGCTAAAAAGCAACATGGTTAAATTAAACTCTTTCTTTGCAACCACAACTGTTTTGTAAAACAAAAAAAAAAAAACAATCCACTGGCTAACTGAACTCTGAAAAACACATTTGATTTTTTTTCAGACTGTTTTCTACCATGATAAAATAATTACAAGATGGGTCATGTTCTTACCAGTCACTGTTGGGGTCAAGGTGTGACCCTCACTATCACTGTGCTCATTACAGAGGAGAGCTGTTCTTGAACACTGGGAAGGTCAGTGAACTCAGACACTGATACAGCATAACTGGGCTCATATGATATTTTCTGCAGCTCTCTGGGGTCAGAGCCTAGGGTTCCAATGCCAATCACATAAGACACCCAGCTGTTTGAGAGCAGAGGCTGGTTCATCTACATTGTCAAATGATCTTCCCCCAGTGATCAATATTAATATCTGTGGGACACCTTGCAGGCGCCTACTCCCAGAGGAGTTTGTAAAGACGTTGTCTCTGGCGTATTGGAGAGCTGCCCCAGTGTTGAGGGGTCTTCCTCCTCTGTGTCTCAAACCTCTGACCGAGTCCACCACATCCTCCCCTGTGGTATATGTGTTCAGATAGAACTGGACCTCTGGTTCTCTGCTGTACTGGACCACAGAGACATGGTCTTTGCCATCATCCACACTGAGTGTTCTCTACTTGTTTTTGGACAAAATCACGCATGGCTGGGAAGCCAGTTCTTGTGCCATCAGATCCATCCAGAAGGAATACCATATCTTTTCCTGTCACGCTGTGAGAAAGACTAAGTAGGACAAAACAATGAAAACCTTTCACAAATGTTGTGAGATTTTCAAATATTTTGCACTGGCACACTAATATGGTAAAATTGAACTCTTTCCTTGCAACCACTTCTATTTTAGAAAAACCAAAAAAAAACATGCCACCAACTGGTTTGAAATGCACAAACATATCCTATACACACATCACATTCCTTTTTTGCTTTTCCTCACTGTAGCTAAAATAAGGAATTTGAAGCCATGGGTAGGATGTTCTGACAACATACCAGTCACTGTTGGTAATTCTGGGGTGACTTCAATAACTGCAGCTTCCACAGAGGACTCAACTTGTTGTTGCACTTTGGGTAAGGTCAGTGAAGTCAGACACAGATACAGCATAACTGGGCTCGCCAGTTATGGTCTCAAGTTCTCTGCTGTCAGAGCCTCGGGTTCCAATTGCAATGGTCAAGACACCCAGCTGTTTGAGAGCAGAGGCTGGTTCATCAATACTGTCAAATGATCTTCCACCAGTGATCAATATTAGGACCTGCGGAACTCCTTCGGGCGCCTGCTTCCGGCAGAGGCCGTGAAGACGTTATCCCTCAAGTACCGGAGAGCTGCTCCAGTGTTGAGGGGTCGTCCGCCTTTTGTGCCTCAAACCTCTGACACTGTCAAGGACCTCTCTTTTTGTGGTGTAAGTGTTCAGATAGAACTGGACGGCTGGATCTCTGCTGTACTGAACAACCGACACACGGTCTTTGCCATCATCCACACTGAGTGTCTCTACTTGTTTTTGGACAAAGTCTCTCATAGCTGGGAATCCAGTTCTAGTAGCATCAGATCCATCCAGCAAAACACCACATCCTTTCCTGCTGGCTGTCTGACCACTAAGAGACATGAGATTTACCATATGTTTAACTTGGTCAATCAAATATTTTGCAGCTAAAAAGCAACATGGTAAAATTGAACTGTTTCTTTGCAACCACAACTATTTTGTAAAACAAAAAAAAAACAATCCACTGGCTGACTTAACGCTGCAAAACACATATCCTTTCTTTTCACACTGTTTTCTACCATGACACTGGAATTTGAAGATGGCTCATGTTCTTACCAGTCACTGTTGGGGATAAAGGTGTGACCCTCATTAGCACTGTGCTCATTACAGAGGAGAGCTGTTCTTGAACATTGGGAAGGTCAGTGAAGTCAGACACAGATACAGCATGACTGGGCTCGCCAGTTATGGTCTGAAGTTCTCTAGGGTCAGAGCCTCGGGTTCCAATTGCAATGGTCAAGACACCCAGCTGTTTGAGAGCAGAGGCTGGTTCATCAATACTGTCAAATGATCTTCCACCAGTGATCAATATTAGGACCTGTGGAACTCCTTCGGGCCGCCTGCTTCCGGCAGAGGCCGTGAAGACGTTATCCCTCAAGTACCGGAGAGCTGCTCCAGTGTTGAGGGGTCGTCCGCCTTTGTGCCTCAAACCTCTGACACTGTCAAGGACCTCTCTTTTTGGTGTAAGTGTTCAGATAGAACTGGACGGCTGGATCGCTGCTGTACTGAACAACCGACACACGGTCTTTGCCATCATCCACACTGAGTGTCTCTACTTGTTTTTGGACAAAGTCTCTCATAGCTGGGAATCCAGTTCTAGTAGCATCAGATCCATCCAGCAAAACACCACATCCTTTCCTGCTGGCGGTCTGACCACTAAGAGACATGAGATTTACCATATGTTTAACTTGGTCAATCAAATATTTTGCAGCTAAAAAGCAACATGGTTAAATTAAACTCTTTCTTTGCAACCACAACTATTTTGTAAAACAAATAATTCCACTGCCTAACTGAACTCTGAAAACACATTTGATTTTTTTTCAGACTGTTTTCTACCATGATACTGGAGATTACAAATGAGTCATGTTCTTACCGGTCACTGTTGGTGTCATGGGCGTGGCCCTCACTATCACTGTGCTCATTACAGAAGAGAGCTTTTCTTGGACACTGGGAAGGTCAGTGAACTCGGACACTGGCAGAGCATAACTGGGCTCATATGATATTTTCTGCAGCTCTCTAGCATCTGAGGTCCTAGTTCCAATGCCAATCACATAAACACCCTGCTGTTTGAGAGCTGAGGCTGGGCTATCAACATTGTCAAAAGACCTTCCCCAGTTAGCAAGATCAATATCTGTGGGACACCCTGCAGGCGCCTACTCCCAGAGGAGTTTGTAAAGACGTTGTCTCTGGCGTATTGGAGAGCTGCCCCAGTGTTTAGGGTCTTCCTCCTCTGTGTCTCAAACCCTCTGACCGAGTCCACCACATCCTCCCCTGTGGTATATGTGTTCAGATAGAAATGGACCTCTGGTTCTCTGCTGTACTGGACCACAGAGACATGGTCTTTGTTTTCTCCCACATTGAGTTTCTCCACCACTCTCTACAAAATCACGCATGGCAGGGAAGCCATTCCTTGTGCCATCAGAACCATCCAGAAGCAATACGATATCTTTTCTGTCACGTGAAACTGAGAAAAGACAGTAGGACAAAACAATGAAAACCTTTCACAAAGGTTGTGAGATTTTCTTTCACTGGCACACTAATATCTTAACAACACTAGCCTGGTCTACTTCTGTTTTAGAAAGACCAAAACATGCCACCAACTGGTTTGAAATGCACAAAAACCTCTACACACATCACATTCCTTTATTTGCTTTTCCTCACTGTAGCTAAAATAAGTGAATTTTGAGCCAGCAATAGGATGTGTCTGACAACATACCAGTCACGGTTGGTAATTCTGGGGTGACTTCATTAACTGCAGCTTCCACAGAGGACTCAACTGTTGTTGCACTTTGGGTAGGTCAGTCAGTTCAGACACAGATAGAGCATAACTGGGCTCGCCAGTTATGGTCTGAAGTTCTGTGCTGTCAGAGCCTCGGGTTCCAATTGCAATGGTCAAGACACCCAGCTGTTTGAGAGCAGAGGCTGGTTCATCAATACTGTCAAATGATCTTCCACCAGTGATCAATATTAGGACCTGCGGAACTCCTTCGGGCGCCTGCTTCCGGCAGAGGCCGTGAAGACGTTATCCCTCAAGTACCGGAGAGCTGCTCCAGTGTTGAGGGGTCGTCCGCCTTTGTGCCTCAAACCTCTGACACTGTCAAGGACCTCTCTTTTGTGGTGTAAGTGTTCAGATAGAACTGGACGGCTGGATCGCTGCTGTACTGAACAACCGACACACGGTCTTTGCCATCATCCACACTGAGTGTCTCTACTTGTTTTTGGACAAAGTCTCTCATAGCTGGGAATCCAGTTCTAGTAGCATCAGATCCATCCAGCAAAAACACCACATCCTTTCCTGCTGGCTGTCTGACCACTAAGAGACATGAGATTTACCATATGTTTAACTTGGTCAATCAAATATTTTGCAGCTAAAAAGCAACATGGTAAAATTGAACTCTTTCTTTGCAACCACAACTATTTTGTAAAACAAAAAAAAAACAATCCACTGGCTGACTTAACGCAGCACAACACATATCCTTTCTTTTCACACTGTTTTCTACCATGACACTGGAATTTGAAGATGGCTCATGTTCTTACCAGTCACTGTTGGGGTCAAAGGTGTGACCCTCATTAGCACTGTGCTCATTACAGAGGAGAGCTGTTCTTGAACATTGGGAAGGTCAGTGAAGTCAGACACAGATACAGCATGACTGGGCTCGCCAGTTATGGTCTGAAGTTCTCTAGGGTCAGAGCCTCGGGTTCCAATTGCAATGGTCAAGACACCCAGCTGTTTGAGAGCAGAGGCCGGTTCATCAATACTGTCAAATGATCTTCCACCAGTGATCAATATTAGGACCTGCGGAACTCCTTCGGGGCGCCTGCTTCCGGCAGAGGCCGTGAAGATGTTATCCCTCAAGTACCGGAGAGCTGCTCCAGTGTTGAGGGGTCGTCCGCCTTTGTGCCTCAAACCTCTGACACTGTCAAGGACCTCTCTTTTGTGGTGTAAGTGTTCAGATAGAACTGGACGGCTGGATCGCTGCTGTACTGAACAACCGACACACGGTCTTTGCCATCATCCACACTGAGTGTCTCTACTTGTTTTTGGACAAAGTCTCTCATAGCTGGGAATCCAGTTCTAGTAGTATCAGATCCATCCAGCAAAAACACCACATCCTTTCCTGCTGGCGGTCTGACCACTAAGAGACATGAGATTTACCATATGTTTAACTTGGTCAATCAAATATTTTGCAGCTAAAAAGCAACATGGTTAAATTAAACTCTTTCTTTGCAACCACAACTATTTTGTAAAAACAAATAATTCCACTGCCTAACTGAACTCTGAAAAACACATTTGATTTTTTTTCAGACTGTTTTCTACCATGATACTGGAGATTACAAATGAGTCATGTTCTTACCGGTCACTGTTGGTGTCATGGGCGTGGCCCTCACTATCACTGTGCTCATTACAGAGAAGAGCTTTTCTTGGACACTGGGAAGGTCAGTGAACTCGGACACTGGCAGAGCATAACTGGGCTCATATGATATTTTCTGCAGCTCTCTAGCATCTGAGGTCCTAGTTCCGATGCCAATCACATAAATGCCCTGCTGTTTGAGAGCTGAGGCTGGGCTATCTACATTGTCAAAAGACCTTCCCCCAGTTAGCAAGATCAATATCTGTGGGACACCCTGCAGGCGTCTACTCCCAGAGGAGTTTGTAAAGACGTTGTCTCTGGACGTATTGGAGAGCTGCCCAGTGTTTAGGGTCTTCCTCCTCTGTGTCTAAGCCCTCTGACCTGAGTCCACCACATCCTCCCCTGTGGTATATGTGTTCAGATAGAAATGGACCTCTGGTTCTCTGCTGTACTGGACCACAGAGACATGGTCTTTGTTTTCTCCACATTGAGTTTCTCCACCACTCTCTCTACAAAATCACGCATGGCAGGGAAGCCATTCCTTGTGCCATCAGAACCATCCAGAAGGAATACGATATCTTTTCTGTCACGTGAAACTGAGAAAAGACAGTAGGACAAAACAATGAAAACTTTTCACAAAGGTTGTGAGATTTTCTTTCACTGGCACACTAATATTTTAACAACACTAGCCTGGTCTACTTCTGTTTTAGAAAGACCAAAGCATGCCACCAACTGGTTTGAAATGCACAAAAACCTATACACACATCACATTCCTTTATTTGCTTTTCCTCACTGTAGCTAAAATAAGTGAATTTTGGAGCCAGCAATAGGATGTGTCTGACAACATACCACTTACGGTTGGTAATTCTGGGGTGACTTCAATAACTGCAGCTTCCACAGAGGACTCAACTTGTTGTTGCACTTTGGGTAGGTCAGTCAGTTCAGACACAGATAGAGCATAACTGGGCTCGCCAGTTATGGTCTGAAGTTCTGTGCTGTCAGAGCCTCGGGTTCCAATTGCAATGGTCAAGACACCCAGCTGTTTGAGAGCAGAGGCTGGTTCATCAATACTGTCAAATGATCTTCCACCAGTGATCAATATTAGGACCTGCGGAACGCCTTCCGGGACGCCTGCTTCCGGCAGAGGCCGTGAAGACGTTATCCCTCAAGTACCGGAGAGCTGCTCCAGTGTTGAGGGGTCGTCCGCCTTTGTGCCTCAAACCTCTGACACTGTCAAGGACCTCTCTTTTGTGGTGTAAGTGTTCAGATAGAACTGGACGGCTGGATCGCTGCTGTACTGAACAACCGACACACGGTCTTTGCCATCATCCACACTGAGTGTCTCTACTTGTTTTTGGACAAAGTCTCTCATAGCTGGGAATCCAGTTCTAGTAGCATCAGATCCATCCAGCAAAAAACACCACATCCTTTCCTGCTGGCTGTCTGACCACTAAGAGACATGAGATTTACCATATGTTTAACTTGGTCAATCAAATATTTTGCAGCTAAAAAGCAACATGGTAAAATTGAACTCTTTCTTTGCAACCACAACTATTTTGTAAAACAAAAAAAAAAACAATCCACTGGCTGACTTAACGCAGCACAACACATATCCTTTCTTTTCACACTGTTTTCTACCATGACACTGGAATTTGAAGATGGCTCATGTTCTTACCAGTCACTGTTGGGGTCAAAGGTGTGACCCTCATTAGCACTGTGCTCATTACAGAGGAGAGCTGTTCTTGAACATTGGGAAGGTCAGTGAAGTCAGACACAGATACAGCATGACTGGGCTCGCCAGTTATGGTCTGAAGTTCTCTAGGGTCAGAGCCTCGGGTTCCAATTGCAATGGTCAAGACACCCAGCTGTTTGAGAGCAGAGGCTGGTTCATCAATACTGTCAAATGATCTTCCACCAGTGATCAATATTAGGACCTGCGGAACTCTTTCGGGACGCCTGCTTCCGGCAGAGGCCGTGAAGACGTTATCCCTCAAGTACCGGAGAGCTGCTCCAGTGTTGAGGGGTCGTCCGCCTTTGTGCCTCAAACCTCTGACACTGTCAAGGACCTCTCTTTTTGTGGTGTAAGTGTTCAGATAGAACTGGACGGCTGCATCGCTGCTGTACTGAACAACCGACACACGGTCTTTGCCATCATCCACACTGAGTGTCTCTACTTGTTTTTGGACAAAGTCTCTCATAGCTGGGAATCCAGTTCTAGTAGCATCAGATCCATCCAGCAAAAACACCACATCCTTTCCTGCTGGCGGTCTGACCACTAAGAGACATGAGATTTACCATATGTTTAACTTGGTCAATCAAATATTTTGCAGCTAAAAAGCAACATGGTAAAATTGAACTCTTTCTTTGCAACCACAACTATTTTGAAAAACAAAACAAAAACAATCCACTGGCTGACTTAACACAGCACAACACATATCCTTTCTTTTCACACTGTTTTCTACCATGACACTGGAATTTGAAGATGGCTCATGTTCTTACCAGTCACTGTTGGGGTCAAAGGTGTGACTCTCATTAGCACTGTGCTCATTACAGAGGAGAGCTGTTCTTGAACATTGGGAAGGTCAGTGAAGTCAGACACAGATACAGCATGACTGGGCTCGCCAGTTATGGTCTGAAGTTCTCTAGGGTCAGAGCCTCGGGTTCCAATTGCAATGGTCAAGACACCCAGCTGTTTGAGAGCAGAGGCTGGTTCATCAATACTGTCAAATGATCTTTCACCAGTGATCAATATTAGGACCTGCGGAACTCCTTCGGGACGCCTGCTTCCGGCAGAGGCCGTGAAGACGTTATCCCTCAAGTACCGGAGAGCTGCTCCAGTGTTGAGGGGTCGTCCGCCTTTGTGCCTCAAACCTCTGACACTGTCAAGGACCTCTCTTTTGTGTGGTGTAGTGTTCAGATAGAACTGGACGGTTGGATCTCTGCTGTACTGAACAACCGACACACGGTCTTTGCCATCATCCACACTGAGTGTCTCTACTTGTTTTTGGACAAAGTCTCTCATAGCTGGGAATCCAGTTCTAGTAGCATCAGATCCATCCAGCAAAAACACCACATCCTTTCCTGCTGGCGGTCTGACCACTAAGAGACATGAGATTTACCATATGTTTAACTTGGTCAATCAAATATTTTGCAGCTAAAAGCAACATGGTTAAATTAAACTCTTTCTTTGCAACCACAACTATTTTGTAAAACAAATAATTCCACTGCCTAACTGAACTCTGAAAAACACATTTGATTTTTTTTTCAGACTGTTTTCTACCATGATACTGGAGATTACAAATGAGTCACGTTCTTACCGGTCACTGTTGGTGTCATGGGCGTGGCCCTCACTATCACTGTGCTCATTACAGAAGAGAGCTTTTCTTGGACACTGGGAAGGTCAGTGAACTCGGACACTGGCAGAGCATAACTGGGCTCATATGATATTTTCTGCAGCTCTCTAGCATCTGAGGTCCTAGTTCCGATGCCAATCACATAAATGTCCTGCTGTTTGAGAGCTGAGGCTGGGCTATCTACATTGTCAAAAGACCTTCCCCAGTTAGCAAGATCAATATCTGTGGGACACCCTGCAGGCGCCTACTCCCAGAGGAGTTTGTAAAGACGTTGTCTCTGACGTATTGGAGAGCTGCCCGGTGTTTAGGGGTCTTCCTCCTCTGTGTCTAAGCCCTCTGACCGAGTCCACCACATCCTCTCCTGTGGTATATGTGTTCAGATAGAAATGGACCTCTGGTTCTCTGCTGTACTGGACCACAGAGACATGGTCTTTGTTTTCTCCCACATTGAGTTTCTCCACCACTCTCTCTACAAAATCACGCATGGCAGGGAAGCCAGTCCTTGTGCCATCAGAACCATCCAGAAGGAATACGATATCTTTTCTGTCACGTGAAACTGAGAAAAGACAGTAGGACAAAACAATGAAAACCTTTCACAAAGGTTGTGAGATTTTCTTTCACTGGCACACTAATATCTTAACAACACTAGCCTGGTCTACTTCTGTTTTAGAAAGACCAAAGCATGCCACCAACTGGTTTGAAATGCACAAAAACCTATACACACATCACATTCCTTTATTTGCTTTTCCTCACTGTAGCTAAAATAAGTGAATTTTGGAGCCAGCAATAGGATGTGTCTGACAACATACCAATTACGGTTGGTAATTCTGGGGTGACTTCAATAACTGCAGCTTCCACAGAGGACTCAACTTGCTGTTGCACTTTGGGTAGGTCAGTCAGTTCAGACACAGATAGAGCATAACTGGGCTCGCCAGTTATGGTCTGAAGTTCTGTGCTGTCAGAGCCTCGGGTTCCAATTGCAATGGTCAAGACACCCAGCTGTTTGAGAGCAGAGGCTGGTTCATCAATACTGTCAAATGATCTTCCACCAGTGATCAATATTAGGACCTGCGGAACTCCTTCGGGACGCCTGCTTCCGGCAGAGGCCGTGAAGACGTTATCCCTCAAGTACCGGAGAGCTGCTCCAGTGTTGAGGGGTCGTCCGCCTTTGTGCCTCAAACCTCTGACACTGTCAAGGACCTCTCTTTTTGTGGTGTAAGTGTTCAGATAGAACTGGACGGCTGGATCGCTGCTGTACTGAACAACCGACACACGGTCTTTGCCATCATCCACACTGAGTGTCTCTACTTGTTTTTGGACAAAGTCTCTCATAGCTGGGAATCCAGTTCTAGTAGCATCAGATCCATCCAGCAAAAACACACCACATCCTTTCCTGCTGGCTGTCTGACCACTAAGAGACATGAGATTTACCATATGTTTAACTTGGTCAATCAAATATTTTGCAGCTAAAAAGCAACATGGTAAAATTGAACTCTTTCTTTGCAACCACAACTATTTTGTAAAACAAAAAAAAAAACAATCCACTGGCTGACTTAACGCAGCACAACACATATCCTTTCTTTTCACACTGTTTTCTACCATGACACTGGAATTTGAAGATGGCTCATGTTCTTACCAGTCACTGTTGGGGTCAAAGGTGTGACCCTCATTAGCACTGTGCTCATTACAGAGGAGAGCTGTTCTTGAACATTGGGAAGGTCAGTGAAGTCAGACACAGATACAGCATGACTGGGCTCGCCAGTTATGGTCTGAAGTTCTCTAGGGTCAGAGCCTCGGGTTCCAATTGCAATGGTCAAGACACCCAGCTGTTTGAGAGCAGAGGCCGGTTCATCAATACTGTCAAATGATCTTCCACCAGTGATCAATATTAGGACCTGCGGAACTCCTTCGGGCCGCCTGCTTCCGGCAGAGGCCGTGAAGACGTTATCCCTCAAGTACCGGAGAGCTGCTCCAGTGTTGAGGGGTCGTCCGCTTTGTGCCTCAAACCTCTGACACTGTCAAGGACCTCTCTTTTGTGGTGTAAGTGTTCAGATAGAACTGGATGGCTGGATCGCTGCTGTACTGAACAACCGACACACGGTCTTTGCCATCATCCACACTGAGTGTCTCTACTTGTTTTTGGACAAAGTCTCTCATAGCTGGGAATCCAGTTCTAGTAGTATCAGATCCATCCAGCAAAACACCACATCCTTTCCTGCTGGCGGTCTGACCACTAAGAGACATGAGATTTACCATATGTTTAACTTGGTCAATCAAATATTTTGCAGCTAAAAAGCAACATGGTTAAATTAAACTCTTTCTTTGCAACCACAACTATTTTGTAAAACAAATAATTCCACTGCCTAACTGAACTCTGAAAAACACATTTGATTTTTTTTTTCAGACTGTTTTCTACCATGATACTGGAGATTACAAATGAGTCACGTTCTTACCGGTCACTGTTGGTGTCATGGGCGTGCCCTCACTATCACTGTGCTCATTACAGAAGAGAGCTTTTCTTGGACACTGGGAAGGTCAGTGAACTCGGACACTGGCAGAGCATAACTGGGCTCATATGATATTTTCTGCAGCTCTCTAGCATCTGAGGTCCTAGTTCCGATGCCAATCACATAAATGCCCTGCTGTTTGAGAGCTGAGGCTGGGCTATCTACATTGTCAAAAGACCTTCCCCAGTTAGCAAGATCAATATCTGTGGGACACCCTGCAGGCGTCTACTCCCAGAGGAGTTTGTAAAGACGTTGTCTCTGACGTATTGGAGAGCTGCCCGGTGTTTAGGGGTCTTCCTCCTCTGTGTCTAAGCCCTCTGACTGAGTCCACCACATCCTCCCATGTGGTATATGTGTTCAGATAGAAATGGACCTCTGGTTCTCTGCTGTACTGGACCACAGAGACATGGTCTTTGTTTTCTCCCACATTGAGTTTCTCCACCACTCTCTCTACAAAATCACGCATGGCAGGAAGCCATTCCTTGTGCCATCAGAACCATCCAGAAGGAATACGATATCTTTTCTGTCACGTGAAACTGAGAAAGACAGTAGGACAAAACAATGAAAACCTTTCACAAAGGTTGTGAGATTTTCTTTCACTGGCACACTAATATTTTAACAACACTAGCCTGGTCTACTTCTGTTTTAGAAAGACCAAAGCATGCCACCAACTGGTTTGAAATGCACAAAAACCTATACACACATCACATTCCTTTATTTGCTTTTCCTCACTGTAGCTAAAATAAGTGAATTTTGGAGCCAGCAATAGGATGTGTCTGACAACATACCAATTACGGTTGGTAATTCTGGGGTGACTTCAATAACTGCAGCTTCCACAGAGGACTCAACTTGCTGTTGCACTTTGGGTAGGTCAGTCAGTTCAGACACAGATAGAGCATAACTGGGCTCGCCAGTTATGGTCTGAAGTTCTGTGCTGTCAGAGCCTCGGGTTCCAATTGCAATGGTCAAGACACCCAGCTGTTTGAGAGCAGAGGCTGGTTCATCAATACTGTCAAATGATCTTCCACCAGTGATCAATATTAGGACCTGCGGAACTCCTTCGGGACGCCTGCTTCCGGCAGAGGCCGTGAAGACGTTATCCCTCAAGTACCGGAGAGCTGCTCCAGTGTTGAGGGTCGTCCGCCTTTGTGCCTCAAACCTCTGACACTGTCAAGGACCTCTCTTTTTGTGGTGTAAGTGTTCAGATAGAACTGGACGGCTGGATCGCTGCTGTACTGAACAACCGACACACGGTCTTTGCCATCATCCACACTGAGTGTCTCTACTTGTTTTTGGACAAAGTCTCTCATAGCTGGGAATCCAGTTCTAGTAGCATCAGATCCATCCAGCAAAAACACCACATCCTTTCCTGCTGGCTGTCTGACCACTAAGAGACATGAGATTTACCATATGTTTAACTTGGTCAATCAAATATTTTGCAGCTAAAAAGCAACATGGTAAAATTGAACTGTTTCTTTGCAACCACAACTATTTTGTAAAACAAAAAAAACAATCCACTGGCTGACTTAACACAGCACAACACATATCCTTTCTTTTCACACTGTTTTCTACCATGACACTGGAATTTGAAGATGGCTCATGTTCTTACCAGTCACTGTTGGGGTCAAAGGTGTGACCCTCATTAGCACTGTGCTCATTACAGAGGAGAGCTGTTCTTGAACATTGGGAAGGTCAGTGAAGTCAGACACAGATACAGCATGACTGGGCTCGCCAGTTATGGTCTGAAGTTCTCTAGGGTCAGAGCCTCGGGTTCCAATTGCAATGGTCAAGACACCCAGCTGTTTGAGAGCAGAGGCCGGTTCATCAATACTGTCAAATGATCTTCCACCAGTGATCAATATTAGGACCTGCGGAACTCCTTCGGGCCGCCTGCTTCCGGCAGAGGCCGTGAAGACGTTATCCCTCAAGTACCGGAGAGCTGCTCCAGTGTTGAGGGGTCGTCCGCCTTTGTGCCTCAAACCTCTGACACTGTCAAGGACCTCTCTTTTGTGGTGTAAGTGTTCAGATAGAACTGGACGGCTGGATCGCTGCTGTACTGAACAACCGACACACGGTCTTTTGCCATCATCCACACTGAGTGTCTCTACTTGTTTTTGGACAAAGTCTCTCATAGCTGGGAATCCAGTTCTAGTAGTATCAGATCCATCCAGCAAAAACACCACATCCTTTCCTGCTGGCGGTCTGACCACTAAGAGACATGAGATTTACCATATGTTTAACTTGGTCAATCAAATATTTTGCAGCTAAAAAGCAACATGGTTAAATTAAACTCTTTCTTTTCAACCACAACTATTTTGTAAAACAAATAATTCCACTGCCTAACTGAACTCTGAAAACACATTTGATTTTTTTTTCAGACTGTTTTCTACCATGATACTGGAGATTACAAATGAGTCACGTTCTTACCGGTCACTGTTGGTGTCATGGGCGTGGCCCTCACTATCACTGTGCTCATTACAGAAGAGAGCTTTTCTTGGACACTGGGAAGGTCAGTGAACTCGGACACTGGCAGAGCATAACTGGGCTCATATGATATTTTCTGCAGCTCTCTAGCATCTGAGGTCCTAGTTCCGATGCCAATCACATAAATGCCCTGCTGTTTGAGAGCTGAGGCTGGGCTATCTACATTGTCAAAAGACCTTCCCCCAGTTAGCAAGATCAATATCTGTGGGACACCCTGCAGGCGTCTACTCCCAGAGGAGTTTGTAAAGACGTTGTCTCTGACGTATTGGAGAGCTGCCCCGGTGTTTAGGGGTCTTCCTCCTCTGTGTCTAAGCCCTCTGACCGAGTCCACCACATCCTCCCCTGTGGTATATGTGTTCAGATAGAAATGGACCTCTGGTTCTCTGCTGTACTGGACCACAGAGACATGGTCTTTGTTTTCTCCCACATTGAGTTTCTCCACCACTCTCTCTACAAAATCACGCATGGCAGGGAAGCCATTCCTTGTGCCATCAGAACCATCCAGAAGGAATACGATATCTTTTCTGTCACGTGAAACTGAGAAAAGACAGTAGGACAAACAATGAAAACCTTTCACAAAGGTTGTGAGATTTTCTTTCACTGGCACACTAATATTTTAACAACACTAGCCTGGTCTACTTCTGTTTTAGAAAGACCAAAGCATGCCACCAACTGGTTTGAAATGCACAAAAAACCTATACACACATCACATTCCTTTATTTGCTTTTCCTCACTGTAGCTAAAATAAGTGAATTTTGGAGCCAGCAATAGGATGTGTCTGACAACATACCAATTACGGTTGGTAATTCTGGGGTGACTTCAATAACTGCAGCTTCCACAGAGGACTCAACTTGCTGTTGCACTTTGGGTAGGTCAGTCAGTTCAGACACAGATAGAGCATAACTGGGCTCGCCAGTTATGGTCTGAAGTTCTGTGCTGTCAGAGCCTCGGGTTCCAATTGCAATGGTCAAGACACCCAGCTGTTTGAGAGCAGAGGCTGGTTCATCAATACTGTCAAATGATCTTCCACCAGTGATCAATATTAGGACCTGCGGAACTCCTTCGGGACGCCTGCTTCCGGCAGAGGCCGTGAAGACGTTATCCCTCAAGTACCGGAGAGCTGCTCCAGTGTTGAGGGGTCGTCCGCCTTTGTGCCTCAAACCTCTGACACTGTCAAGGACCTCTCTTTTGTGGTGTATGTGTTCAGATAGAACTGGACGGCTGGATCGCTGCTGTACTGAACAACCGACACACGGTCTTTGCCATCATCCACACTGAGTGTCTCTACTTGTTTTTGGACAAAGTCTCTCATAGCTGGGAATCCAGTTCTAGTAGCATCAGATCCATCCAGCAAAAACACCACATCCTTTCCTGCTGGCTGTCTGACCACTAAGAGACATGAGATTTACCATATGTTTAACTTGGTCAATCAAATATTTTGCAGCTAAAAAGCAACATGGTAAAATTGAACTCTTTCTTTGCAACCACAACTATTTTGTAAAAAAAAAAAAAAATCCACTGGCTGACTTAACGCAGCACAACACATATCCTTTCTTTTCACACTGTTTTCTACCATGACACTGGAATTTGAAGATGGCTCATGTTCTTACCAGTCACTGTTGGGGTCAAAGGTGTGACCCTCATTAGCACTGTGCTCATTACAGAGGAGAGCTGTTCTTGAACATTGGGAAGGTCAGTGAAGTCAGACACAGATACAGCATGACTGGGCTCGCCAGTTATGGTCTGAAGTTCTCTAGGGTCAGAGCCTCGGGTTCCAATTGCAATGGTCAAGACACCCAGCTGTTTGAGAGCAGAGGCCGGTTCATCAATACTGTCAAATGATCTTCCACCAGTGATCAATATTAGGACCTGCGGAACTCCTTGGGCCGCCTGCTTCCGGCAGAGGCCGTGAAGACGTTATCCCTCAAGTACCGGAGAGCTGCTCCAGTGTTGAGGGGTCGTCCGCCTTTGTGCCTCAAACCTCTGACACTGTCAAGGACCTCTCTTTTTGTGGTGTAAGTGTTCAGATAGAACTGGACGGCTGGATCGCTGCTGTACTGAACAACCGACACACGGTCTTTGCCATCATCCACACTGAGTGTCTCTACTTGTTTTTGGACAAAGTCTCTCATAGCTGGGAATCCAGTTCTAGTAGTATCAGATCCATCCAGCAAAAACACCACATCCTTTCCTGCTGGCTGTCTGACCACTAAGAGACATGAGATTTACCATATGTTTAACTTGGTCAATCAAATATTTTGCAGCTAAAAAGCAACATGGTTAAATTAAACTCTTTCTTTTCAACCACAACTATTTTGTAAAAACAAATAATTCCACTGCCTAACTGAACTCTGAAAAACACATTTGATTTTTTTTTCAGACTGTTTTCTACCATGATACTGGAGATTACAAATGAGTCACGTTCTTACCGGTCACTGTTGGTGTCATGGGCGTGGCCCTCACTATCACTGTGCTCATTACAGAAGAGAGCTTTTCTTGGACACTGGGAAGGTCAGTGAACTCGGACACTGGCAGAGCATAACTGGGCTCATATGATATTTTCTGCAGCTCTCTAGCATCTGAGGTCCTAGTTCCGATGCCAATCACATAAATGCCCTGCTGTTTGAGAGCTGAGGCTGGGCTATCTACATTGTCAAAAGACCTTCCCCCAGTTAGCAAGATCAATATCTGTGGGACACCCTGCAGGCGTCTACTCCCAGAGGAGTTTGTAAAGACGTTGTCTCTGACGTATTGGAGAGCTGCCCGGTGTTTAGGGTCTTCCTCCTCTGTGTCTAAGCCCTCTGACCGAGTCCACCACATCCTCCCCTGTGGTATATGTGTTCAGATAGAAATGGACCTCTGGTTCTCTGCTGTACTGGACCACAGAGACATGGTCTTTGTTTTCTCCCACATTGAGTTTCTCCACCACTCTCTCTACAAAATCACGCATGGCAGGGAAGCCATTCCTTGTGCCATCAGAACCATCCAGAAGGAATACGATATCTTTTCTGTCACGTGAAACTGAGAAAAGACAGTAGGACAAAACAATGAAAACCTTTCACAAAGGTTGTGAGATTTTCTTTCACTGGCACACTAATATTTTAACAACACTAGCCTGGTCTACTTCTGTTTTAGAAAGACCAAAGCATGCCACCAACTGGTTTGAAATGCACAAAAACCTATACACATCACATTCCTTTATTTGCTTTTCCTCACTGTAGCTAAAATAAGTGAATTTTGGAGCCAGCAATAGGATGTGTCTGACAACATACCAATTACGGTTGGTAATTCTGGGGTGACTTCAATAACTGCAGCTTCCACAGAGGACTCAACTTGCTGTTGCACTTTGGGTAGGTCAGTCAGTTCAGACACAGATAGAGCATAACTGGGCTCGCCAGTTATGGTCTGAAGTTCTGTGCTGTCAGAGCCTCGGGTTCCAATTGCAATGGTCAAGACACCCAGCTGTTTGAGAGCAGAGGCTGGTTCATCAATACTGTCAAATGATCTTCCACCAGTGATCAATATTAGGACCCTGCGGAACTCCTTCGGGCGCCTGCTTCCGGCAGAGGCCGTGAAGACGTTATCCCTCAAGTACCGGAGAGCTGCTCCAGTGTTGAGGGGTCGTCCGCCTTTGTGCCTCAAACCTCTGACACTGTCAAGGACCTCTCTTTTTGTGGTGTAAGTGTTCAGATAGAACTGGACGGCTGGATCGCTGCTGTACTGAACAACCGACACACGGTCTTTGCCATCATCCACACTGAGTGTCTCTACTTGTTTTTGGACAAAGTCTCTCATAGCTGGGAATCCAGTTCTAGTAGCATCAGATCCATCCAGCAAAAACACCACATCCTTTCCTGCTGGCTGTCTGACCACTAAGAGACATGAGATTTACCATATGTTTAACTTGGTCAATCAAATATTTTGCAGCTAAAAGCAACATGGTAAAATTGAACTCTTTCTTTGCAACCACAACTATTTTGTAAAACAACACAGCACAACACATATCCTTTCTTTTCACACTGTTTACTACCATGACACTGGAATTTGAAGATGGCTCATGTTCTTACCAGTCACTGTTGGGGTCAAAGGTGTGACCCTCATTAGCACTGTGCTCATTACAGAGGAGAGCTGTTCTTGAACATTGGGAAGGTCAGTGAAGTCAGACACAGATACAGCATGACTGGGCTCGCCAGTTATGGTCTGAAGTTCTCTGGGGTCAGAGCCTCGGGTTCCAATTGCAATGGTCAAGACACCCAGCTGTTTGAGAGCAGAGGCTGGTTCATCAATACTGTCAAATGATCTTCCACCAGTGATCAATATTAGGACCTGCGGAACTCCTTGGGGCCGCCTGCTTCCGGCAGAGGCCGTGAAGACGTTATCCCTCAAGTACCGGAGAGCTGCTCCAGTGTTGAGGGGTCGTCCGCCTTTGTGCCTCAAACCTCTGACACTGTCAAGGACCTCTCTTTTGTGGTGTAAGTGTTCAGATAGAACTGGACGGCTGGATCGCTGCTGTACTGAACAACCGACACACGGTCTTTGCCATCATCCACACTGAGTGTCTCTACTTGTTTTTGGACAAAGTCTCTCATAGCTGGGAATCCAGTTCTAGTAGCATCAGATCCATCCAGCAAAAACACCACATCCTTTCCTGCTGGCTGTCTGACCACTAAGAGACATGAGATTTACCATATGTTTAACTTGGTCAATCAAATATTTTGCAGCTAAAAAGCAACATGGTAAAATTGAACTCTTTCTTTGCAACCACAACTATTTTGTAAAACAAAACAAAAAAACAATCCACTGGCTGACTTAACACAGCACAACACATATCCTTTCTTTTCACACTGTTTACTACCATGACACTGGAATTTGAAGATGGCTCATGTTCTTACCAGTCACTGTTGGGGTCAAAGGTGTGACCCTCATTAGCACTGTGCTCATTACAGAGGAGAGCTGTTCTTGAACATTGGGAAGGTCAGTGAAGTCAGACACAGATACAGCATGACTGGGCTCGCCAGTTATGGTCTGAAGTTCTCTGGGGTCAGAGCCTCGGGTTCCAATTGCAATGGTCAAGACACCCAGCTGTTTGAGAGCAGAGGCTGGTTCATCAATACTGTCAAATGATCTTCCACCAGTGATCAATATTAGGGACCTGCGGAACTCCTTGGGGCTGCCTGCTTCCGGCAGAGGCCGTGAAGACGTTATCCCTCAAGTACCGGAGAGCTGCTCCAGTGTTGAGGGGTCGTCCGCCTTTGTGCCTCAAACGTCTGACACTGTCAAGGACCTCTCTTTTGTGGTGTAAGTGTTCAGATAGAACTGGACGGCTGGATCGCTGCTGTACTGAACAACCGACACACGGTCTTTGCCATCATCCACACTGAGTGTCTCTACTTGTTTTTGGACAAAGTCTCTCATAGCTGGGAATCCAGTTCTAGTAGCATCAGATCCATCCAGCAAAAACACCACATCCTTTCCTGCTGGCTGTCTGACCACTAAGAGACATGAGATTTACCATATGTTTAACTTGGTCAATCAAATATTTTGCAGCTAAAAAGCAACATGGTAAAATTGAACTCTTTCTTTGCAACCACAACTATTTTGTAAAACAACACAGCACAACACATATCCTTTCTTTTCACACTGTTTTCTACCATGACACTGGAATTTGAAGATGGCTCATGTTCTTACCAGTCACTGTTGGGGTCAAAGGTGTGACCCTCATTAGCACTGTGCTCATTACAGAGGAGAGCTGTTCTTGAACATTGGGAAGGTCAGTGAAGTCAGACACAGATACAGCATGACTGGGCTCGCCAGTTATGGTCTGAAGTTCTCTGGGGTCAGAGCCTCGGGTTCCAATTGCAATGGTCAAGACACCCAGCTGTTTGAGAGCAGAGGCTGGTTCATCAATACTGTCAAATGATCTTCCACCAGTGATCAATATTAGGACCTGCGGAACTCCTTCGGGCCGCCTGCTTCCGGCAGAGGCCGTGAAGACGTTATCCCTCAAGTACCGGAGAGCTGCTCCAGTGTTGAGGGGTCGTCCGCCTGTGCCTCAAACCTCTGACACTGTCAAGGACCTCTCTTTTGTGGTGTATGTGTTCAGATAGAACTGGACGGCTGGATCGCTGCTGTACTGAACAACCGACACACGGTCTTTGCCATCATCCACACTGAGTGTCTCTACTTGTTTTTGGACAAAGTCTCTCATAGCTGGGAATCCAGTTCTAGTAGCATCAGATCCATCCAGCAAAAACACCACATCCTTTCCTGCTGGCTGTCTGACCACTAAGAGACATGAGATTTACCATATGTTTAACTTGGTCAATCAAATATTTTGCAGCTAAAAAGCAACATGGTAAAATTGAACTCTTTCTTTGCAACCACAACTATTTTGTAAAACAAAACAAAAAAACAATCCACTGGCTGACTTAACACAGCACAACACATATCCTTTCTTTTCACACTGTTTACTACCATGACACTGGAATTTGAAGATGGCTCATGTTCTTACCAGTCACTGTTGGGGTCAAAGGTGTGACCCTCATTAGCACTGTGCTCATTACAGAGGAGAGCTGTTCTTGAACATTGGGAAGGTCAGTGAAGTCAGACACAGATACAGCATGACTGGGCTCGCCAGTTATGGTCTGAAGTTCTCTGGGGTCAGAGCCTCGGGTTCCAATTGCAATGGTCAAGACACCCAGCTGTTTGAGAGCAGAGGCTGGTTCATCAATACTGTCAAATGATCTTCCACCAGTGATCAATATTAGGACCTCGCGGAACTCCTTGGGGCTGCCTGCTTCCGGCAGAGGCCGTGAAGACGTTATCCCTCAAGTACCGGAGAGCTGCTCCAGTGTTGAGGGGTCGTCCGCCTTTGTGCCTCAAACGTCTGACACTGTCAAGGACCTCTCTTTTTGTGGTGTAAGTGTTCAGATAGAACTGGACGGCTGGATCGCTGCTGTACTGAACAACCGACACACGGTCTTTGCCATCATCCACACTGAGTGTCTCTACTTGTTTTTGGACAAAGTCTCTCATAGCTGGGAATCCAGTTCTAGTAGCATCAGATCCATCCAGCAAAAACACCACATCCTTTCCTGCTGGCTGTCTGACCACTAAGAGACATGAGATTTACCATATGTTTAACTTGGTCAATCAAATATTTTGCAGCTAAAAAGCAACATGGTAAAATTGAACTCTTTCTTTGCAACCACAACTATTTTGTAAAACAACACAGCACAACACATATCCTTTCTTTTCACACTGTTTTCTACCATGACACTGGAATTTGAAGATGGCTCATGTTCTTACCAGTCACTGTTGGGGTCAAAGGTGTGACCCTCATTAGCACTGTGCTCATTACAGAGGAGAGCTGTTCTTGAACATTGGGAAGGTCAGTGAAGTCAGACACAGATACAGCATGACTGGGCTCGCCAGTTATGGTCTGAAGTTCTCTGGGGTCAGAGCCTCGGGTTCCAATTGCAATGGTCAAGACACCCAGCTGTTTGAGAGCAGAGGCTGGTTCATCAATACTGTCAAATGATCTTCCACCAGTGATCAATATTAGGACCTGCGGAACTCCTTGGGGCCGCCTGCTTCCGGCAGAGGCCGTGAAGACGTTATCCCTCAAGTACCGGAGAGCTGCTCCAGTGTTGAGGGGTCGTCCGCCTTTGTGCCTCAAACCTCTGACACTGTCAAGGACCTCTCTTTTTTTGTGGTGTAAGTGTTCAGATAGAACTGGGCGGCTGGATCGCTGCTGTACTGAACAACCGACACACGGTCTTTGCCATCATCCACACTGAGTGTCTCTACTTGTTTTTGGACAAAGTCTCTCATAGCTGGGAATCCAGTTCTAGTAGTATCAGATCCATCCAGCAAAAACACCACATCCTTTCCTGCTGGCTGTCTGACCACTAAGAGACATGAGATTTACCATATGTTTAACTTGGTCAATCAAATATTTTGCAGCTAAAAAGCAACATGGTTAAATTAAACTCTTTCTTTGCAACCACAACTATTTTGTAAAACAAATAATTCCACTGGATAACTGAACTCTGAAAAACACATTTGATTTTTTTTTCAGACTGTTTTCTACCATGATACTGGAGATTACAAATGAGTCACGTTCTTACCGGTCACTGTTGGTGTCATGGGCGTGGCCCTCACTATCACTGTGCTCATTACAGAAGAGAACTTTTCTTGGACACTGGGAAGGTCAGTGAACTCGGGACACTGACAGAGCATAACTGGGCTCATATGATATTTTCTGCAGCTCTCTAGCATCTGAGGTCCTAGTTCCGATGCCAATCACATAAATGCCCTGCTGTTTGAGAGCTGAGGCTGGGCTATCTACATTGTCAAAAGACCTTCCCCAGTTAGCAAGATCAATATCTGTGGGACACCCTGCAGGCGTCTACTCCCAGAGGAGTTTGTAAAGACGTTGTCTCTGACGTATTGGAGAGCTGCCCGGTGTTTAGGGGTCTTCCTCCTCTGTGTCTAAGCCCTCTGACCGAGTCCACCACATCCTCCCCTGTGGTATATGTGTTCAGATAGAAATGGACCTCTGGTTCTCTGCTGTACTGGACCACAGAGACATGGTCTTTGTTTTCTCCCACATTGAGTTTCTCCACCACTCTCTCTACAAAATCACGCATGGCAGGGAAGCCATTCCTTGTGCCATCAGAACCATCCAGAAGGAATACGATATCTTTTCTGTCACGTGAAACTGAGAAAAGACAGTAGGACAAAACAATGAAAACCTTTCACAAAGGTTGTGAGATTTTCTTTCACTGGCACACTAATATTTTAACAACACTAGCCTGGTCTACTTCTGTTTTAGAAAGACCAAAGCATGCCACCAACTGGTTTGAAATGCACAAAAAACCTATACACACATCACATTCCTTTATTTGCTTTTCCTCATTGTAGCTAAAATAAGTGAATTTTGGAGCCAGCAATAGGATGTGTCTGACAACATACCAATTACGGTTGGTAATTCTGGGGTGACTTCAATAACTGCAGCTTCCACAGAGGACTCAACTTGCTGTTGCACTTTGGGTAGGTCAGTCAGTTCAGACACAGATAGAGCATAACTGGGCTCGCCAGTTATGGTCTGAAGTTCTGTGCTGTCAGAGCCTCGGGTTCCAATTGCAATGGTCAAGACACCCAGCTGTTTGAGAGCAGAGGCTGGTTCATCAATACTGTCAAATGATCTTCCACCAGTGATCAATATTAGGACCTGCGGAACTCCTTCGGGCCGCCTGCTTCCGGCAGAGGCCGTGAAGACGTTATCCCTCAAGTACCGGAGAGCTGCTCCAGTGTTGAGGGGTCGTCCGCCTTTGTGCCTCAAACCTCTGACACTGTCAAGGACCTCTCTTTTTGTGGTGTATGTGTTCAGATAGAACTGGACGGCTGGATCGCTGCTGTACTGAACAACCGACACACGGTCTTTGCCATCATCCACACTGAGTGTCTCTACTTGTTTTTGGACAAAGTCTCTCATAGCTGGGAATCCAGTTCTAGTAGCATCAGATCCATCCAGCAAAAACACCACATCCTTTCCTGCTGGCTGTCTGACCACTAAGAGACATGAGATTTACCATATGTTTAACTTGGTCAATCAAATATTTTGCAGCTAAAAAGCAACATGGTAAAATTGAACTCTTTCTTTGCAACCACAACTATTTTGTAAAACAAAACAAAAAAACAATCCACTGGCTGACTTAACACAGCACAACACATATCCTTTCTTTTCACACTGTTTACTACCATGACACTGGAATTTGAAGATGGCTCATGTTCTTACCAGTCACTGTTGGGGTCAAAGGTGTGACCCTCATTAACACTGTGCTCATTACAGAGGAGAGCTGTTCTTGAACATTGGGAAGGTCAGTGAAGTCAGACACAGATACAGCATGACTGGGCTCGCCAGTTATGGTCTGAAGTTCTCTGGGGTCAGAGCCTCGGGTTCCAATTGCAATGGTCAAGACACCCAGCTGTTTGAGAGCAGAGGCTGGTTCATCAATACTGTCAAATGATCTTCCACCAGTGATCAATATTAGGACCTGCGGAACTCCTTGGGGCTGCCTGCTTCCGGCAGAGGCCGTGAAGACGTTATCCCTCAAGTACCGGAGAGCTGCTCCAGTGTTGAGGGGTCGTCCGCCTTTGTGCCTCAAACCTCTGACACTGTCAAGGACCTCTCTTTTTGTGGTGTAAGTGTTCAGATAGAACTGGACGGCTGGATCGCTGCTGTACTGAACAACCGACACACGGTCTTTGCCATCATCCACACTGAGTGTCTCTACTTGTTTTTGGACAAAGTCTCTCATAGCTGGGAATCCAGTTCTAGTAGTATCAGATCCATCCAGCAAAAACACCACATCCTTTCCTGCTGGCTGTCTGACCACTAAGAGACATGAGATTTACCATATGTTTAACTTGGTCAATCAAATATTTTGCAGCTAAAAAGCAACATGGTTAAATTAAACTCTTTCTTTGCAACCACAACTGTTTTGTAAAACAAATAATTCCACTGCCTAACTGAACTCTGAAAAACACATTTGATTTTTTTTTTCAGACTGTTTTCTACCATGATACTGGAGATTACAAATGAGTCACGTTCTTACCGGTCACTGTTGGTGTCATGGGCGTGGCCCTCACTATCACTGTGCTCATTACAGAAGAGAGCTTTTCTTGGACACTGGGAAGGTCAGTGAACTCGGACACTGACAGAGCATAACTGGGCTCATATGATATTTTCTGCAGCTCTCTAGCATCTGAGGTCCTAGTTCCGATGCCAATCACATAAATGCCCTGCTGTTTGAGAGCTGAGGCTGGGCTATCTACATTGTCAAAAGACCTTCCCCCAGTTAGCAAGATCAATATCTGTGGGACACCCTGCAGGCGTCTACTCCCAGAGGAGTTTGTAAAGACGTTGTCTCTGACGTATTGGAGAGCTGCCCCGGTGTTTAGGGGTCTTCCTCCTCTGTGTCTAAGCCCTCTGACCGAGTCCACCACATCCTCCCCTGTGGTATATGTGTTCAGATAGAAATGGACCTCTGGTTCTCTGCTGTACTGGACCACAGAGACATGGTCTTTGTTTTCTCCCACATTGAGTTTCTCCACCACTCTCTCTACAAAATCACGCATGGCAGGGAAGCCATTCCTTGTGCCATCAGAACCATCCAGAAGGAATACGATATCTTTTCTGTCACGTGAAACTGAGAAAAGACAGTAGGACAAAACAATGAAAACCTTTCACAAAGGTTGTGAGATTTTCTTTCACTGGCACACTAATATTTTAACAACACTAGCCTGGTCTACTTCTGTTTTAGAAAGACCAAAGCATGCCACCAACTGGTTTGAAATGCACAAAAACCTATACACACATCACATTCCTTTATTTGCTTTTCCTCATTGTAGCTAAAATAAGTGAATTTTGGAGCCAGCAATAGGATGTGTCTGACAACATACCAATTACGGTTGGTAATTCTGGGGTGACTTCAATAACTGCAGCTTCCACAGAGGACTCAACTTGCTGTTGCACTTTGGGTAGGTCAGTCAGTTCAGACACAGATAGAGCATAACTGGGCTCGCCAGTTATGGTCTGAAGTTCTGTGCTGTCAGAGCCTCGGGTTCCAATTGCAATGGTCAAGACACCCAGCTGTTTGAGAGCAGAGGCTGGTTCATCAATACTGTCAAATGATCTTCCACCAGTGATCAATATTAGGACCTGCGGAACTCCTTCGGGCCGCCTGCTTCCGGCAGAGGCCGTGAAGACGTTATCCCTCAAGTACCGGAGAGCTGCTCCAGTGTTGAGGGGTCGTCCGCCTTTGTGCCTCAAACCTCTGACACTGTCAAGGACCTCTCTTTTTGTGGTGTATGTGTTCAGATAGAACTGGACGGCTGGATCGCTGCTGTACTGAACAACCCGACACACGGTCTTTGCCATCATCCACACTGAGTGTCTCTACTTGTTTTTGGACAAAGTCTCTCATAGCTGGGAATCCAGTTCTAGTAGCATCAGATCCATCCAGCAAAAACACCACATCCTTTCCTGCTGGCTGTCTGACCACTAAGAGACATGAGATTTACCATATGTTTAACTTGGTCAATCAAATATTTTGCAGCTAAAAAGCAACATGGTAAAATTGAACTCTTTCTTTGCAACCACAACTATTTTGTAAAACAAAACAAAAAAAAACAATCCACTGGCTGACTTAACACAGCACAACACATATCCTTTCTTTTCACACTGTTTTCTACCATGACACTGGAATTTGAAGATGGCTCATGTTCTTACCAGTCACTGTTGGGGTCAAAGGTGTGACCCTCATTAGCACTGTGCTCATTACAGAGGAGAGCTGTTCTTGAACATTGGGAAGGTCAGTGAAGTCAGACACAGATACAGCATGACTGGGCTCGCCAGTTATGGTCTGAAGTTCTCTGGGGTCAGAGCCTCGGGTTCCAATTGCAATGGTCAAGACACCCAGCTGTTTGAGAGCAGAGGCTGGTTCATCAATACTGTCAAATGATCTTCCACCAGTGATCAATATTAGGACCTGCGGAACTCCTTGGGGCTGCCTGCTTCCGGCAGAGGCCGTGAAGACGTTATCCCTCAAGTACCGGAGAGCTGCTCCAGTGTTGAGGGGTCGTCCGCCTTTGTGCCTCAAACCTCTGACACTGTCAAGGACCTCTCTTTTTGTGGTGTAAGTGTTCAGATAGAACTGGACGGCTGGATCGCTGCTGTACTGAACAACCGACACACGGTCTTTGCCATCATCCACACTGAGTGTCTCTACTTGTTTTTGGACAAAGTCTCTCATAGCTGGGAATCCAGTTCTAGTAGTATCAGATCCATCCAGCAAAACACCACATCCTTTCCTGCTGGCTGTCTGACCACTAAGAGACATGAGATTTACCATATGTTTAACTTGGTCAATCAAATATTTTGCAGCTAAAAAGCAACATGGTTAAATTAAACTCTTTCTTTGCAACCACAACTATTTTGTAAAACAAATAATTCCACTGGATAACTGAACTCTGAAAAACACATTTGATTTTTTCAGACTGTTTTCTACCATGATACTGGAGATTACAAATGAGTCACGTTCTTACCGGTCACTGTTGGTGTCATGGGCGTGGCCCTCACTATCACTGTGCTCATTACAGAAGAGAGCTTTTCTTGGACACTGGGAAGGTCAGTGAACTCGGACACTGACAGAGCATAACTGGGCTCATATGATATTTTCTGCAGCTCTCTAGCATCTGAGGTCCTAGTTCCGATGCCAATCACATAAATGCCCTGCTGTTTGAGAGCTGAGGCTGGGCTATCTACATTGTCAAAAGACCTTCCCCAGTTAGCAAGATCAATATCTGTGGGACACCCTGCAGGCGTCTACTCCCAGAGGAGTTTGTAAAGACGTTGTCTCTGACGTATTGGAGAGCTGCCCGGTGTTTAGGGGTCTTCCTCCTCTGTGTCTAAGCCCTCTGACCGAGTCCACCACATCCTCCCCTGTGGTATATGTGTTCAGATAGAAATGGACCTCTGGTTCTCTGCTGTACTGAACCACAGAGACATGGTCTTTGTTTTCTCCCACATTGAGTTTCTCCACCACTCTCTCTACAAAATCACGCATGGCAGGGAAGCCATTCCTTGTGCCATCAGAACCATCCAGAAGGAATACGATATCTTTTCTGTCACGTGAAACTGAGAAAAGACAGTAGGACAAAACAATGAAAACCTTTCACAAAGGTTGTGAGATTTTCTTTCACTGGCACACTAATATTTTAACAACACTAGCCTGGTCTACTTCTGTTTTAGAAAGACCAAAGCATGCCACCAACTGGTTTGAAATGCACAAAAACCTATACACACATCACATTCCTTTATTTGCTTTTCCTCATTGTAGCTAAAATAAGTGAATTTTGGAGCCAGCAATAGGATGTGTCTGACAACATACCAATTACGGTTGGTAATTCTGGGGTGACTTCAATAACTGCAGCTTCCACAGAGGACTCAACTTGCTGTTGCACTTTGGGTAGGTCAGTCAGTTCAGACACAGATAGAGCATAACTGGGCTCGCCAGTTATGGTCTGAAGTTCTGTGCTGTCAGAGCCTCGGGTTCCAATTGCAATGGTCAAGACACCCAGCTGTTTGAGAGCAGAGGCTGGTTCATCAATACTGTCAAATGATCTTCCACCAGTGATCAATATTAGGACCTGCGGAACTCCTTCGGGACGCCTGCTTCCGGCAGAGGCCGTGAAGACGTTATCCCTCAAGTACCGGAGAGCTGCTCCAGTGTTGAGGGGTCGTCCGCCTTTGTGCCTCAAACCTCTGACACTGTCAAGGACCTCTCTTTTGTGGTGTAAGTGTTCAGATAGAACTGGACGGCTGGATCGCTGCTGTACTGAACAACCGACACACGGTCTTTGCCATCATCCACACTGAGTGTCTCTACTTGTTTTTGGACAAAGTCTCTCATAGCTGGGAATCCAGTTCTAGTAGCATCAGATCCATCCAGCAAAAACACCACATCCTTTCCTGCTGGCTGTCTGACCACTAAGAGACATGAGATTTACCATATGTTTAACTTGGTCAATCAAATATTTTGCAGCTAAAAAGCAACATGGTAAAATTGAACTCTTTCTTTGCAACCACAACTATTTTGTAAAACAACACAGCACAACACATATCCTTTCTTTTCACACTGTTTTCTACCATGACACTGGAATTTGAAGATGGCTCATGTTCTTACCAGTCACTGTTGGGGTCAAAGGTGTGACCCTCATTAGCACTGTGCTCATTACAGAGGAGAGCTGTTCTTGAACATTGGGAAGGTCAGTGAAGTCAGACACAGATACAGCATGACTGGGCTCGCCAGTTATGGTCTGAAGTTCTCTGGGGTCAGAGCCTCGGGTTCCAATTGCAATGGTCAAGACACCCAGCTGTTTGAGAGCAGAGGCTGGTTCATCAATACTGTCAAATGATCTTCCACCAGTGATCAATATTAGGACCTGCGGAACTCCTTCGGGCCGCCTGCTTCCGGCAGAGGCCGTGAAGACGTTATCCCTCAAGTACCGGAGAGCTGCTCCAGTGTTGAGGGGTCGTCCGCCTTTGTGCCTCAAACCTCTGACACTGTCAAGGACCTCTCTTTTTGTGGTGTAAGTGTTCAGATAGAACTGGGCGGCTGGATCGCTGCTGTACTGAACAACCGACACACGGTCTTTGCCATCATCCACACTGAGTGTCTCTACTTGTTTTTGGACAAAGTCTCTCATAGCTGGGAATCCAGTTCTAGTAGTATCAGATCCATCCAGCAAAAACACCACATCCTTTCCTGCTGGCGGTCTGACCACTAAGAGACATGAGATTTACCATATGTTTAACTTGGTCAATCAAATATTTTGCAGCTAAAAAGCAACATGGTTAAATTAAACTCTTTCTTTGCAACCACAACTATTTTGTAAAACAAATAATTCCACTGGATAACTGAACTCTGAAAAACACATTTGATTTTTTTTTTTCAGACTGTTTTCTACCATGATACTGGAGATTACAAATGAGTCACGTTCTTACCGGTCACTGTTGGTGTCATGGGCGTGGCCCTCACTATCACTGTGCTCATTACAGAAGAGAACTTTTCTTGGACACTGGGAAGGTCAGTGAACTCGGACACTGACAGAGCATAACTGGGCTCATATGATATTTTCTGCAGCTCTCTAGCATCTGAGGTCCTAGTTCCGATGCCAATCACATAAATGCCCTGCTGTTTGAGAGCTGAGGCTGGGCTATCTACATTGTCAAAAGACCTTCCCCAGTTAGCAAGATCAATATCTGTGGGACACCCTGCAGGCGTCTACTCCCAGAGGAGTTTGTAAAGACGTTGTCTCTGACGTATTGGAGAGCTGCCCGGTGTTTAGGGGTCTTCCTCCTCTGTGTCTAAGCCCTCTGACCGAGTCCACCACATCCTCCCCTGTGGTATATGTGTTCAGATAGAAATGGACCTCTGGTTCTCTGCTGTACTGAACCACAGAGACATGGTCTTTGTTTTCTCCCACATTGAGTTTCTCCACCACTCTCTCTACAAAATCACGCATGGCAGGGAAGCCATTCCTTGTGCCATCAGAACCATCCAGAAGGAATACGATATCTTTTCTGTCACGTGAAACTGAGAAAAGACAGTAGGACAAAACAATGAAAACCTTTCACAAAGGTTGTGAGATTTTCTTTCACTGGCACACTAATATTTTAACAACACTAGCCTGGTCTACTTCTGTTTTAGAAAGACCAAAGCATGCCACCAACTGGTTTGAAATGCACAACAAACCTATACACACATCACATTCCTTTATTTGCTTTTCCTCATTGTAGCTAAAATAAGTGAATTTTGGAGCCAGCAATAGGATGTGTCTGACAACATACCAATTACGGTTGGTAATTCTGGGGTGACTTCAATAACTGCAGCTTCCACAGAGGACTCAACTTGCTGTTGCACTTTGGGTAGGTCAGTCAGTTCAGACACAGATAGAGCATAACTGGGCTCGCCAGTTATGGTCTGAAGTTCTGTGCTGTCAGAGCCTCGGGTTCCAATTGCAATGGTCAAGACACCCAGCTGTTTGAGAGCAGAGGCTGGTTCATCAATACTGTCAAATGATCTTCCACCAGTGATCAATATTAGGACCTGCGGAACTCCTTCGGGACGCCTGCTTCCGGCAGAGGCCGTGAAGACGTTATCCCTCAAGTACCGGAGAGCTGCTCCAGTGTTGAGGGGTCGTCCGCCTTTGTGCCTCAAACCTCTGACACTGTCAAGGACCTCTCTTTTGTGGTGTAAGTGTTCAGATAGAACTGGACGGCTGGATCGCTGCTGTACTGAACAACCGACACACGGTCTTTGCCATCATCCACACTGAGTGTCTCTACTTGTTTTTGGACAAAGTCTCTCATAGCTGGGAATCCAGTTCTAGTAGCATCAGATCCATCCAGCAAAAACACCACATCCTTTCCTGCTGGCTGTCTGACCACTAAGAGACATGAGATTTACCATATGTTTAACTTGGTCAATCAAATATTTTGCAGCTAAAAAGCAACATGGTAAAATTGAACTCTTTCTTTGCAACCACAACTATTTTGTAAAACAAAACAAAAAAAACAATCCACTGGCTGACTTAACACAGCATAACACATATCCTTTCTTTTCACACTGTTTTCTACCATGACACTGGAATTTGAAGATGGCTCATGTTCTTACCAGTCACTGTTGGGGTCAAAGGTGTGACCCTCATTAGCACTGTGCTCATTACAGAGGAGAGCTGTTCTTGAACATTGGGAAGGTCAGTGAAGTCAGACACAGATACAGCATGACTGGGCTCGCCAGTTATGGTCTGAAGTTCTCTGGGGTCAGAGCCTCGGGTTCCAATTGCAATGGTCAAGACACCCAGCTGTTTGAGAGCAGAGGCTGGTTCATCAATACTGTCAAATGATCTTCCACCAGTGATCAATATTAGGACCTGCGGAACTCCTTCGGGACGCCTGCTTCCGGCAGAGGCCGTGAAGACGTTATCCCTCAAGTACCGGAGAGCTGCTCCAGTGTTGAGGGGTCGTCCGCCTTTGTGCCTCAAACCTCTGACACTGTCAAGGACCTCTCTTTTGTGGTGTAAGTGTTCAGATAGAACTGGACGGCTGGATCGCTGCTGTACTGAACAACCGACACACGGTCTTTGCCATCATCCACACTGAGTGTCTCTACTTGTTTTTGGACAAAGTCTCTCATAGCTGGGAATCCAGTTCTAGTAGTATCAGATCCATCCAGCAAAAACACCACATCCTTTCCTGCTGGCGGTCTGACCACTAAGAGACATGAGATTTACCATATGTTTAACTTGGTCAATCAAATATTTTGCAGCTAAAAAGCAACATGGTTAAATTAAACTCTTTCTTTGCAACCACAACTATTTTGTAAAAACAAATAATTCCACTGGCTAACTGAACTCTGAAAAACACATTTGATTTTTTTTCAGACTGTTTTCTACCATGATACTGGAGATTACAAATGAGTCACGTTCTTACGGTCACTGTTGGTGTCATGGGCGTGGCCCTCACTATCACTGTGCTCATTACAGAAGAGAGCTTTTCTTGGACACTGGGAAGGTCAGTGAACTCGGACACTGACAGAGCATAACTGGGCTCATATGATATTTTCTGCAGCTCTCTAGCATCTGAGGTCCTAGTTCCGATGCCAATCACATAAATGCCCTGCTGTTTGAGAGCTGAGGCTGGGCTATCTACATTGTCAAAAGACCTTCCCCAGTTAGCAAGATCAATATCTGTGGGACACCTTGCAGGCGTCTACTCCCAGAGGAGTTTGTAAAGACGTTGTCTCTGACGTATTGGAGAGCTGCCCGGTGTTTAGGGGTCTTCCTCCTCTGTGTCTAAGCCCTCTGACCGAGTCCACCACATCCTCCCTGTGGTATATGTGTTCAGATAGAAATGGACCTCTGGTTCTCTGCTGTACTGGACCACAGAGACATGGTCTTTGTTTTCTCCCACATTGAGTTTCTCCACCACTCTCTCTACAAAATCACGCATGGCAGGGAAGCCATTCCTTGTGCCATCAGAACCATCCAGAAGGAATACGATATCTTTTCTGTCACGTGAAACTGAGAAAAGACAGTAGGACAAAACAATGAAAACCTTTCACAAAGGTTGTGAGATTTTCTTTCACTGGCACACTAATATTTTAACAACACTAGCCTGGTCTACTTCTGTTTTAGAAAGACCAAAGCATGCCACCAACTGGTTTGAAATGCACAAAAACCTATACACACATCACATTCCTTTATTTGCTTTTCCTCACTGTAGCTAAAATAAGTGAATTTTGGAGCCAGCAATAGGATGTGTCTGACAACATACCAATTACAGTTGGTAATTCTGGGGTGACTTCAATAACTGCAGCTTCCACAGAGGACTCAACTTGCTGTTGCACTTTGGGTAGGTCAGTCAGTTCAGACACAGATAGAGCATAACTGGGCTCGCCAGTTATGGTCTGAAGTTCTGTGCTGTCAGAGCCTCGGGTTCCAATTGCAATGGTCAAGACACCCAGCTGTTTGAGAGCAGAGGCTGGTTCATCAATACTGTCAAATGATCTTCCACCAGTGATCAATATTAGGGACCTGCGGAACTCCTTCGGGCGCCTGCTTCCGGCAGAGGCCGTGAAGACGTTATCCCTCAAGTACCGGAGAGCTGCTCCAGTGTTGAGGGGTCGTCCGCCTTTGTGCCTCAAACTTCTGACACTGTCAAGGACCTCTCTTTTTGTGGTGTAAGTGTTCAGATAGAACTGGACGGCTGGATCTCTGCTGTACTGAACAACCGACACACGGTCTTTGCCATCATCCACAGTGAGTGTCTCTACTTGTTTTTGGACAAAGTCTCTCATAGCTGGGAATCCAGTTCTAGTAGCATCAGATCCATCCAGCAAAAACACCACATCCTTTCCTGCTGGCTGTCTGACCACTAAGAGACATGAGATTTACCATATGTTTAACTTGGTCAATCAAATATTTTGCAGCTAAAAAGCAACATGGTAAAATTGAACTCTTTCTTTGCAACCACAACTATTTTGTAAAACAAAACAAAAAAACAATCCACTGGCTGACTTAACACAGCACAACACATATCCTTTCTTTTCACACTGTTTTCTACCATGACACTGGAATTTGAAGATGGCTCATGTTCTTACCAGTCACTGTTGGGGTCAAAGGTGTGACCCTCATTAGCACTGTGCTCATTACAGAGGAGAGCTGTTCTTGAACATTGGGAAGGTCAGTGAAGTCAGACACAGATACAGCATGACTGGGCTCGCCAGTTATGGTCTGAAGTTCTCTAGGGTCAGAGCCTCGGGTTCCAATTGCAATGGTCAAGACACCCAGCTGTTTGAGAGCAGAGGCTGGTTCATCAATACTGTCAAATGATCTTCCACCAGTGATCAATATTAGGACCTGCGGAACTCCTTGGGGCCGCCTGCTTCCGGCAGAGGCCGTGAAGACGTTATCCCTCAAGTACCGGAGAGCTGCTCCAGTGTTGAGGGGTCGTCCGCCTTTGTGCCTCAAACCTCTGACACTGTCAAGGACCTCTCTTTTGTGGTGTAAGTGTTCAGATAGAACTGGACGGCTGGATCTCTGCTGTACTGAACAACCGACACACGGTCTTTGCCATCATCCACACTGAGTGTCTCTACTTGTTTTTGGACAAAGTCTCTCATAGCTGGGAATCCAGTTCTAGTAGTATCAGATCCATCCAGCAAAAACACCACATCCTTTCCTGCTGGCGGTCTGACCACTAAGAGACATGAGATTTACCATATGTTTAACTTGGTCAATCAAATATTTTGCAGCTAAAAAGCAACATGGTTAAATTAAACTCTTTCTTTGCAACCACAACTATTTTGTAAAAACAAATAATTCCACTGGATAACTGAACTCTGAAAAACACATTTGATTTTTTTTCAGACTGTTTTCTACCATGATACTGGAGATTACAAATGAGTCACGTTCTTACCGGTCACTGTTGGTGTCATGGGCGTGGCCCTCACTATCACTGTGCTCATTACAGAAGAGAGCTTTTCTTGGACACTGGGAAGGTCAGTGAACTCGGACACTGACAGAGCATAACTGGGCTCATATGATATTTTCTGCAGCTCTCTAGCATCTGAGGTCCTAGTTCCGATGCCAATCACATAAATGCCCTGCTGTTTGAGAGCTGAGGCTGGGCTATCTACATTGTCAAAAGACCTTCCCCCAGTTAGCAAGATCAATATCTGTGGGACACCCTGCAGGCGTCTACTCCCAGAGGAGTTTGTAAAGACGTTGTCTCTGACGTATTGGAGAGCTGCCCGGTGTTTAGGGGTCTTCCTCCTCTGTGTCTAAGCCCTCTGACCGAGTCCACCACATCCTCCCCTGTGGTATATGTGTTCAGATAGAAATGGACCTCTGGTTCTCTGCTGTACTGGACCACAGAGACATGGTCTTTGTTTTCTCCCACATTGAGTTTCTCCACCACTCTCTCTACAAAATCACGCATGGCAGGGAAGCCATTCCTTGTGCCATCAGAACCATCCAGAAGGAATACGATATCTTTTCTGTCACGTGAAACTGAGAAAAGACAGTAGGACAAAACAATGAAAACCTTTCACAAAGGTTGTGAGATTTTCTTTCACTGGCACACTAATATTTTAACAACACTAGCCTGGTCTACTTCTGTTTTAGAAAGACCAAAGCATGCCACCAACTGGTTTGAAATGCACAAAAACCTATACACACATCACATTCCTTTATTTGCTTTTCCTCATTGTAGCTAAAATAAGTGAATTTTGGAGCCAGCAATAGGATGTGTCTGACAACATACCAATTACGGTTGGTAATTCTGGGGTGACTTCAATAACTGCAGCTTCCACAGAGGACTCAACTTGCTGTTGCACTTTGGGTAGGTCAGTCAGTTCAGACACAGATAGAGCATAACTGGGCTCGCCAGTTATGGTCTGAAGTTCTGTGCTGTCAGAGCCTCGGGTTCCAATTGCAATGGTCAAGACACCCAGCTGTTTGAGAGCAGAGGCTGGTTCATCAATACTGTCAAATGATCTTCCACCAGTGATCAATATTAGGACCTGCGGAACTCCTTCGGGACGCCTGCTTCCGGCAGAGGCCGTGAAGACGTTATCCCTCAAGTACCGGAGAGCTGCTCCAGTGTTGAGGGGTCGTCCGCCTTTGTGCCTCAAACCTCTGACACTGTCAAGGACCTCTCTTTTTGTGGTGTATGTGTTCAGATAGAACTGGACGGCTGGATCTCTGCTGTACTGAACAACCGACACACGGTCTTTGCCATCATCCACACTGAGTGTCTCTACTTGTTTTTGGACAAAGTCTCTCATAGCTGGGAATCCAGTTCTAGTAGCATCAGATCCATCCAGCAAAAACACCACATCCTTTAATGCTGGCTGTCTGACCACTAAGAGACATGAGAATTACCATATGTTTAACTTGGTCAATCAAATATTTTGCAGCTAAAAAGCAACATGGTAAAATTGAACTCTTTCTTTGCAACCACAACTATTTTGTAAAACAAAACAAAAAAACAATCCACTGGCTGACTTAACACAGCACAACACATATCCTTTCTTTTCACACTGTTTTCTACCATGTCACTGGAATTTGAAGATGGCTCATGTTCTTACCAGTCACTGTTGGGGTCAAAGGTGTGACCCTCATTAGCACTGTGCTCATTACAGAGGAGAGCTGTTCTTGAACATTGGGAAGGTCAGTGAAGTCAGACACAGATACAGCATGACTGGGCTCGCCAGTTATGGTCTGAAGTTCTCTGGGGTCAGAGCCTCGGGTTCCAATTGCAATGGTCAAGACACCCAGCTGTTTGAGAGCAGAGGCTGGTTCATCAATACTGTCAAATGATCTTCCACCAGTGATCAATATTAGGACCTGCGGAACTCTTTCGGGCTGCCTGCTTCCGGCAGAGGCCGTGAAGACATTATCCCTCAAGTACCGGAGAGCTGCTCCAGTGTTGAGGGGTCGTCCGCCTTTGTGCCTCAAACCTCTGACACTGTCAAGGACCTCTCTTTTTGTGGTGTAAGTGTTCAGATAGAACTGGACGGCTGGATCGCTGCTGTACTGAACAACCGACACACGGTCTTTGCCATCATCCACACTGAGTGTCTCTACTTGTTTTTGGACAAAGTCTCTCATAGCTGGGAATCCAGTTCTAGTAGTATCAGATCCATCCAGCAAAAACACCACATCCTTTCCTGCTGGCGGTCTGACCACTAAGAGACATGAGATTTACCATATGTTTAACTTGGTCAATCAAATATTTTGCAGCTAAAAAGCAACATGGTTAAATTAAACTCTTTCTTTGCAACCACAACTATTTTGTAAAACAAATAATTCCACTGGATAACTGAACTCTGAAAAACACATTTGATGTTTTTTTTTTCAGACTGTTTTCTACCATGATACTGGAGATTACAAATGAGTCACGTTCTTACCGGTCACACTGTTGGTGTCATGGGCGTGGCCCTCACTATCACTGTGCTCATTACAGAGGAGAGCTGTTCTTGAACATTGGGAAGGTCAGTGAAGTCAGACACAGATACAGCATGACTGGGCTCGCCAGTTATGGTCTGAAGTTCTCTGGGGTCAGAGCCTCGGGTTCCAATTGCAATGGTCAAGACACCCAGCTGTTTGAGAGCAGAGGCTGGTTCATCAATACTGTCAAATGATCTTCCACCAGTGATCAATATTAGGACCTGCGGAACTCCTTCGGGACGCCTGCTTCCGGCAGAGGCCGTGAAGACGTTATCCCTCAAGTACCGGAGAGCTGCTCCAGTGTTGAGGGGTCGTCCGCCTTTGTGCCTCAAACCTCTGACACTGTCAAGGACCTCTCTTTTTGTGGTGTAAGTGTTCAGATAGAACTGGACGGCTGGATCGCTGCTGTACTGAACAACCGACACACGGTCTTTGCCATCATCCACACTGAGTGTCTCTACTTGTTTTTGGACAAAGTCTCTCATAGTTGGGAATCCAGTTCTAGTAGTATCAGATCCATCCAGCAAAAACACCACATCCTTTCCTGCTGGCGGTCTGACCACTAAGAGACATGAGATTTACCATATGTTTAACTTGGTCAATCAAATATTTTGCAGCTAAAAAGCAACATGGTTAAATTAAACTCTTTCTTTGCAACCACAACTATTTTGTAAAAACAAATAATTCCACTGCCTAACTGAACTCTGAAAAACACATTTGATGTTTTTTTCAGACTGTTTTCTACCATGATACTGGAGATTACAAATGAGTCACGTTCTTACCGGTCACTGTTGGTGTCATGGGCGTAGCCCTCACTATCACTGTGCTCATTACAGAGGAGAGCTGTTCTTGAACATTGGGAAGGTCAGTGAAGTCAGACACAGATACAGCATGACTGGGCTCGCCAGTTATGGTCTGAAGTTCTCTGGGGTCAGAGCCTCGGGTTCCAATTGCAATGGTCAAGACACCCAGCTGTTTGAGAGCAGAGGCTGGTTCATCAATACTGTCAAATGATCTTCCACCAGTGATCAATATTAGGACCTGCGGAACTCTTTCGGGCTGCCTGCTTCCGGCAGAGGCCGTGAAGACGTTATCCCTCAAGTACCGGAGAGCTGCTCCAGTGTTGAGGGGTCGTCCGCCTTTGTGCCTCAAACCTCTGACACTGTCAAGGACCTCTCTTTTGTGGTGTAAGTGTTCAGATAGAACTGGACTGCTGGATCTCTGCTGTACTGAACAACCGACACACGGTCTTTGCCATCATCCACACTGAGTGTCTCTACTTGTTTTTGGACAAAGTCTCTCATAGCTGGGAATCCAGTTCTAGTAGTATCAGATCCATCCAGCAAAAACACCACATCCTTTCCTGCTGGCGGTCTGACCACTAAGAGACATGAGATTTACCATATGTTTAACTTGGTCAATCAAATATTTTGCAGCTAAAAAGCAACATGGTTAAATTAAACTCTCTTTCTTTTGCAACCACAACTATTTTGTAAAACAAATAATTCCACTGGCTAACTGAACTCTGAAAAACACATTTGATTTTTTTTCAGACTGTTTTCTACCATGATACTGGAGATTACAAATGAGTCACGTTCTTACCGGTCACTGTTGGTGTCATGGGCGTGGCCCTCACTATCACTGTGCTCATTACAGAAGAGAGCTTTTCTTGGACACTGGGAAGGTCAGTGAACTCGGACACTGACAGAGCATAACTGGGCTCATATGATATTTTCTGCAGCTCTCTAGCATCTGAGGTCCTAGTTCCGATGCCAATCACATAAATGCCCTGCTGTTTGAGAGCTGAGGCTGGGCTATCTACATTGTCAAAAGACCTTCCCCAGTTAGCAAGATCAATATCTGTGGGACACCTTGCAGGCGTCTACTCCCAGAGGAGTTTGTAAAGACGTTGTCTCTGACGTATTGGAGAGCTGCCCGGTGTTTAGGGGTCTTCCTCCTCTGTGTCTAAGCCCTCTGACCGAGTCCACCACATCCTCCCCTGTGGTATATGTGTTCAGATAGAAATGGACCTCTGGTTCTCTGCTGTACTGGACCACAGAGACATGGTCTTTGTTTTCTCCCACATTGAGTTTCTCCACCACTCTCTCTACAAAATCACGCATGGCAGGGAAGCCATTCCTTGTGCCATCAGAACCATCCAGAAGGAATACGATATCTTTTCTGTCACGTGAAACTGAGAAAAGACAGTAGGACAAAACAATGAAAACCTTTCACAAAGGTTGTGAGATTTTCTTTCACTGGCACACTAATATTTTAACAACACTAGCCTGGTCTACTTCTGTTTTAGAAAGACCAAAGCATGCCACCAACTGGTTTGAAATGCACAAAAACCTATACACACATCACATTCCTTTATTTGCTTTTCCTCACTGTAGCTAAAATAAGTGAATTTTGGAGCCAGCAATAGGATGTGTCTGACAACATACCAATTACGGTTGGTAATTCTGGGGTGACTTCAATAACTGCAGCTTCCACAGAGGACTCAACTTGCTGTTGCACTTTGGGTAGGTCAGTCAGTTCAGACACAGATAGAGCATAACTGGGCTCGCCAGTTATGGTCTGAAGTTCTGTGCTGTCAGAGCCTCGGGTTCCAATTGCAATGGTCAAGACACCCAGCTGTTTGAGAGCAGAGGCTGGTTCATCAATACTGTCAAATGATCTTCCACCAGTGATCAATATTAAGACCTGCGGAACTCCTTCGGGCGCCTGCTTCCGGCAGAGGCCGTGAAGACGTTATCCCTCAAGTACCGGAGAGCTGCTCCAGTGTTGAGGGGTCGTCCGCCTTTGTGCCTCAAACCTCTGACACTGTCAAGGACCTCTCTTTTTGTGGTGTAAGTGTTCAGATAGAACTGGGCGGCTGGATCTCTGCTGTACTGAACAACCGACACACGGTCTTTGCCATCATCCACACTGAGTGTCTCTACTTGTTTTTGGACAAAGTCTCTCATAGCTGGGAATCCAGTTCTAGTAGCATCAGATCCATCCAGCAAAAACACCACATCCTTTCCTGCTGGCTGTCTGACCACTAAGAGACATGAGAATTACCATATGTTTAACTTGGTCAATCAAATATTTTGCAGCTAAAAGCAACATGGTAAAATTGAACTCTTTCTTTGCAACCACAACTATTTTGTAAAACAAAACAAAAAAACAATCCACTGGCTGACTTAACACAGCACAACACATATCCTTTCTTTTCACACTGTTTTCTACCATGACACTGGAATTTGAAGATGGCTCATGTTCTTACCAGTCACTGTTGGGGTCAAAGGTGTGACCCTCATTAGCACTGTGCTCATTACAGAGGAGAGCTGTTCTTGAACATTGGGAAGGTCAGTGAAGTCAGACACAGATACAGCATGACTGGGCTCGCCAGTTATGGTCTGAAGTTCTCTGGGGTCAGAGCCTCGGGTTCCAATTGCAATGGTCAAGACACCCAGCTGTTTGAGAGCAGAGGCTGGTTCATCAATACTGTCAAATGATCTTCCACCAGTGATCAATATTAGGACCTGCGGAACTCCTTGGGGCTGCCTGCTTCCGGCAGAGGCCGTGAAGACGTTATCCCTCAAGTACCGGAGAGCTGCTCCAGTGTTGAGGGGTCGTCCGCCTTTGTGCCTCAAACCTCTGACACTGTCAAGGACCTCTCTTTTTGTGGTGTAAGTGTTCAGATAGAACTGGACGGCTGGATCGCTGCTGTACTGAACAACCCGACACACGGTCTTTGCCATCATCCACACTGAGTGTCTCTACTTGTTTTTGGACAAAGTCTCTCATAGCTGGGAATCCAGTTCTAGTAGTATCAGATCCATCCAGCAAAAACACCACATCCTTTCCTGCTGGCGGTCTGACCACTAAGAGACATGAGATTTACCATATGTTTAACTTGGTCAATCAAATATTTTGCAGCTAAAAAGCAACATGGTTAAATTAAACTCTTTCTTTGCAACCACAACTATTTTGTAAAACAAATAATTCCACTGGCTAACTGAACTCTGAAAAACACATTTGATTTTTTTTCAGACTGTTTTCTACCATGATACTGGAGATTACAAATGAGTCACGTTCTTACCGGTCACTGTTGGTGTCATGGGCGTGGCCCTCACTATCACTGTGCTCATTACAGAAGAGAGCTTTTCTTGGACACTGGGAAGGTCAGTGAACTCGGACACTGACAGAGCATAACTGGGCTCATATGATATTTTCTGCAGCTCTCTAGCATCTGAGGTCCTAGTTCCGATGCCAATCACATAAATGCCCTGCTGTTTGAGAGCTGAGGCTGGGCTATCTACATTGTCAAAAGACCTTCCCCAGTTAGCAAGATCAATATCTGTGGGACACCCTGCAGGCGTCTACTCCCAGAGGAGTTTGTAAAGACGTTGTCTCTGACGTATTGGAGAGCTGCCCGGTGTTTAGGGGTCTTCCTCCTCTGTGTCTAAGCCCTCTGACCGAGTCCACCACATCCTCCCCTGTGGTATATGTGTTCAGATAGAAATGGACCTCTGGTTCTCTGCTGTACTGAACCACAGAGACATGGTCTTTGTTTTCTCCCACATTGAGTTTCTCCACCACTCTCTCTACAAAATCACGCATGGCAGGGAAGCCATTCCTTGTGCCATCAGAACCATCCAGAAGGAATACGATATCTTTTCTGTCACGTGAAACTGAGAAAAGACAGTAGGACAAAACAATGAAAACCTTTCACAAAGGTTGTGAGATTTTCTTTCACTGGCACACTAATATTTTAACAACACTAGCCTGGTCTACTTCTGTTTTAGAAAGACCAAAGCATGCCACCAACTGGTTTGAAATGCACAAAAACCTATACACACATCACATTCCTTTATTTGCTTTTCCTCATTGTAGCTAAAATAAGTGAATTTTGGAGCCAGCAATAGGATGTGTCTGACAACATACCAATTACGGTTGGTAATTCTGGGGTGACTTCAATAACTGCAGCTTCCACAGAGGACTCAACTTGCTGTTGCACTTTGGGTAGGTCAGTCAGTTCAGACACAGATAGAGCATAACTGGGCTCGCCAGTTATGGTCTGAAGTTCTGTGCTGTCAGAGCCTCGGGTTCCAATTGCAATGGTCAAGACACCCAGCTGTTTGAGAGCAGAGGCTGGTTCATCAATACTGTCAAATGATCTTCCACCAGTGATCAATATTAGGACCTGCGGAACTCCTTCGGGACGCCTGCTTCCGGCAGAGGCCGTGAAGACGTTATCCCTCAAGTACCGGAGAGCTGCTCCAGTGTTGAGGGGTCGTCCGCCTTTGTGCCTCAAACCTCTGACACTGTCAAGGACCTCTCTTTTTGTGGTGTAAGTGTTCAGATAGAACTGGACGGCTGGATCGCTGCTGTACTGAACAACCGACACACGGTCTTTGCCATCATCCACACTGAGTGTCTCTACTTGTTTTTGGACAAAGTCTCTCATAGCTGGGAATCCAGTTCTAGTAGCATCAGATCCATCCAGCAAAACACCACATCCTTTCCTGCTGGCTGTCTGACCACTAAGAGACATGAGATTTACCATATGTTTAACTTGGTCAATCAAATATTTTGCAGCTAAAAAGCAACATGGTTAAATTAAACTCTTTCTTTGCAACCACAACTATTTTGTAAAAACAAATAATTCCACTGGATAACTGAACTCTGAAAAACACATTTGATTTTTTTTTCAGACTGTTTTCTACCATGATACTGGAGATTACAAATGAGTCACGTTCTTACCGGTCACTGTTGGTGTCATGGGCGTGGCCCTCACTATCACTGTGCTCATTACAGAGGAGAGCTGTTCTTGAACATTGGGAAGGTCAGTGAAGTCAGACACAGATACAGCATGACTGGGCTCGCCAGTTATGGTCTGAAGTTCTCTGGGGTCAGAGCCTCGGGTTCCAATTGCAATGGTCAAGACACCCAGCTGTTTGAGAGCAGAGGCTGGTTCATCAATACTGTCAAATGATCTTCCACCAGTGATCAATATTAGGACCTGCGGAACTCCTTGGGGCCGCCTGCTTCCGGCAGAGGCCGTGAAGACGTTATCCCTCAAGTACCGGAGAGCTGCTCCAGTGTTGAGGGGTCGTCCGCCTTTGTGCCTCAAACCTCTGACACTGTCAAGGACCTCTCTTTTTGTGGTGTAAGTGTTCAGATAGAACTGGACGGCTGGATCTCTGCTGTACTGAACAACCGACACACGGTCTTTGCCATCATCCACACTGAGTGTCTCTACTTGTTTTTGGACAAAGTCTCTCATAGCTGGGAATCCAGTTCTAGTAGTATCAGATCCATCCAGCAAAAACACCACATCCTTTCCTGCTGGCTGTCTCACCACTACGGGATATAAGGTTTATGTTTATCTTGGCCAGTCAAATGTTCTTCAATATAAAGCCATGTATTGTACTCACACTCATTTTTTTTATTCTTCTTTAATTAGAAATTCAGTAACTGATTAATTTTAACTCACCGCTAATTCACATGAATAAAATGTACATATTAAAATTAACGTATTAAATTTGAGAAATCATTTAAATTCTTACCTCCCTTTGTTTCCCCTTCAACTGCCATTTTAGTAAATTGACTCATCAAACTTTCTTGAATTCGAGGTAGATTTACAAAGTCTGGGACCGAGTATTTGAAATTTGGGTTTGATGAAATCATTTCCATCTCAGCTGAATTGGACATTCTTGATCCAATTGCAAATGTAGTGACACCTGCTGTTTTAAGCATACTGGCTGGTCCTCTTGGAGAATCTCTAGATCTTCCACCAGCCAATACAATAAGTATTTGTTTGACTCCTTCATGTTGTCGACTTCCAGCATTTGGAACAAAGACATTATCCTTCACAAACTGCAGTCCTGCCCCAATATACTGTGGCCTTCCACCTTTGGGTTTAAGACTTGTAATGTGCTTTAGGACATCAACTTTTGTTTTGTAAGTATCCAAATTAAAGTTAAGTTCAGCATTGTTGCTATACTGCACAACTGCGACTTTATCTTTTCTTTGGTCCAGGTCAAAGCTTGTAACCATTTTTCCAACAAATTCACGTATGGCACTGAAACTCATCCTGACATCATCAGATCCATCAATGAGAAATACAATATCTCGTTTTATGCTGGAGCTTGAACCTAAAAAAATGCATAATCATGTAAATGTGTAAATTTTGTTTCTAACCAAATCAGCAGACATCAAATTACTGTTGAAGACACTTCAGCATAAGGTTTACAAGGTTTGTATTTAAATAATATTAAATGAGACTTTTGATTAATCAAACTTCATATCGTCAAATGTTATTTTCACTTACCTACATCAGGGCTGATAGTACTTTTGAGAGAGGATATGACTGACAGCAACTGCTCTCTCACATGAGGAAAGTCCGAAGTATTCTTTATAAAATACATTGCTCTAGGAGCTAATTGTTCCATCTCAAACCCATCAGCATTATTCACACCAATGCCAAAAAGAACAATTCCCGCATTTCGGAGCCTTTCCAATGGACCTAAGATTTCATCATTTGAATTTCTTCCACTGAAGAGTATCAGTATCTGTGGGACTGCATGCAGCGCTCTGCTTCCAGATGAAGCAGTGAAGACATTATTTTTCACATAATCAAGGGCTACACCAGTGTTCACAGTGGACCCTCCTTTCAGTTTCATGTTGTCCAAATGATTAATGATATCATCTTTCAGTGAGTATTTGTTTAGAAGAAACTCGGTTGTGGGCTCTGTACTGTACTGGATTAAAGCAACTTGTGCTTTTTTTGGCCCAATTTCTATTTGCTTGACAAACTCTCTGACAAATTCCAAAGTTTGTTGTTCACTTGGTTGCATATCATCAGATCCATCAAGGAGAAAAACAATATCAGCACTCTGGAATCCTGCTTCTGCAGTCACAGATGTATCTGAAATGGGTTATGAAATATTTTACAAAACTTACATCTTACATATAACTTAAAAGATAATCATGATATGCAATCATGTTTGGAAGGAAGCTATTATAAATTGTTGTTCTTCTTACCAATAGTTGAAAATTCTGTTGTTTCTTTAGTGCCCCTCAACATGGCTTCCACTGATGGATCTAAGCTTTGTAGATTATTATAGTTTGTGACATAAAAATAATGTGCTGGTGTGTAGGAGATAGTCTGCATTTCCAAAGTATCAGCATTCTCTGTTCCAATACTAAAGGTTTTGATGCCATTGTCTTTGAGTGATTGTGCTGGTCCTCTGACATCATCTCCAGATCTTCCACCACTAAAAACATACAGATACTGAGGGACCAAGTCTGCACGTCTGCCTCCAACTGAAGCAGAAAAGACGTTGTCTCTGACAAACTCCAGTGCTTTTCCAATGTTCAGTGGTCTTCCAAATTTATGTCTCATTGTTCTTATGGAATTTAGCACATCATTCTTGGAAGAATAAGAATTCAAGTAAAAATTAGCAGTGGCATCACGACTGTACTGCACAACAGCCACTTGGTCTCTATCATTTCCCAAATTTAAACTTTCCACAGTTTTTTCAATAAAGCTTCGTATTTCTTCAAAACCATTCAGTGAGTCATATGATCCATCAATGAGAAACACTACATCACTTTTCTTAGAATCTGCAACAACAAAAAAATGTAAACAGAATGTGACAATGACGGTTTCTGAAAATCCTCCAATCTCTCCTCTTTACTAGATAATGAAAACATTGATTCTTACCAAGACCTGCTGTGGGAGCAATTTGTTCTACATGGTGCAAGGCCTCTCTTAACAATGCCAACACATCTTCCTGAACACTAGGAAGTTGTCCATATTCAGCAACTGGGAGTGCGTACTTGGGTTCATGAGCTATTGTCTGTAGCTCTAGAGTGTCAGCATCAGATGTCCCAATAACAACTGAAATGGCACCAATTTGCTTCATCATTCTGACTGGGGTTCTTATGTCATCTGCAGATCGTCCACCAATCAGTAGTATGAGTATCTGTGGAATTCCCTCCTGATGTCTACTACCAGACATAGGGGTATATACATGTTCCTTCAAGTACTGGAGAGCAGCTCCAATGTTGTGAGGATAACCCCCTTTGTGTCTCAGACCATTTACTGCTTTAAGAATATCCTTCTTTGTTGAATAACGACTCAAGTTAAAATTAATCTCTGCAGTGTCACTGTATTGGACCACAGCCATGCGATCTTTGTTTATATCAACGTTTAGATGCTTTGTTATCCTCTGTACAAAGTCAATAATATCTGGGAATTTTTGCTGAGAATCATCAGAACCATCAAGCAAAAAAACAATGTCTCTTCTGTTGGGATCTGTAATCGAAGAGGAATTTGAACAAACTGGTTGATGATGACATTGAAAAATAAAATTATTCTTGTAAATTTACATTCATCCTGCATGCAGAGCCTGTGCTTCTATTACAACTAATCAGCCAACAGCCAAGCAAAAGATTTGCTTGACAGATGTTGGACGTAGTTGCCCACACAACAACTATGTCTAATCCTGTTATGGACAATACTGAACGTATAATCTTCACATATTGGGAAAAGGGCTTTATATTTTAATAATTATCCAGTCGCAATTATCAATTGCTTCAATTTTTAAGAATCAAATGAAAAGTAACCTTTGAGTGTAAATAAAACATAAAGGGCTTTTTACAAAGTCAACATCCTGATGACCACTGAATTTGAGTGTGAAGGAGTTAGCTGTTCTGCTATCATCTATCATTCACCTAAAATAAGGGATTTCGTGTCTGCAACAATCTGACAATCCATTAAATCATGCGCCCAGTATAAGAGCTAACCATTACAACCTTACCGTGCGATGGTGGTTTCATGGCAGGGTTTTTAATCTCCTTCATGGTAGAAATGATTAGTTGTTCAATATCTGATAGATTATTGATATCTGCTGCATGGAAAGCACGGTCTGACTTCTGTGCAATAGACTGAATCTCAAGGGTGTCTGCATGATCTATTCCAACCACAAAAGTTGTTACACCCATTTCATTCAAGTTTTCAGCAGCATTTCTGACGTCATCACTGGAGCGTCCACCAATTAAAAGAATCAAAATCTGGGGGACACCATCCTGGTGCCTACTTCCAGAGGAAGCTGTTAAAACATTATCCTTGACATACTGCAGTGCTGCACCAGTATTGAGGGGTTCACCTCCTTTATGCCTCAACCTTCGCAAACTGTCAGCAACATCTTGCTTTGTGTTGTATGTATTTAGGAGAAAATCAACAGAAGGTTCTCTGCTGTACTGCACTACTGAAACACGATCTTTGTTTTTGTCCACACTGAGTGTCTCCATGATTCTTCCAACAAAGCCAAGAGCAGCATTGAAGGTTTTCTGCATTTTATCAGAGGAATCCAGTAAAAACACAATATCCCGTTGAATGGGTTCATTTTGACCTGCAGGAGCTTGACAGAAATTATGATGCTAAGTTAGAGTTAAGCATTATAAGACAAATAGACCATGAAAACATCAATAAAAAGTCTTACCTAAAGGACTTTGTGATTTTTGTCTTGGCTGCTGCCGAGGAACCCTTTTTAGAAGTGACACAAGTTGATCATGCATTCTCCCAATATCATCAAATTGAGTTATGGAGAAGGCATAGGAAGGGTCATGTGCGATCATTTGGAGCTCAAGTATGTTTGCATTTCTGGTACCCACACAGAATGGAACAATTTTTTCCTGTTTTAGAGCAGCAGCAGCACTTGCAACATCATCTTGAGATCTTCCACCGCTCAGCAGAATCAATATCTGAGGGACACCTTGTTGATGCCGACTACCTGAGGACTCGGCAAAAGCATTTTTTCTTACATAGTCAAGAGCTACCCCAGTGTTGAGGGATATGCCTCCTTTATGGTTCAAACGTTGGATTGCACTGAGAACATCTTGTTTTGCGATGTAGGTGTTCAAATTGAAATGTGTCTGTGGATCTCCACTATACTGAACCACAGAAACACGATCTCTGTTCTCATCAACAGTGAGTGTTTCTACTATTTGTTCCACAAAACTCCTTATTGCTGGGAAGTCACTTTGTGTATTATCCGATCCATCCAAAAGGAATACTATGTCTCTTTGAGGAGATTCTAATTCAACTAGAAAAGAATATGAAAGCCTTGTTTAGCAGTCAAACATAAACATAAGCCAAAATGTACTGTGGTGCAATAATTAGCCATTATGTTGTTGGCAAATATACTAAAACTGGTAATGAAATTCAAAGAATTATTGTTTGTAAATGATGTGTTAGATGCAACAATTTTTAGGAAAACTGGCTAACAAAGAAAAATATTGGGAAATTACAAGCTAAGTAGCATATTCATCTTTCACGCATGAAAGATAGATTAAAGTCAAACAAGTTCTTTTGTTCAAGAACATATTTCCAGTCAATGATGTGATTATCACCGGCTCAAGGGAGAGCTTAAGAAAAGAAAGAAAAGCTCTCTGGAGTACAAGAAGAAAAAGGATGGCAGCCAACCAAGAAGCAAGTAACATGTAAGATCTGTCTGGCAGGTGAAGAGAATTTAACAAATGTGAAACTGAATCAATGACACTCTTCAGAAAATAATTCAGTTTCATCGCATTTGAAATTAAGAAAGACCAAATGTGCAAGAACAGAAACAGCAAGTCGGTTTAAATTTAAATTATATATTACATTTGTTTCTTACCTACAACAGTAGCAGGCTTAGCTGATATTTCTGTCTGGACAAATGCTACTAAATCTGGCTGAATGGACAAAATTTCAGCAAAGAAAGGCAAGTTGAAAAGATATCTGGAGGAGAATGCAATTTTTTGAAGTTCCTCTTGGTCAGCGCTTTTCATTCCAATTGCAAAAGACATAACACCGATTTGCTTTAGTCCAAATGCAGCTCTGGAAACATCATCTTTGGATTTTCCCCCAGTCAGCAAAAAAAGAATCTGAGGAACTCCCTCCAGGTGTCTACTCCCAGATGAAGTTGTGAAAACGTGGTCTCGCACAAACTGTAAAGCAGCTCCAGTGTTGCGAGATTTTCCTCCTTTATGTCGAAGACTTCTTACAGCATAGATAATAGCTTTTTTGGATCTGTGAGTTATTAGGTTGAAGTAAATTGAGGCATCATCACTATACGGTATAACACCCACTCGAACCTTGTCTTCGCCAATCTCCAACACTTCAACCATTCTTCTGACGAACTCTCGAATAGCTGGGAGACCATTTCTGGAGTCATCTGACCCATCAAGGAGAAACACTATGTCCCTCCGTGTGTCAACTAGATAATACAAGGATGGATAGAAGATTTGCGAATTACGCATTTGAGATGTTCTAACAGTCATGCATATTTATTAGCATGAGCAAGTCAAGCTCAGTGAAAAAACTGAGCTATAAAGACGTGAGCTATTGCTCTGAAAAGTGAACAAACCATCTTTTTACCAATAAAGATGTATAAGACCATTGAATGACTGATCTTCCAAGTGACTTCAAAGTAGTAAGTGAAATGGACAGTTGGAAAGAAAACATAAAACCAAAAAATACCCCAAAATCAATTTCTTTTTCAGATAGAATAGGCTTTTTAGTGAGAACAATCATGAATTTTACACAATAGAAATGCCTCAAATAATGGGGTGAATAATTACCAAAATCGCCAAATAAAATCTTATCAATCATTAGAGCAGAGGTTCCCAAAGTGTGGGGCCCGCCCCCTAGGGGGGGCGCAGAGCCATTGCGGGGGGTGGGCGGTATGAAAAAAAAAAAAAAAAGAGCGCCTGGACACTGTGGACAGGTTTTTGACGGGGCTCCCACACAAACGCAAAGCAGGAGATGAAGCATCGCCAAATATGTTTCCAAACCAACTTCCTTCCAAGCCGAAGACAGGAAAATATGGTGAAGCATATCTTCCCTTTGGCTTCACCTGCACAAGTGCCAAGGTAGGTCTCCCCTGCAAAATTAGTTTCCCTGCGTCGGGAGCAGCGCTGGGCTCTCAAATCACGGACAAACAAACAGTATCCCACATTCTTGATTTTTAGTTCACAAACACTTCTTGTAATAACTAACTACTCCTGACATTTTGGACATGTTAGCTCTTTATGCAGTAAAGTTACAGTGGGATACAAATAATATCAGGCTGATCCTGCCGTAATTTGTTCCCCCGGTTCAAATCACGGACAAACAGTATCCCACAGCTGTTTATGTGTTTAAACCCATTTTGCACAGAGGCATTTTTTGAAAAATGTATTGACAGCAGTGTTGAATATTATTACACAGGAAAAAAAACAGCTACACGTAAAATAATCACACCGTGACGCCTCTGCCTTTCTAAACGGAGGGACAGTAACTGTGTGTATATGTAAGCGTGTAAAACCTGAAGATAGTCAGATTAACAGTAACAGTATTTTGTCTCTATCTGCCATTCTGCAATTCATCTCATGTAAACAATAACGTGGCGCACAGCGTGACGTGAAAAGAGGCACATACCTTTGACGTTGCGTGACAAACTCTGTAATCCTCGTCCACACGTAAACGCAAAAAAGGAGTTTTAAATAATCTCCGTTTTCGGTGAATCGCAACACCGTTTACGTGTTGATGAAAAGCCCAAACGCATAGAAACAGCTGAGTTTTCAAAAATACCCTTGTAGGTGTGGACGTAGCGTTAAAGAGTTTATTTTATTACTACCTGTAATTTCTTGCCGTTTACTTGTATTTGCTTAATTGTTTACTAAATGTTTGAGGTGTGAAATAAACCGCAATGGAGTTTGTAAACAAAATATGGGTGTGTGTGTTTGGAGGATGCGTTTGGGGGGGGGGCGAACATTTTTCTTGTAAAAAAGGGGGGCCTGGCAAAAAAAGTTTGGGAACCACTGCATTAGAGTTTAGGGATATGTTAGTTTTAGGAGAAAATGCAACAGTGCTAAGGAGTAAAACTTGTCCTGATGAAATAATATTAGCTTATACACTGACATGACTGCAGTGTATTATCTTGAGTGTCTTTGTGTCTGTTCAGTGAACCAATAAGTTGTGACTGGACTGAGGGTAATTCAGAAACCTTATATGTGAAACCAGGTTTGAGCGCAATCATTTCCAACTCTGATATTTTGGCATCTCTCACTCCAAAATGTAATGTAAAATGTAATGTTCTTCAAGAGCAAAAGCTGGGCTTCTCACATTATCAGTGGACAGTTTGCTACTTAATTAAAATCTGATACCCATGGAGGAAGTAAAGACACTATGCCTCACAAACTGAAGAGCTGCACCAATATTATGGCATCTCCCTCGTTTGTGCCTTAAACTGTCTATGGCATTTTAATTGTAATTCTTGTCTTGTGAGAATTTAGATAAAAGCTGACCCGAGGGTTATCTGCAAACTGAACCACAGACACTCTCTCTTGGTTCTCACTGATATAAAGGCTCTCTGCTATGTTTTTAACAAAGTGTCTAATGTCTGGGAATCCATTTCCAGTGTTATCAGAGCCATCAAGTAGGAACGCAATATTTCTTTTTACAGCATCACCTTGTGTTAAGACAACAAATAGAATTTAATTAAGATTAACATGTGGTTAACATAAGTTAGATGAGATATAAAGCACCAAAAATAGCAGGTTTTGTGAGTTCGGGACACCAGAAAAAAATAATCTTACCATGCTGTAGGACGACCTCTAACTCTTCCCTTGGTAGGCTCACATAATTATTGAGTCTTTGCGGTATGGTGCTGAGCTCACTGAATTCCTTAACGTTGAAGGCAAAAGAAGGGTTGTGCGAGATGGCCTCAATCTGCTTTGGGTCTGCATCCTTGACACCAACACCAAACGGTACAACTCCATCTGTCTTCAGTGCTCCAGCGGGTTCCTTTACATTATCCGTAGATCGGTCTCCAGTCAAAACAATCAGAAACTGAGGGACATTTTGTGAAGCACGACCACCATTACTGCCAGACAGGATGGTGTCTTTCATGAATCTCAGAGCAGATCCTGTGTTTAAACTACGTCCACCATTCACTCTGAGTCCTTGGACAGCTCTTATCACTTCATCTTTGGTTTTATAAGTGTTAAGGAAAAAACTTGCAGCTGGCCTTTCACTGTGTTGAACCACTGAAATTCGTACCTTGTCATCTCCAATGTCAAGTGGTTCAATTACTTTAATGATAAAATCCTTTATGTAGGCAAAATCTGCTCGAACTCTATCTGTGCCATCAATGAGGAAAGCAACATCTCTTTCAGCTCCAACAACTGAAGGAAAAAAAATACACATATATTTATGTTTTGCCAGATAAACAGTTGATCATATTTTTTATTAGACAAAGAAAACAGAAATTCCAAACTAACCAGTTTCCTCTTGGAATACTGTCACGTCGGTATTACCAACCACTGTTACCAACCCTGGCATGATTTGTTCAGCAAGGCCTGGTAAACCAGAGAAGCTTGATGCATGGAAAGCCAAATCTGGAACAAAGGCAACATCCTGCAGTAGGGCCTCATTTGCTTGTCCAGAACTGACTGTGAAAGTCAAAACACCAGCCAGAGCCAACTTATCAGCCACAGATTTAACCTCATCTTGAGGTGGACCACCTGTGATCAGAACCAACACCTGCTGGACTCCTTGCCTTCTGCGTGACCCCCTTGATGAGTGAAACATGTTGTCCAGGGTATAATTCATGGCAGCTCCTGTATTCAAAGCTGAGCCTCCAGTCAGCCTGAGTTGAGAGATTTTTTCTACAACCTCTTCCTTGGTCCTGTAGTTGGTCAGGTAAAATTCTATTTTTGGACGGTCAGCAAACTGCAGGAGACCAATCTGGACCCTGTCGGGACTTACATCAAGTTGGTTGATCGTATTGATCATGAAGTCTCTCACATAGGGCAAATTACTGCTGCCAACATAGTTTGAGCCATCCACAAGAAAGACAATGTCTCTGACCATTTTTGTGGTCTCCACTATGGTTTCCTCCGTCACTGAAGAAAAGCACAAAAATTGATTAATTACTCTCTGTGTAATGCCATGAACATGTGCTTTCAGTGTTAGTGGCACATTAACTGCTGCAACATTTATCTGTGTGTAAATAAAGAATTTAACAAGTAAAGTGTCCTATATTTATTACTTCAATTTGTATTTTTTACAGTTGTTTACAAATATAACTGTGAAAAAATACTTCAAACCACAAAGACGTAGTACCAAAGTAGAAAAAATGCCAACTAAACACTTTGGAAACATCACTAACACAACTACTTACTCAGGATCAATTTATATTTTTCAGCTGGCATGAAACTGGCTCGTGTGTTTATACTCCACACAAATCACAGAATTGTCCTGGTTTTCAATTTTGAATGGATACTTTTGCATTAATTGTTTTTCCACATATTTATTCAAAGTTTTCTTTATTTATCACATTAATCAAAAGTTCATTTTAGCCCTAGGTTTCCCTTTCTAATTATCCTGAATTTCACTGAAAGACAAATCATTACTGACCACTTGAAATGAAAGCAAATGGACTTCTTTCCTACCGATTTCTGAATCCTACTTTACATTCCCCTGTGACATTAAGAACCAATTCTTTGATCCACATGGTGGCTAATATGCTCCTTGATGGCTCACATGATTGTAGGGTGGGTTAATGACTATCAGTAACAATTCCAAGGGGATAACCCCACCATGGGTTAAATACCTGGGGCTCAGTTTTTAGTCTTGAAAAAGACCTTTGGGTGAGAACTGAAATGTCTTCACAAACCAAAGGGTGTCCTGTTGCCTTCATTTCAAGCACTTAGGGGATCAACAACCTACACAGATGTAGCATTACCTGTTGTGGTGGGTACTCCTCCAGCTAAAGTAGAAAGAGCACTTATCATTTTCTCTTTGTTCTTTCGAATCAGTGTTCGCAAATCCTTCTCGTAGAACACAGCATCGTCACCAAGGGCGATTTGCTTCAGCTCCTGCTCATTAGCTGCCCTGGCGCCTGCAGCCAGGGTCAACACACCTAGTTCCCTCAGGGCATTCGCAGGTTCTTCCACGCTATCACTGGATCTTTTGCTGGTTAACAACACTACAAGCTGGAGTACACCCTGCTGAATACGGCTGCCCTTCTCTGGCTGCAACATTCTTTCCCGGACAAAGTTCAAGGCTGCTCCAATGTTGACCACCTGTCCTGGTCTTGGTCTGATAGTTCCCAAAGCAGAAATGATATTCTCCTTGCTCCCATGGGTGTTGAGATCCATCTCAGCTTTCGGGGAAGCAGAAAACTGTGCAATACCCACTTGAACTTGATCTGGACCGATTGGCATGCTTTCCACAAACTCTCTGATGAAAGCCCGCACAGAGTTAATGTATGCTGTTCCCATTGTACCGTCAATAAGGAAAATGATGTCTCGATTTCCAACTGTTTTCGACTGAATAACTGAAAAGAAAACAACAACAAAAATTTCAGTAAGGAAGAAATATTGTAGGAGATATTATAATAATCGGTCTATAAGAATACGTTAAGGGCTACCAAAACTCTGAGAATATATTTTGTTAATAGATTTATATTTTATATTTGCATTAAATTATTTGGCATAAGGGTAAAGTATTACTGACATGGAAAAAAGTAGGACAAATTTAGACATCTTCTAATAGACATCAATTACAATTTACAAAATGTTAGAAATGCTGTGACTGCTATAGATCAAGTGATAAAGTGATTTATTTTATTCCCTGAAACCCATATATTGTTATATTTTTACAAAGTACAACAAGTGTGCATGCTCCTTTAAAAAAAAACGTTAAATACGCTAAAACGATCAGATTTTGAAATTCAATTTAAACTGCATAAATAATACAAATGCACAAAGCTCTTTCTGTTAACTGATTTAACTAAGATGATCTTATGCCATTGTTAAAAATATATGTCTAATAAACCATATTTTGAGCAACATACATCCTAGTTACCTAAAAAAAAAAAAAGCTGTAACTCTTTGTAAAATTTAATTTAAAAAGTAATTCAATTATCTGCTAATAGTTTAAATTCTGCATTTGAATAAAATGATTACAACTTATCAGATACTGAAACTGAGAAATTTGTTTATTGAAAAATACATTGTCATTTTGATTTTTTTTCCAGAAACACTCTGGGAGTAGAAGTTGCATCAAATAATTATAAAATAGAATCCCAGAGTCTGATGCATTCACCACTCAGTTATAAACACTTCCACAATTTGAGAATACCATTTCTGAACACAAAATTGAAGAAATAACGAACAATAAAATTTGGATTTCAAAATCTACAGGTTATTAATCATTCAAATATTCTGAGAATCCAAAGACATTTTTGTGTAAAAGCGGTGAGGCCAAAAACCTTAATGGAACACTGGATTACCTTTGTAGTGAAAAATAACTGCTGATGCTTGATAAGAATTGTGAAAAGTTACAAACACATTAAAATTATACTAATGCCCATACATTGTTGCCTCTTACATTGAATCTTTTTAATGAGAACATTCTGCATATTTTCCAGCAACATATAGTGGCTTGCAAAAGTATTCGGCCCCCTTGAACTTTTCCACTTTTTGTCACATTACAGCCACAAACATGAATCAGTTTTATTGGAATTCCACATGAAAGACCAATACAAAGTGGTGTACACTTGAGAAGTGGAACAAAAATCATACATGATTCCAAACATTTTTTACAAATAAATAACTGAAAAGTGGGGTGTGTGTAATTATTCAGCCCCCTTTGGTCTGAGTGCAGTCAGTTGCCCATAGACATTGCCTGATGAGTGCTAATGACTAAATAGAGTGCACCTGTGTGTAATCTAATGTCAGTACAAACACAGCTGCTCTGTGACAGCCTCAGAGGTTGTGTAAGAGAATATTGGGAGCAACAACAACATGAAGTCCAAAGAACACACCAGACAGGTCAGGGATAAAGTTATTGAGAAATTTAAAGCAGGCTTAGGCTATAAAAAGATTTCCCAAGCCTTGAACATCCCACGGAGCACTGTTCAAGCCATCATTCAGAAATGGAAGGAGTATGGCACAACTGTAAACCTACCAAGACAAGGCCGTCCACCTAAACTCACAGGCCGAACAAGGAGAGCGCTGATCAGAAATGCAGCCAAGAGGCCCATGGTGACTCTGGACGAGCTGCAGAGATCTACAGCTCAGGTGGGGGAATCTGTCCATAGGACAACTATTAGTCGTGCACTGCACAAAGTTGGCCTTTATGGAAGAGTGGCAAGAAAAAAGCCATTGTTAACAGAAAACCATAAGAAGTCCCGTTTGCAGTTTGCCACGAGCCATGTGGGGGACACAGCAAACATGTGGAAGAAGGTGCTCTGGTCAGATGAGACCAAAGTGGAACTTTTTGGCCAAAATGCAAAACGCTATGTGTGGCGGAAAACTAACACTGCACATCCCTCTGAACGCACTATCCCCACTGTCAAATATGGTGGTGGCAGCATCATGCTCTGGGGGTGCTTCTCTTCAGCAGGGACAGGGAAGCTGGTCAGAGTTGATGGGAAGATGGATGGAGCCAAATACAGGGCAATCTTGGAAGAAAACCTCTTGGAGTCTGCAAAAGACTTGAGACTGGGGCAGAGGTTCACCTTCCAGCAGGACAACAACCCTAAACATAAAGCCAGGGCAACAATGGAATGGTTTAAAACAAAACATATCCATGTGTTAGAATGGCCCAGTCAAAGTCCAGATCTAAATCCAATCGAGAATCTGTGGTAAGATCTGAAAACTGCTGTTCACAAACGCTGTCCATGTAATCTGACTGAGCTGGAGCTGTTTTGCAAAGAAGAATGGGCAAGAATTTCAGTCTCTACATGTGCAAAGCTGGTAGAGACATACCCTAAAAGACTGGCAGCTGTAATTGCAGCAAAAGGTGGTTCTGAAAAGTCGGGTGTGCGTAATTATTCAGCCCCCTGAGTCAATACTTTGTAGTTATTTATTTGTAAAAAATGTTTGGAATCATGTATGATTTTCATTCCACTTCTCAAGTGTACACCACTTTGTATTAGTCTTTCACGTGGAATTCCAATAAAATTGATTCATGTTTGTGGCTGTAATGTGACAAAATGTGGAAAAGTTTAAGGGGGCCGAATACTTTTGCAAGCCACTGTAGCTTTGTAGTAAAAGAATTTAGGTGCTAAACTGGCCTTCCTGCAGTGCAGACCGGTACTCAATTGAAAAATTTGGAACATTATGAAATAAAACCACCACAGAAAGGGGACACTGCTGAGTGGATAAAATTCTTTATCAAACCTCAATTCACAACAACCGTCAATCTAAACATATACAATCATTTCCAAAAATGTTCTCAGTTTCAACATTTGATATGCTGTTTTTATAATGATTTCAATTAAAATGATTTTTTTTTTTTTCTGTTGTCTTTTCATTGACATCATATTCCAACTTTTATGGAAACACAAGCACCGGAACGATATACAAATATCATTTTCTTATTAGGCTGTCTGGTAGTAATGACATCTTTATCTTCATCAAAAATTTGTGTAAATTAATAGAATGGAGTCAAATTTAAAATATGTTTAAGATGGTAATAGGACTCCTAAGTAAGGTGTTACCACTTCTGTTATAAACTTAAAATTACAGATATAGAAACTAACCTACCACGTGCACTATAACATATCAATTGAATTATGAAGTCCCCTTCCACAACCGCAATGCCCCGCCAGTGTTTACTGAGAAGTTACATACCTTCTGTGAACTCATTCTGAACTATAATAGTGCGCTGGATCACCCCGTTAATGAGTGGGAGCAGTCGGTCACCAATGTTTGTAAGTTCTCTGACATCAGATGCTGACTGGACAAAACTTCTATCTGTAGCAATTGTTTCCAGATCTGCAGTGGCAGTATCGCCAATCGCCATGCCGAATGTGATAACACTGGCCCTCTTAAGAGCTCGGTCACCAGCACCAGTATCATCAGTGGATGGCCCGGCAGTGATAACCACCAACATCTGGGGCACACCCTCGTCAGCCCTGCTCCCAGATGTTTCACTTAAAAGTCTCTCGGCCACTTCCTCCAAGGCAGCCCCCAGGTTAGACTCATCGCCCCCTGTGTAGGTGAGGCCTTTCACAGCATCCAGGACTGATGATTTGCTGTAAAAGCTATTTAGATAGAACTTTATATCTGGGCTGCTGTTGTACAGGACCAAGGCCACCCGAACAGTGTCCCTGCCCACATCAAGGCGCTCAATGATTCTCAAAACCAATTCACGCACATACGGGAAGTTTGCTGCTCCAACGTTCTGTGATCCATCAATTAACAGTACTAGGTCAGCTGTGTCTTGTGCTTTAAGGAGAGAGAGAGAAAACAAAACAAAATGGAACTTGTGAAAGCGTTAAATAAGTGAAACTGAGACAGAGACATAAATCAAAGAACTCGTGCTAGCTGTGTCATTCAGTGAATAAATCAACAACATTGCAAAACATCATACTGCATGTTGGCTGAACCAAGGAGATTTCCTAAAGTCCTGTAATTTGTTGAGCTTTGCTCCATAGATTTTTTTTTTTTATTTGAACTCGATTTTAATTACAGTAACACTAGAATTTATGTACAGAAAACTCACAGTATTTAAACTTTTGATTATATACATGTCTTCTGAACAAAAATATATTTTCTATACGTTTTAAGACAATGTTATGTCTTAGAGTTGGATGTATCTCACAGTTTTCTATGGGAATAAATTGTGACAGAACATGATCTGCTATTTAAAATCTAGAGCATCTAGGAACAAAAACAACTAAAAAAATCTGCAGATGGGCATAATGCATTAAGAATTTCCATTCCAGAGGAAAACAAATAATTAAATATACAAATAGATATAATCTTTTATGATATTTAATATTTAAAGAAATAATGTAATATGCCCATTTGTATGAGCTCCGCTGAGTTCAACCACCCCATGCAGACTCTTGTTACGGACCTCAGATGACGTGACCAGTCATGACCCTGTGAACCATCCTTGGTGCCTGCACATTTGCAGTCATTGAGACGTATGATTTCATTTAAAAGGAGCAAAACCATGTATAATGGTGATGCTTCCAGTGTATTAGAAATGAACATGTACCCTTTGGATAACTGATTATTTTAAATTACCACTCTTCACTGCCGTTCGTCTTTCTTATGTCAGTGAATTACAACAGCAAATAGATTAGGCTATTTAAAGATAAAAAACGTTCTCAAAGTGCTTCTGCAGGTCAAGGATGTCTCCAGACAGGTTCATCACTGTTTCAAAAACAGAATATTGCACATATTTTACACAGATAGACATTGTGACTGAAAAAAGACAAACACACATGTGCAGGACACATAAGCAGTGGTGCATGGTTAGCTATTGTTAAAAGCTCACAGTTTGATTTTCGGAGGCTTTAAAAGCTTTTAAAGGGTCCCAGAGACCTTGTTATCTTCCAAAGGTTTTAGAAGAGGACACTGAGGAACACTTGATCTTCTGAAAATGGCGTGTTGAATTATGACAGAAGCCATTTCAGCCTCCATCAGAGACCTACCTTTTGCAAAAGTACCAGGTACAACACCTAATGCAGTAAAGTGAACACATGCAAATCTTACTGTGATCTTTGAAGCATTAGAGGTATATTAAATGTTGAAAGACAAACCAAAAAAGTGGTGTTAATGTTGCAGGTGAACGGTGGAAGGTTACTGTGGTTAAAAAAATCGTTATGTTAATTATAAAAAGGTCCAGTCACAGCCGCATGTGCAGCAGCTTCTTCCTGCACATGTAGACATTAGTATGGTAGTGACGCTGGTCCCATTTCATTACCTGTCCCTCCTCCAGCCACAGGGGCCTCATTTGCCACAGGAAACCCCCCTGACTGGGTCACTGCATCACAAAGTCCCACAACTAAATCTTGAATTATACTCTGTAAGGCTGGGAAAGTGTCTACACTGAAAACGTGAGTGCTTTGAGGCTGGCTAGCCATCTCCCTGAGCTCCCAGTCCACTGCATCCTGAACTCCAACTGCAAACATCTCCACGCCTGCCATCCGCAGCACTTGAGCTGGCTCGGCAACATCATCCTGCGAGCGGCCGTCTGTTAGCACCACCACCACCTGGGCGACTCCGTCAGCAGCACGGCTGCCCGAAGCAGCGGTCAAATGTGTATGTATCAGAAAATCCAAACCCAGGCCAGTCCGCGTGCCCCCACCACGGTAAGACATAGCCTTGATGTGTGCCAGGACTCCCTGTGCAGTTTTGTAGCTGTTGAGCTGGAACTCAGTGTGGGGCCTGCTATTGTACTGTACAAGGGCAAATTTAAACCTTTCTCCTCCGACCTGGTGCAGAGATTGTATCAAGCTGTACAGAAAGTGTCTGACATGCTCAAAGTTCTCTTGACCCATACTCCATGATGAATCCACTAGAAAGTACAAATCAGCTGCCAAACCTTGTGCACAATCTTCCAAAGGGAGTGTTGGGAGGACAAAAGTAAAGACCAGTGAAAAGATGCTAACAAAGTGCACAATATAAACGTAATTGTTTGGTCATTTCAGTTTGATAGCATCAGTCTGTTTATGTATGTTTATTGTGTCAAATGTATCAGACTGACTCTACTATAGTATCTCTTGAGGTTTTATATTCTAATTTTTATGTCCCATTTTGAGATTAACTGTTTGAATACAGTCTTGAAAGCATAATACATGTAAAAGTAAGAAATGCAAATACAGTTTTAGAATCCCTTTGCTTGCATTTGATATTTAAACAGTTGCATATTGAGACCCAGGGCTATCTTCTGTAAAATGAGTGCTGCTGTTGACTGCAATGAGATTAACTTAGTTAAACTTACCTTCATCTTCCTGGGCATCGAGTTTAGGAAGAAGTCCTGCAAGCAGGACGCCCAGAAGAGCTAGCGGTAGCAAATGATGCCTCCTCATCTTCAGAAGAAACTAAGAGGGCACCTGTGAAACCAGAATTAGCAAAATATGAGCTATAAAGCACAAATACAAAGTTCAGTTTATTAACCATAACCATAAAAGAGGTTTTGACACATGGTCAGTGGGCACAGGTGACTCTAGGCAGGAACTGTCTGCTAGGCTTCAACTCAGCAAATTCATGTCCCTGAACTGGAAATCTGGTGGTGCTTTTCTAGAATCTTGACAAATAATATGCTTTAGTGTGCAATTAATTGCACTAATAGCTGGTTCAAAATATCTGTGTTTCAGTTTTGGTCTGTGGAATGCTGTGTGTGGGAGATGCCCCCATTGCACTAGCTGAATGTAGCCTAAAATGTGGTCATGTTGCCTCTTTAATTTCCCCATTCCAAAGCAATCTTTCCAAGGGAATAACACTGCAACAAGTTATTTTCATTGCACCGTCCGTACATTTTTGCGTGTACTGATGTACATTCATGACGACCTTTTTCCACAGTAAGTGAGGGAGCTACAGCATGTGCAGAAGTGGAGAGGGATGATGATCAAAACCACCTGTGAAAACTACCATCCAGTGTGCCTTAGTAATTAACTTTGCCTGGCAGGGACTCAGTTTTCCAACTCACAAAAATAATGTGCTCTTAAAGGGGTTTTAGACTGGAAAGTCCGGTTTCACAGAGGATGTGCTTTTTTTTTCTACTTAGTTAGATTTTCCTTCATTATGATGTGCGGTAACATCACAGGGAATGAAAGAGAGGTCACACATGGTTCACTTTGGACCTTATGAGACCTAAGCACAAAGAAAGGTCTCAGCCCATCAAGGGTACAGGTACAGACAAAACACACACACACACACACACAGTGGAGGACTTGTCTTTGACATGATTCATTCCCATAACCATCATAACCCATAAATCCCAGCCCACAACTCATTCAAAGCCCTTCATGAACAGACAAATCTGTACAGTTTTTCAAGATCCAAGAGCATAAAAGCAAAGTGCAAAAATCTTATCTAAGAAGAAGCTGACAGAGCAGAAATAAACACATTCTTATAACATCTGCATGACTCACCACTCAAGAAGCATTTCAACTCAAGGATGTGAATGCAAAAACACAAAGGTTAATACTTACGAATAAAATGGCACACATGGCCTTTGATCAATAAATGCTTCTTCATTAAGGTAATGATGGATATTAAACCGAACCCAGCACTGTCTTTTTAATAGTCCCAGAGCCTGTTAGGAAAAGTGCTAAAAGCTCAGCACTCGGTGGTTAGGTGTGAGAAAAGTCACATTTTGGCTCATAAAGGCTTTATGATAGATGTCTTTAGTTTATAAAAAGGGGAGGTCTTTTTCATGTCAACAAAGTTTGTATTTTCCAGTGCACAAAACACACGCTAAATGAACAGACTATTGACCTCTGGTGGAGAATGCAGATATAGCACCTTTTATAATAAAGTAATATATATCTAATTTCTCCTGGGATTGTTTGACCTTGATCCTGTGGTCTTTGTCAAAAAATCTAATTTTGAATGAGCACCCTCAATAACAGGGCCATTTTTCACAGTATTTTACATTTTTCTTGTTCTTTTTTTTTCAGTCAGCAGAAACTTGGCTAATGCCATGTTAGCTTACTTTTATTGTGTGAGCCAGCATATAGCTGCCTTGTTGAAGTTATGGACACTCCTCTAGATTTCCATGCCATGCACGGGCCCTTAAAGCTTTTCTTAAAAATGTCACGTGGCCAATTGAATGCCAGGTAAAAGCATGTTAGTAAGTTTAAGTGGATTATGCAGCAACTATTTGGTCCAAAATTAGTAGATATTGAAAATGAAAACACAAAAGAAGAATTTTCTGGCAGGGTGTTTAAAAAACAACATGAAATTACATCAAGGCACTAGTGTTAGACTTAGAAGGAAACGCCAAAAAAGTACCATGTCTGCTACAGTAGATTTAATCTATAATGAATTATAAACACATTCCTGTCGTACTCTATGCAAAACTGCAGGCACTGAGTCATGGTGTTTATACTTTGCTGTGCACTCTGTTTGTGCAGTCCATGTTTTTGCAGATGACCATACAACTCTGTATTTGTATTCCCATCCTAGACAAGTGAGCCAGTATGACCTTTCAAATACAAACAAAACATAACTTTTCAAAACTTGGCCTGCAGATGAATGCTGGTGAAGACAGTTATGGAAATAAAACTACTGAAAACAGCTGCAGAGATGTGTCACACAAATAATATCTATCACATTTATAGGGTCAGTGTATAGTGCCCGTAAAGTACACGTTTGGAGTTATTCCTTAAATTTTCAGCATTAGTGTTTGTAAGTAAACCAGTAAGAGCATTCATTTCAAGGAAATCTAAGCTGCCTTGGACACTGCGACAGATGTTTGTGTTCACCCATGTGATTTCGGGTCACACAAAAACCACTGCTCTGAAGAGTTCAGCCAGGCTCGTCCAGTGTGTGAACACTATGGCTTCCCCTCATCACCGCAGAGGAAAACATAGCAGGGCAGGAGAATCTTGTTTTCACTGATAGACGCAACCAAAAAAATGGCAGCACGGGGACAGAACATTCATGAAGAAATGTAGCAACTTAAAGCTGCAATTTTTTTCCCACTTCATCTCTAAAACAAGCTGAACAGTTTATTTCTGGCATGCTACCATCAGGTCCAGGTTTTGATAGCAAACAAATGTGGAGGATGAAAGCAGTGAGAGTAAACATCAATAGAACGTTAACAGAACATCCAAGCCACAAAGAACAAACAGGGAAAGGTGCAAAAGGGCTCATCAGTGAGCCACTGCAATCAGGTTATTTTTGTCATGTAATCTACTGTTAAATACATGCTGGAATAGTTTTCTCTCTGTGGGTTTAATGTGAAGAGTATCTTTAAAAATACCATTAAAGTTGTGTTTGAAGAGAAATGAGCCGGTAACTGCAATAGCTGGTTTGATCTTTGTGTAGCTTGTAGCCCATTACATATCTTTTTTTCACAGCTTCCACTGGGGGGCGCCGATGTTTACCCTTTTTACATTTTAAACTTTAGCAAGTTTATGATATTTTAGGTCATTCAACTATCATCTTGTGTACCTCAGTATGTGTACTTCAGTGAATATGCAACATCAGCACTTTGTCTGTGATGAAGTCACGACCATGAAGTGTCAGACTGAAAACACATGCTTTAAGTTACACAACAAGCAGAAACACTTCACAGCGTATACAGTCGATTTACATTTACAGAAGACATGTGCTGCAATGTACCCGGGAACCATCTGTAAATACAATCGCAGCTGGACCTCACACACACACACATACACACTCACATATCACACATATATATATATACATATATAGAAACACAGATAGAAAAGCTCAGAATGAAGTGCAGCACACACATCCATTATCAGCACATGTTCAGATGCTGGCGTGTGGCGTGCCCACATTGGGGGACATCGGGTGGCACCCACTCCTTCATAAAAGTCTCCTACCCACCAATGTCATTAGATGAGAGTGTGGATAAAACCAACAATGAAATATAACTATGTACGGTAACTTAAGTACATTATAGAAAGTTTTAACGTACAAGTATTTTATCAAGTAATGCTTTATACTTATATTCCAACATATTTTCAATGTAAATTTGTACTTTGTACTATAGTGAGGTTCATCACGTGATGTCATGTGCACATTGCTCAAGAGCTGTCTGCCATAGTCGATGTCATGCAACCATCTGCTGCTAGGGGAACATGTACTCCCCTGGTTGACAGTGGTTCCTGGAGGAGCCTGGCTTACACTGGGATTTCACTCAAATCAGTTGGAAAGAAGGTGCTGTACCAAAAACCTCCTGTGTGATTATTGGTTGCTAGCAGATTGCCACAGTTGCCTGTAGTTCCAAATATGAGCCCAGCAGTATGTGTGACACATACTGAAAATGGAAAAGGTTTGCCTTAAAAGTAAAAGCTGTGGCTTTTAAAACATGTTGACAGTGCTGAGGCACAACTCTTTACATTGAAGACGAACATTCTACATTTTCACTTTGCGTTCCACTTTTCATGGTTTCACTGCAGCTCGGAAAGTAGCTGGGCAGTTTTTGTAGACAGGTTTGTCACTGCTATTCAAACTACCACCTGTGAAATAAGCTAGTGACCAAAGCAATAACAAGAAGGTTTTTGCCAATCAGTTAGGGGAACACACGTTTTTCCCTAGTGACAAGTGTAGATTTACATGACTGGGACTTTTATTTTCCCTGCAAATGCCATCGCACGCCAACTGATTCCACCAGTATTTAGGCCTCTGTTACCGAGGCGTTATTCACTTCATCTGGACAATCTGGCAATCATGTTGACAATGAACGATTAAGTGGCAGACAAGTTAATGTAAATGGTTAGTGATCATGTGTCTGCCAAATTTATTATTTTGCAGATTTTGA